>NC_141602.1:39644699-39949699 GCF_047967505.1 Dipteris shenzhenensis | reverse complement strand
CCATATGGAACTTACTCCCCACCTAGTAGTCCGTAGATAAAAAAAGAATCAATATGATAAGTGTCAAAAAGTGATGTCACTTGTATAAGTGTATCCCAATTCCATGGTAGGGTAGTACCCATGTTTTTGCACATAAAAAGTAACAATTAGTAATCAAATTAAATGGAATAAAAACATGACCTATTAAAAATATTTATGTCAAGCCAAAAATTATCCAATGATAAAATGACTATGAATTATACCTAATAAATAGTTATCCAATCAATGTGAATTAACTGTTTGGCAATAGCCCAACCAAAGGTGAATTGGAAAATTAGTGTGTGTGATTAGATTTAATAGTCCCATCAATAAATGAGCCATACAATTAGTTTCACCGTTAGGATAAAAAAGCATTGGTTTGGAAAAATATAAATAAATAAATAAAACTAAATTGAAGTACCTTTTAATGATATTGCAATCCAAAAATTTTAATTAAAGAAAAAAATAAGAGGAATGGCAAAAGAATTTTTCTAATGGTAAAGATTTAACATGCTTAAAATTATCCAATGATAATGAATTAAATGTATGGTACTAGCCCGACCAAAGGCTAGTTGGGAGATCAGTGTATGGTACGAGCCCGACCAAAGGCTAGTTGGGAGATCAGTGTATGGTACTAGCCCGACCAAAGGCTAGTTGGGAGATCAGTGTGTGTGTTTAGATTTAATAATCCCATCAATAAATGAACCATACAATTAATTCAATCAATTGGATAAAAAAAGAATTCGTTGGAAAATATAAATAAATTGAAGTACCTTTTAACAATATTGCAATCCAAAACTTTTATAAAAATGAAAATAGGTGAGTTGGCCAAAGAAATTTTATTTGTATTGAGTTCACTGACTAGAATTAATACAAAAAGTTCGAATCCGTCAGGTAGTCCAGGCACCGAGGTCAGGGTCCACTTACCTACCACCATCCAAACCAACCAATTGTTAGAACTGTAAGAAAATAATACAACGTCTGTGCTCAACAGATAATAGGATCTCGTATGCAAGAGAGAAAACAAGATAGTATGGAGAATCAAAAATTTGATTACTGTAGAACTGATACAATAGATGGCGCTGCCTCCCAACCATGCACTCCTATGAAAGAAGCTTCGATGGCATGCCAGAAACAGTAGAAGACGGAGGCTGGATGCTAAGGAATCAGGGTTGCTGTAGCCAGTGATGAAATGGGCTTCACGGGCTTGCTCTTATATAGCCACCAGTCGTAGTCGGTTAGGCTCAATTGGGTGGCCGACCCAATCCACCCAAAACAGTCGGTCCCAAAATAGGCCACCGACCATATGATAGAACCGATGCGCAAAACAAAGCAACTAACCTATGGTTACCGTTCGGCCCACAGCCATCTGGGATCATCTGAGGCTCCAAACGTGCCCCGCAACTCGAGAGTGGGCTGCCTTGGGAAATGCTCCATCTACCCTCAGTGCAGTCAGTTAAGGGATGCCTTCCCACACTTGCATGTAACCTAGTTGGCGATGTGCCAACTCTATCTGAAGCCGTCCAGCCATCAGGCCACACATGGCCCCCATCCGGTGTTCAAACCAGGACCTACCAGATAACTGAGCTACTCAAATGCCTTCTCCTCATATGGGGGGCTTACAAGTAGAGTTAGCTGGTTCTCGCGTAGTTACACGAGAGTGGAGCGTTGACATCTAACACCCCCCCTCAATGTCCACCAGCAAGTGAACTTACTTTTTCGGCCCAATGCCAAATCGATGAAGATGCCTCTCCAGCAAGTCTCTTCCAAGAGCCTTCGTGAAGATGTCCATAGCATTCTCTGTAGTCGGACAGTACACCAAGTCAACCTCTCCATCCATGATGAGCTCACGTACAAAGTGATATTGAATCTCAATGTGTTTTGTGCGAGCGTGGAACACCGCGTTCTTTGCAATCGCCATGCAACTATGATTGTCACATGATAACTACATAGGCTTGTTCTATACTACACCCATGTCTCCCAAAATCCTCCTCAACCACACTGTCTCGCAAGAAGTAAAGCATGCAGATTTGTACTTGGCCTCGGTAGAAGATAGAGCAACTATGGGTTGCTTCTTGTTAACCCATGACACAACTCCAGATCCAAGTGAGAAACAATACCTTATCACTGATCTCCTGCTGTCCATGTCTCCAGACCACCCAATCCAAGTCACAGAATCCAGTCAAGATGTTGCCCTCGGTATAGGTGATGCCATAATTAAGTGTGTCTTTGATGTATTTCAGCACCCGCATCCCTGCCCTCCAATGGTTCTCCTGGGGCTTATTGGAAAACCTACTAAGTACACCAGTCGCAAAGCTGATGTTCGGCCGTGTGTTGCACAAGTAGATTAAGCTGCCCACAAGCCTTTTGTACTTCGCTTCGTCCACCAGTGGTGATGAATCCTCGTTTGAGAGCTTCGCGTCAACCTCCATAGGGGTACCAACTGTCTTGCACTCAGCCATGTCAAATGCCTTCAGTATCTCTCCAGCATACTTTAGCTGTGAAATGAAGATCTGTTTCGGCTCCTGCCAAACTTCAATCCCCAAACAAAAATGCATCAGTCTGAGTTCTGTCATTTCAAACTCTCTTCCTAGCAAAGGCTTCATCTGCGAGATCTTCTCTTCATGGTTCCCTATTATGACAAGGTCGCCCACATAAAGGACCACAATCATACACCTGCCTCCTTCTCTGAAGATATATAAATTTGCATCAGATGGGCTCCTCCTGAACCCATTTTGCAGAAAGTAGGCATCAATTCACTGGTACCACGCTCGTGGGGCTTGTTTTAGCCCGTAAAGTGCCTTCTTTAGTTTGCAGACTTTACCTTCTGAACCGGGGATCTCAAAACCTGGTGTTTGTTTCACGTATACCTCCTCCTTGAGATCTCCATTCAGAAAGGTAGATTTCACATCCATCTGAAACACAGGCCAACTTCCCTGGGTAGCTAAAGCCAAAACACTGCGAATTGTGGTTAGTCGAGCTGTGGGAGCAAAAGTATCTTGATAATCAAAACCATGTACCTGTGCAAATCCTTTTGCCACGAGCCGAGCCTTGTACTTATCCAACGTGCTGTCGGACTTGTACTTGGTCTTGTACACCCACTTGGTTCCGATTACCTTGCGTTTTGGTGGTCGATCCACAAGGTCCCAAGTGTTGTTCTTCATTATGGAGCCATACTCCGATTGCATAGCCTCCATCCACCTATCATCACCCTGTGCCTCTTCAAGACACTTGGGTTCATCAGCACAGATCACTTCTGTCATCAAAGCATAGTTGACCAAGTGTTCTTGCACCCTTCTTTGCTCCTCTAATCTCTTGGACCGGTGGTGTTTGGATGGTTCCTCCTCAATGGTTGGAGGTTCTCTGCCATCCAAAAGCTGCTTCACCCACTTTGGGAATGGCCATTGCCATTGTGGTTTTGTAGGCTCTTCTTCATCTTCTTTGTCTTGAATCCTCCCAAGCACCGTTTGGGGAGTTCGGTCTGCTATTGGTGGTAGTACTGGATGGATATCCTGGTCCTGGTTGTCTGGGAAGGAAGCATCCTCCTCCAATTGATGCGGTTGTTCTGAGAAGACCACATCGTGACTTACAATTACCTTCTTGGTAACAGGGTTATAGAGACGGTAACTATTCGCCTCTTCACTGTAGCCCAAGAAAATACACTTTCGGCTCTTCGGTTCCCATTGGTCCTGATAGCATTAGGGACATGCACAAAGCAGTCACATCCAAAAACTCTGAAATGTGTAGCTGAAGGTTTCTTACCAGGAAAGGCTTGCAGTGGAGTCATCCCGTTCACAACCTTCGTGTAGCTATGATTGAGGATGTAAAT
Organism: Dipteris shenzhenensis; assembly: GCF_047967505.1. NCBI lineage: Eukaryota > Viridiplantae > Streptophyta > Polypodiopsida > Gleicheniales > Dipteridaceae > Dipteris > Dipteris shenzhenensis. Next base: position 39,945,852 of record NC_141602.1, on the reverse strand, counting down.
TGCAGTGTTACATGCTTCAGCCCAGAATGTCTTTGGCAAATCTTTCCCTTTCATCATACTCTGGCCCATTTCATAGATGACGCGTGTCTTGCGTTCTGCTACTCCATTTTGCTATGATGTATGTGGCGGGGGTTTCCGCCTCTTGATTCCGTGACTTTTGTAGTAACTTTCGAATTCAATCGATGTAAACTCTCCACCTCTGTTTGATCTCAGCTTCTTCACCTTCCTCCCCGATTCTTTCTTGAACATTACATGCCATTCCTTGAACCTACTGAAAGCCTCGTCTTTCGTCTTCAGGAAGTATATCCATATCCTTCTACTGTAGTCATCGATCAGCGTCATGAAGTAGTAGGAACCACCCAAAGCTTCCGTCTCCATCTTTCCACAGAGGTCCGTGTGAATGAGCTCTAGAGGAGCCTTTGCCCTGCTAGCCTCTTTAGGAAAGGGCTACCGATGCTGCTTGCCCATCATGCAAGCTTCACATACATCAGGCAGATCTGAAATTTCTGGTAGGTCTGCAATCATTCCACTTTTATGCATCTCCTTCAAAGAACTAAGGTTTAGATGACCAAACCTCTCATGCCACATCTTAGTGTTCTTCACATCCGCTCGAGCACTAAAAGCTAAGAGTTCGTAAATGTTGTTGCACCGTGTACCTTTACCAATGACCTTTCCTTGAAGATCCAGGATCTATGCACCATTCTTATCGAATTGAACTTTGAGGTCCCGATCCGTGATCGCGGAAATGGACAACAAGTTCCTCTTGTTATCTGGCACATAAAGAACATCGGAGAACTGTTTTACAACTCCATCTGACTTGAGAGCAATCGTACCTTTTCCTTTTGCTGGACATTTTGCATCATTGCCGACTGCTACCATGATGTCATTCCCTACCGACTGTAGAGAGGTATACCAATCCTTCCTCGGGGGGGTCACTATGTATAAACTCTCTATATCACGTGCGTTCAAAGCCTATTTCTAAAATCCCTTATCTGTAAATTTTTCATTAATAAAATGTACCCCTTTTCTATACAAATCTATAAATTTTTTTCAAAACTATTTTAAATAGTCTCTTATGTATATTTATTTCTGTAAATTTTGGAAATTAAAAAAATCCTTCTGTTGAACTCACGTGATAGGGTTACATATGATGAGTGACCCCCCGAGAATCCTTCCGACTGGTCATGTGGCATGATGCACCACTGTCAATGATCCAAGATTCATCTGCAGGTACATGAACTGCCTCCATGCAAATCTCGTCAATTGCTACAAACAGCTCTATTGGTACTACTTGCGTGCTATTGCTGGACTCTTTCTTTACTCTGTTCTTCTCATTCTGCAATCTTCTTTCTCGGCACTCATTCTGCTTGTGCCCTGCATTGTTGCAATAGAAGCACTTGATCTTCTTCTTTCTCTTTTTATCATCAGAAGAAGATGGGTTACCAGAGTCCTTACCCTTACCTTTCTTTGATCTAGTACAGAAAGCTGAATCTTCTCCAATCCTCATCTTTTGACGCATCTCCTCCTCCAGAAGCATCATGCTGAAATCCTCAAAGTTGAGGGGCGGATTTCTGTTCTGTGTATTCAACACCGTAACAAGACCATCGTACTTTGGTGGGAGAATCTGTATGCACCTTCGTGCTAGATTCTCACTGGTGATGGTGATGCCAATCACAATCATCTGATCGCACAGATTCTTCACCCTGGTGATAAACTTCTCTGTCGCTTCAGACTCAGACAACTTCTCGTTTGCGAGTTGAGTCTCCAGGTTCTGAATCTGCGTCTGATTCGTGGTCTCTTACTGATTTTTCCAGACCGTCCATGCCTCCTCTGCTGTGGTGACATGTTGAATTAATGCCATGATGGAATCACTAACACTGTAGACAATAGAACACAGTTCATCTGCATTTTTTCTTGTCCATGTGAGAATCTCATCTGCAGTTGGTACTAACTGTTGTCTTGCATTGGCTAGATCCAATCTCGAAACCAACCTCACGTCCACCCTAGTAGCAGTGTCCCAAAGCTCATCTGTGCTTAGGATGGTTTTCATCTTGAACTTCAAGAGAGGATAGTTAGAGCCATCCAACTTTTCGCTTTCATCGAACGGTGGGATTTACAGTCTTGTAGGCTGGGCCATCTCTCACAATCTGCTCGCAAATAGAAACACTCTACCAAATCTTCTTGCTAGAGTCCAGGCTTTGATACCATGTAAGAAAATAATACAATGTACTCTGTGCTCAACAGATAACAGGGTCTCATATGCAAGAGAGAAAACAAGATAGTATGGAGAATCAAAAATTTGATTACTGTAGAACTGATACAATAGATGGCACTGCCTCCCAACCGTGCGCTCCTATGAAAGAAGCTTCGATGGCATGCCAAAAACAGTAGAAGACAGAGGCTGGATGCTAAGGAATCAGGGTTGCTATAGCCAGTGATGAAATGGGCTTCACGGGCTTGCTCTTATATAGCCACCAGTTGTAGTTAGTTAGGCTCAATCGGGTGGCCGACCCAGTCCGCCCAAAACGGTCGACTGGGGGTCGGGCCACCGAGCATATGATAGAACAGGTGCATAAAACACAGCAACTAGCCTACGGTCTCCGTTCGGCCCACAGCCATCTAGGATCATATGAGGCTCCAAACGGGCCCCACAACCTGAGAGTGGACTGCCCCGGGAAATGCTCTATCTATCCTCAGTGCGGTCAGTGAAGGGATGCCTTCCCGCACTTGCATGTAGCCTAGTTGGCAGTGTGCCAACTCTATCTGAAGCCGCCTAGCCATCAAGCCACACATGGCCCCCATCTGGTGTCCAAACTAGGACCTACCGGATAACCGAGCTACTTAAATGCCTTCTCCTCATATGGGGGGCTTACAAGTAGAGTTAGCTGGTTCCCACGTAGCTACATGAGAGTGGAGCATTGATATCTAACAAGAACAATGAAGTTGAATGTGGGTAAATAGGTAATGCTTGTATCCCCTAGCTCGTTATCACTTTACCAAAGAACAAGAATAAACATTTAGGAATTCTAAAAATGCAGCCCTAAAGGAATCTAAGAACATAGTGAGGGTTTTAATTTAAAAGAACTCCAAAAAAGTGAATCAATGCTAAGGGGAGTAGTCCACACCCTTTAAAAGAATCATTACTAAAAAAGTTGACCATCAAGATTCATAAGGCATAATGACAAAAAAATTGAACGAATGGGGGTATTTTACGCCCATTAGTGTAAACATTATCTTCTTTGTAAATGCTCAAGGGGGGTACTCCACACTCTTGAGGAAATTATATAATCATTTGTTTTAATACAAAAAATAAATATGGAAAAAATAAAATACATTAGATAATCGTGGGGGATAATCCACACCCAGGATTAAGGACAATAAATTAACAAGTTGGAAAAAAACTTTTAGGGCTTAAAGGCTTTACTTGCCTTACTATCGGAAGCCTATGAAACATTAAAAAATCACAATCATGCTAAATAAAAGCATAACAAGAAGCCAAAGCTAAAACTTTGTACACAAGAGAGCTTTTTAAGACTTAAGAAAAAACAAAAAACATTATTCAGATGACTTAGAAATTGCTTAAGCGAGTTGTAACATGAAAAATGACAAGGTGATAGCCATGGCCTATTATATGTTACAATTAGGAATAGTAATAATATTGGAACCAAAGCAATTATAAGTAAATATATAAATGAATATATTTTAATAAATAATTGAATTGATAGAAATTAAAAGGGATAACTAAATCAACTCCAAAGGGAGCAGAAATGAAGACCAATTAAAAAAAAGGGTTACACAAATGAAGACAAATTTGTTTAATTAAAAAAAGGAGCCTATATTAACTTCGACGAAAGCGCAAGTCATGTAGACAGAAGCGAGAAACGTGTGCTAAGCCATGCAACAAAATGACAACAAGCGTGGCCACTTGAACTCGAAGGCAGTGAAGAAAGAAGGAAGAGGTGACAAAGACACCGACAAGCAACTCGTGAAACCAAGCAAACTTAACAGTGGCACCACTAAAGGGACCGAGGGAAAGAAGAGGTTGTTTATCTTGAGCACAAGTAGTCAATGGGTGTGTCGTTTTAACCGAGTACAAAGACAGCCACCTGAGCAAGTAGCACGGCACCTAAATAAGTAGCTCATCAAGTTTAAAGGGTCCAGGTCGACTTATTCTGATGGTAGCTGTCCAAAATATTAGGCAAGCAAAAAGAGAGGGAGCCAGTGTTATACAAAGAGAGTATTAGCAAGCACTTGATGAGAGTTGAGCAGTGAAATGCTGAGAAACAACCAGTGTGCCTATAAACGCTAAAAGGTGACAGACTTGTAAAGATTAACTACAAAGAGGTGGTTCCCAAAAGTAAGGCCAAGGCCCAGAGAGCGATGGGCTCTAGAAGAAAGAAAGAAAGAGAGTAAAGGGCGGTGAGGAGCAACAAACTTAGAGACTGCAATGAGGGTGGTACCAAAGTGGCTTTGCGTGAGACAAAGCTTCCAAGAAGATGAGGCTAAGGAAGGCGGGACGGCATGAGCAAGAAGAAAGAAGTAAGAGCTGACCCAAAGTGAACTAGTAAGGGTCAGTAGTCATGTAGTGAAAGAATGACCTGAGTAATGGTTGAAGCCATGAGGGTGTAGAAGCTAAAGAGAATGAGGCGTAAAGGTCATAAAGAGGAACACAGTGGCTAGAAAATGAGTGAAAGGTGGCAATTTAAAGCACGAATGGAAGCCGTTACAAGAGACCACGTAGTTTAAGGTTCACGTAAGGGATAAAGGGGGACATGTGGGAAAAGCATGGCGGTGCTCACGTAGGAAAAGCAAGCTTGTAGGGAGAACATAAGTATAGTAAGGGAGAGAGGTGTTAGATATCAATGCTCCACTCTTGTGTAACTACGCGGGAACCAGCTAACTCTACTTCTAAGCCCCCCATATGAGGAGAAGGCATTTGAGTAGCTCGGTTATCCGGTAGGTCCTAGTTTGGACATCAGATGGGGGCCATGTGTGGCCTGATGGCTGGACGGCTTTAGATAGAGTTGGCACACCACCAACTAGGCTACATGCAAGTGCAAGAAGGCATCCCTTGACTGACTGCACTAAGGGTAGATGGAGCATTTCTGGGGGCAACCCACTCTTGGGTTGCGGGGCCCGTTTGAAGCCTCAGATGATCCCGGATGGCTGTGGACCGAACGGAGACCATAGGTTAGTTGCTCTATTTTGCGCACCGGTTCTATCGTATGGTCGGTGGCCTATTTCGAGACTGATCCCCAGTCGACCATTTTGGGTGGACTAGGTCGGCCACCCAATTGAGCCTAACTGACTACGACTGGTGGCTATATATGAGCAAGCCCGTGAAGCCCATTTCATCACTGGCTACAGCAACCTTGATTCCTTAGCATTCAGCCTCCGTCTTCTACTGTTTCGAGCATGCCATCAAAGCTTCTTTCATAGGAGTGCACGGCTAGGAGGCAGCGCCATCTATTGTATCAATTCTACAGTAATCAAGTTTTTGATTCTCCATACTATCGTGTTTTCTCTCTTGTGTACATCCTGTTATCTGTTGAGCACAGACGTATTATTATTTTCTTACATGGTATTAGAGCCTAGACTCTAGCAAGAAGATTTGGTAGTGTGTTTCTATTTACGAGCAGATTGTGAGAGATGGCCCAGCCCGCAAGACTACGAATCCCCCCATTCGGTGAAAGCGGAAAGTTGGACGGCTCTAACTATCCTCTCTGGAAGTTCAAGATGAAGACCATCCTAAGTGCATATGAGCTTTGGGACACTACTACTGGGGTGGACGTGAGGCCGGTTCCGAGACCGAATCTAGCCAATGCAGGACAATAGATAGTACCAATTGCGGATGAGATTCTCGCGTGGACAAGAAGAAATGCAGATGCACTGTGTTCTATTGTCTGCAGTGTTAGTGATTCTATCATGGTGTTAATTCAACATGTCACCACAACGGAGGAGGCATGGACAGTCTTGAAAAATCAGTACGAGACCACGAATCAGACACGGATTCAGAATCTGGAGACTCAACTCGTGAATGAAAAGTTGTCTGAGTCTAAAGCGGCAGAGAAGTTCATCACCAGGGTGAAGAATCTGCACGATCAGATGACTGCGATTGGCATCACCATCACCAGCGAGAATCTAGCACAAAGGTGCATACAGATTCTCCCACCAAAGTACGACGGTCTTGTTATGGTGTTAAATATGCAGAACAGAAATCCACCCCTCAACTTTGAGGATTTCAGCGTGATGCTTCTGGAGGAGGAGATGCATCAAAAGACGAGGATTAGAGAAGATTCGGCTTTCTAGACCGGATCAAAGAAAGGTAAGGGTAAGGACTTTGGTAACCCATCTTCTTCTAATGATAAAAAGAGAAAGAAGAAGATCAAGTGCTTCTATTACAACAAGGCAGGGCATAAGCAGAATGAATGCCACAAGAAGATTGCAGATGAGAAGAACGAAGTGAAGAAAGAGTCCAGCAACAACGCGCAGGTAGTACCCATAGAGCTGTTCATCGCAATTGAGGAGATTTGCACGGAGGCAGTTCATGTACCTGCAGATGAACCTTGGATCATTGACAGTGGTGCATCGTGCCACATGACCAGTCGGAAGGATTGGTATACCTCTCTACAGCCGGTAGGGTAGTTGTTTGATGTTCTTTATGTGCCAAATATCAAGAGGAACTTGTTGTCCATTTTTGCGATCACGTATTGGGACCTCAAAGTTCAATTTGATAAGAATGGTGCACAGATCTTGGATCTTCAAGGAAAGGTCGTTGGTAAAGGTACACGGCGCAACAACATTTACGAACTCTCAGCTTTCAGTGCTTGAGTGGATGTGAAGAACACTAAGCTATGGCATGAGAGGTTTGGTCATCTAAACCTTAGTTCTTTGAAGGAGATGCATAAAAGTGGAATGATTGCAGACCTACCAGAAATTTCAGATCTACTCGATGTATGTGAAGCTTGCATGATGGGCAAGCAGCATCGGCTCGGGGGGGTCACTATATATAAACCCTCTATATCACGTGCGTTCAAGGCCTATATTTAAAATCCCTTATCTGTAAATTTTGTCATTAATAAAATGTACCCCTTTTCTATACAAATCTGTAAATTTTTTCCAAAACTGTTTTAAAGAGTCCCTAATGTATATTTATTTCTGTAAATTTTAGAAATAAAATATATTCTTATGTTGAACTCACGTGATAATGAGTGACCCCCCGAGAGCATCGGCAGCCCTTTCCTAAAGAGGCCAACAGAGCAAAGGCTCCTCTAGAGCTCGTTCACACAGACCTCTGCAAAAATATGGAGACGGAAGGTTTGGGTGGTTCCTTCTACTTCATGACGCTGATCGATGACTACAGTAGAAGGATATGGATATACTTCCTGAAGACAAAAGACGAGGCTTTCAGTAGGTTCAAGGAATGGCATGTAATGGTCAAGAAAGAATCAAGGAAGGTGAAGAAGCTAAGATCAGACATAGGTGGAGAGTTCACATTGATTGAATTTGAAGGTTACTGCAAAAGTCACGGAATCAAGAGGCAGAAACCCCCGCCACATACATCACAGCAAAATGGAGTAGCAGAATGCAAGATGCGCGTCATCTACAAAATGGGCCAGAGTATGATGAAAGGGAAAGATTTGCCAAAGACTTTCTGGGCTAAAGCATGTAACACTACAGTTTACATCCTCAATCGTAGCTACATGAAGGCTGTGAACGGGATGACTCCACTACAAGCCTTTTCTGGTAAGAAACCTTCAGCTGCACATTTCAGAGTTTTTGGATGCGACTGTTTTGTGCATGTCCCTGATGCTACCAGGACCAAATGGGAACCGAAGAGCCGGAAGTGTATTTTCTTGGGCTACAGTGAAGAGGCGAAGGGTTACCATCTCTATAACCCTGTTACCAAGAAGGTAATTGTAAGTCGCGATGTGGTCTTCTCAGAAAAACCGCATCAATTGGAGGAGGATGCTTCCTTCCTAGACAACCAGGACCAGGATATCCATCCAGTACTACCACCAACAATAGACCGAACTCCCCCAACAGTGCTTGGGAGGATTCAAGACAAAGAAGACGAAGAAGAGCCTGTAGAACCACAATGGCAATGGCCATTCCTGAAGTGGGTAAAGTAGCTTTTGGACGGCAGAGAACCTCCAGCAATTGAGGAGGAACCATTCGAACACTGCCGGTCCAAGAGATTAGAGGAGCAAAGAAGGGCGCAGGAACACTTGGTCAACTATGCTTTGATGACAGAAGTGATCTGTGCTAATGAACCCAAGTGTCTTGAAGAGGCACAAGGCAATGATAGGTGGATGGAGGCTATGTAGTCGGAGTATGGCTCCATAATGAAGAACAACACTTGGGACCTTGTGGATTGACCACCAAAGTGCAAGGTAATCGGAACCAAGTGGGTGTACAAGATCAAGTACAAGTCCGCGACGGCATGTTGGATAAGTACAAGGCTCGGCTCATGGCAAAAGGATTTGCACAGGTACATGGTTTTGATTATCAAGATACTTTTGCTCCCACAGCTCGACTAACCACAATTTGTAGTGTTTTGGCTTTAGCTACCTAGGGAAGTTGGCCCATGTTTTAGATGGATGTGAAATCCACCTTTGTGAATGGAGATCTCAAGGAGGAGGTATACGTGGAATAACCACCAGGTTTTGAGATCCTCGGTTCAGAAGGTAAAGTCTGCAAACTAAAGAAGGCACTTTATGGGCTGAAACAAGCCCCACGAGCATGGTACCAGCGAATTGATGCCTACTTTCTGCAAAACGGGTTCACGAGGAGCCCATCTGATGCAAATTTGTATATCTTCAGAGAAGGAGGCAGGTGTATGATCGTGGTCCTTTATGTGGACGACCTTGTCATAACAGGGAACCATGAAGAGAAGATCTCGCAGACGAAGCATTTGCTAGGAAGAGAGTTTGAAATGACAGACCTCGAACTGATGCATTTCTGTTTGGGGATTGAAGTTTGGCAGGAGCCGAAATAGATCTTCATTTCATAGCTGAAGTATGCTAGAGAGATACTGAAGGCATTTGGCATGGCTGAGTGCAAAATAGTTGGTTACCCTATGGAGGTTGACGCAAAGCTCTCAAACGAGGATTCATCACCACTGATGGACGAAGCACAGTATAGAAGACTTGTGGGCAGCTTGATCTACTTGTGCAACACACGGCCGGACATCAGCTTTGCAACTGGTGTACTAAGCAGGTTTTCCTATAAGCCCCATGAGAACCATTTGAGGGCAGGGATGCGGGTGCTGAAATACATCAAAGGCACACTTGATTATGGCATCACCTATACCAAGGGCAATATCTTGACTGGATTCTGTGACTCGAATTGGGCAGGAGACGTGGACAGCAGGAGATCAGTGACAAGGTATTGTTTCTCACTTGGATCTGGAGTTGTGTCATGGGTCAGCAAGAAGCAACCCACAGTTGCTCTTTCTTCGACCGAGGCCGAGTACAAATCTGCATGCTTTGCTTCTTCCAAAGCAGTGTGCTTGAGGAGGATTTTGGGGAACATGGGTGCAGTGCAAAACAAGCCTACACAGTTATCATGTGACAATCAGAGTTGCATGGCGATTGCAAAGAACCCGGTGTTCCACGCTTGCACAAAATACATTGAGATTCAATATCACTTTGTACGTGAGCTGATCATGGATGGAGAGGTCGACTTGATGTACTGTCCATCTACAGAGAATGCTACGGACATCTTCACAAAGGCTCTTGGAAGAGACCTGCTAGAGAGGCATCTTCATCTACTCGGCATTGGGCTGAAAAAGTAAGTTCACTTGCGGGTGGACATTGAGGGGGGGTGTTAGATATCAATGCTCCACTCTCATGTAACTACGCGGGAACCAGCTAACTCTACTTGTAAGCGCCCCATATGAGGAGAAGGCATTTGAGTAGGTAGGTCCTGGTTTGGACATTAGATGGGGGCCATGTGTGGCCTGATGGCTGGATGGCTTCAGATAGAGTTGGCACACCACCAACTAGGCTACATGCAAGTGTGGGAAGGCATCCCTTGATTGACCGCACTGAGGGTAGATGGAGCATTTCTCGGGGCAACCCACTCTCGGGTTGCAGGGCCCGTTTGAAGCCTTAGATGATCCCGAATGGCGATGGGCCGAACGGTGACCATAGGTTAGTTGCTCTATTTTGCACACTGGTTCTATCGTATGGTCGATGGCCTATTTCGGGACCGACCCCTAATCGACCGTTTTGGGTGGACTAGGTCAACCACCCAATTGAGCCTAACCGACTACGACTAGTGGCTATATAAGAGCAAGCCCGTGAAGCCCATTTCATCACTGGCTACAGCAACTTTGATTCCTTAGCATTCAGCCTCCATCTTCTACTGTTTCTAGCATGCCATCAAAGCTTCTTTCATAGGAGTGCACGGCTGGGAGGCAGCGCCATCTATTGTATCAATTCTACAGTAATCAAATTTTTTATTCTCCATACTATCTTGTTTTCTCTCTTGCGTACGAGATCCTGTTATCTGTTGAGCACAGACATTGTATTATTTTCTTACAAGAGGTGGGTAAAGTAGGATTAGGGGTAGGGGTTGGTTGGAGTTAGGCAAGAAAGGTTAGGAGTAGTTTAGACTAGTGCGAAGTTTAAGTTACTAGGGGGTGGTCTTAATAATTTAGAGGGTTATTCTTTAAAAAGTAACAAATAAGGGGGTGTTAAAGGGGCAAAAAAAGGGGTTTGTGAAGGATTTTTGGGCCGAAGGGGTGGGAAAAAGGGGTCGCCCAATTAAGGAGGGTTTCCCCTAATGAACAAATTAAAGAGGAGGATACAATTGATGAGGGATTAGTAGGGGTAAATAATTAGGGGATGAAAATAGGGTTAGAAAAAGAAGGTAATAAAAAAGAGGGGATTTTACAAGTAAATAAAAGTAACTAAAAAAGTTAATACACATAAATAGAGTCAAATAAAGAATTTAGAATTGGGTACTAGGGGGTTTAGGATAACTCTTATGCATTATTAGGTAAAGAAAAAAGAGGGAGAGGGGGGGAAATTTTTAAATTGAGAAAATAAAGAGGGATAGTTAGGGGGGAAAAGTTGGGGGAATAAAGTCAAGGAAATTAAAATTTAAAAAAGGGGTTGATTCCAAACAAAAATACAAATAAATAAAAAAGGTTAATAAACCTATATATATGTATATATATATATAACTTTTAAAAAAAGGGGACAAGGGGGATTTAGGGTAACTCTTAGTCTCAACAAGAAAGGTTAGTAGGTAAAGAAATAACAGAAAAGAAGAACGGGGGTTAGGGAGTGTGAGGCTCTTATAAATTGGATGTGTGTGTGTGTCTGTCAGAGTGGGAGTTTAGGAGGGGGTGAATTTTGTGGGTTTCCTGAGTGTGCATGTATAAGAGATGGGAAATGTGTGTGTGTGTGTGTGTGTGTGTGTGTGTGTGTGAGAGAGAGAGAGAGAGAGAGAGAGAGAGATTTAGAAAAGTAGATGTCCTAATCATTCAAATATAAACTTATTAAATATGCATCATTTCATTTGTGTGTGTTTGTGTGTGTCCTAATCATTCATTTACCCATCGTGAAAGGCATTGCCACAATACATCCATAATGCAAAAAATAGCATACTAGAATCAAGGTTGTTGCATCCTACTCAATGTGATCATTTCAGTTCGATACAACCATAATGTAGGGAAATAGAATTAAAAATATTACCTACTAATCAAGGCATATGCCTACTAATCTATGTGATAATTTCAGTTCAATACAACAATAATGCAAAGAAATAGCCCTTGAGGATGATTTACACACCGCAACACCTACTTTGTGGGTGGGGGAGGCAGGAAGAGAATTGTAGTTAGTGTTTGTAGTTGTTTACACACCGAATAGGGTGTTTGTGACTTGGATTCGGAGTGGATCTGTTGTGTTGTGAGTTGCCACCCAAATGTGTGTGGATGGGGAGTTTGGGCAGGGAAGCTCTGATGCCCACAGAATTTGGTGAATAGGGCAGGGAGAGCGGTAAATGCTACCTCAAAAAGTGAGGTGTCGCTTACTTGGTGTGTATTTGAGTTGTGCTTGCTGTGTCATGTGATTGGTGTTGAAGAGTGGAAGGGGGTGGGTGTAATGAAGAGAGTGTAAGCGTGTAGTAGGCTGAAGGGTGTGGAGCATGGAGGGGAGCAACCAATGTCCCAAATGTTTCCCCATGGTGCATTTTGTGAAAGCAAAGTGAGTGGGTAAATGCCAAATGGGAGGGGGAGGGCAGTGGGAGATAGAGGGGATGAGGTGGAGGCCAAGTAGGCAAACGAGGAGGTGTCTAATCACAAACAGCCTATTTGGTGTGTAAAGAACTACAAACACTAACTACAATTCTCTTCCTGCCTCCCCTACACACAAAGTAGGTGTTGCGGTGTGTAGATCATCCTAAAGGGCTATTTCAACCATGGCCTACTAATCACTACATATGCCTAGAACGACTATCTGCGAGCCCGTCAACTGCTGCCACAAATTTTTCCAAAGCACCAGCGAACATTGTTTCGATCTGTAGGTTCACATCCACACTCTGGTTGATAATTTCTACACTCTCTTTGTGCCTCTTATTACGGCCGCCCTCCACATCTTTAAATGTCTGCTCCAAGTTCACGTTCCCTTCCTCAATCCTCTACTCTATGGTTCTCTGCTTCATCTTCCTGCGTATGCTAGTAGATGGAGGCTTGCCATCACCTTTTTACACATCCTTGTCATCCACCTCTGACGAAATATTGCTCGCACTCGCCCTAGGTGGAGAATGAGGCTCTTGCACTTCAAAAGCAAACAAGAAAAGTTAGGCTTACAATTGGATGAAATGAAATTTAACCAATTATTATGGAAGGAATGCTAAATGCGTACCATCATTAGAGGTGTCGAACACACCCGCGGTGGGGTCAACACACCTATCCCTCTAGAAAATGGGATGCATGGTATCCCATAGCTGCTTCGAGAACCTTGTGACTTTTGTTCTCTAGGCAGTGCATTGCTTTGGAGTTAGGGACCAATACAAAGATTTCCTCGAAGGGATATTTGTTTCATAGTCCCTCACCCATTGATACTGAAGCCATATCTTGGAATACTTATCCCGCGCTTGCTCCCATGTCACTTGGAGGCCTTTCTCACCATAATCACATGCTATGCACTGCTATTTCTCCTCATGGGTTTTGAGCTTTTGCATGAGACACCCCTCCTTTTGCCACCGCTGATCGAAAGCAGCCTTGAATAGGGACAATATCTCCACTGCCTCAATAGACCAAAACGTTTTCCCATCTCCATCCCCATCCTTTGTAGTCTTGGTTGCTCTAGCCTTGGATTTGGAAGGTAGCTCACTTGTTTGTGCCACATCTTCATTTGTGCCATTGGTTCCTGGATTGCCATGTGTGCCATGTGTGCTAGAGTTATAATGTGGGGGCAGTTGCAATTCCTCTAGTTGGGATGGTGGCACAATGTCCACATTAGCATTGAAGGATTCTTGTGAATCCATGTTCAGATCCACCATTGGAACCCTATGAATGTTTGGAATTTGTGGAGGGTACAACGGTGGGATCAAGGGAGGAGTTTGTGAGGGCAATGTAGTTCACAAGGCCAATGGTTGGATAGGAATGTGGGGGGACCTAACGCGTCCTAATGCCCTGAATGCAAATAGTAGAGCCAAGTTTTATCTGGATGATGGCCCACTTTAGCCGGCCGGCTGGTTCCTCCCAATAAAACTCTTCCCAACCGGATCTGTGATTGGCAAAGCTGATCTAGATCATCTTGGTTATGTGATGCTATTATATGTTTTCTATTCTTACATCCACTAGTTGATAAATTGACTCGAAAGTGACTTTACGGAATTCGCTTGTAGTGATTGCTATAGTAGTAGATTATGCTGCAAGAAATGGTCATGATGTTGCATGTTGCTTTTGAGTGAAATTTAGTTCACCTGCATTGTGTATTTTGAATGTTCTTTATTTTGCATGTGTATTTTGAATGCTCTTTATTTTTAAGTTTAAGCGCTTTCAAAACAATTGTTGCATGTACTAGATCACTACACTATCTACACACCCGTCTCTGATGGCAATGCAAGAGCAATTAAAGCATGAGATTCAGATGCTTGCCCTTAAGACAACGATCAAGCACCTTATAGGATTTAGTGAAGAAGAAATCTGAGCTCATGCAAGCTTTAAATTTCTTCATGATCAAATGATATCCCAAATACTTGACCTTCTTTACGCGAGCTGGCCCGATCACGATCAACTGACATGGTCGGAGGTGAAAGTGATACTTGAACAATTTATCCCTCAAGTATTTGAAGATCCAGTAGGATAATGGGGATTATATGAGAAGTGTAGCCTTGCTCCACAATGAAGAGGTGAAGCTTGCACTCTGGACGATGGAATGGAAGGCATCGCACATATCTAAATTTTGGAAAAACCAGAAGGAGAAAGTGTCCGTTGGAAAGGCAACAGCCAATGCCCTAGTGCATATGACTAAGATGGCCAGTGGTCCAAAATAAAATGCGGACCTAGGCCAAGTTGAAGGGAGAGCATAGATAGAACTATGTACTGCATTTGCCGACATGTGCACTCACACAGTACACTTTCCATTGCAAGCATTGATGTTGCACGAGTCAATGGGCAAGGGAGGAGAAGGAAAGGTATTCAGGATACAAGGGGTGTCCCAAGTCTTAGGCCAACAGAGTGGTATGCTGGCAAGAGGAGCAATAAAGATGATGCCCATGCTCATCTGGCACTAAAGAATGAGCTAGCACGATGATAGTTGTCCATAGAGCTGTATGTTGAGTATTGGGGTACTCACAGACCCAAGAGTTATGGGTCATCACTCCCTTTTTCAATGGTGGAAGTGTGCACAATATGCTGATGTGTCTCCCACGGTGATGTGGGGACATATGTGCAATGGGTTAAGACCACACATCTTAGAGAAGAACCTTGCTTTGTGACTAGAAATCTCCACTCACCAAGTTGTAAGCAAGCTTATTTTGTCATCATGCATTGTCCATTTGTGCTGCTATTGCCAGTGGTTTGAAAGTAGTTCACAAACAAACATATGCACACACTAAGCAACCAACGATGATGGATGATAGGTCTGTCCGAGTGGGGAAGAAGCCTACACTGGACTGAAAGTCGATATCCACAAGACCTGGCTTTTGCTCCTCCCAGTGCATTTCCATGGTTAGCATTGGAATTATATGCCAGTACTACTACCTGGGCAAATTCGAAGGGCGCATGGGCATCGGAGTCATACCCTCAGCATCTAAGAGCACTTCCAAAGGATATTCATGTGGATTGGCTACTTGATGAAATGGAGAAAGCAGAGAAAGACGAGGGGATGCATATCACAATGGAAGAATGGGAGTATGCTAGGGGATGCATGAGCAAGGTCGGTATATAGAATGTTATGCATAAGTTAGGAGCTTTTTATAATTTAGATTGCTTATTTAATTGATTTTTTCTTGGTATAGTGCACTATGTTCAATGCTATATGGTGTGAGGGCAAGCATTTTTGAACACAACAGATTGATGATAAGAGAAACACACAAGATTGCGGCGTCATTGCTAGCTTTGAGGGAGCCAATGGAGCCATGGATGATTATTGTGGCATAATCCAAGATATCATTATGCTTAACTTTCGACGCTTCTTTGTGTATGTTTTGATGTAAAGTGGTTTAAGGACGTGGTGGAAAGAGGCCCTAATGCAACAATCAAACGCCATGCAAGTGGCTTTGTAACTATTGACTCCACAAAGTTTTGGCAAAGTAGGAAGGACACACTAGTACTACCGCAACAATGTGAACAGGTACTGTGCACACACATAAAAATACTCGCTTTTAAATATTTAATGCAAGAAAAGTAACATGATTGTATTTGTGTTTGAATTAGGTTGTCTATCAACCAATGGTGGATAATAATAGATGGTGGCATGTCATACCTATTATGCCACGTTCCAAAGTGATGTATAGTACATTTACTAATATGGAGCGTATGGAGGATGATCATGGCCATGGACATGATGATGACCGTGATACAAGAGAGGAGGATGATCATGAGATAGGAGATATAGATATTGAGGCCATTACCCATGAGGACGAGCTTACCATTGGAGATGCTGATTTCGATGAGCACATGAGTGGCACAAGTAGTAGTGGGTTGAATGTATTTGTAGATCTAAACACTTGTTTGGATTTTGAAGTAGATAGTTTGGCAAGGGTTGATCTCATTGAGGATGAGATTGAACCGTAGCCCCACAATTGATATTGGAAAAACTATTTTACATATTGTCTCATTCTCCTCATCTCACTTAATTCTTGTATATGTGGGCTTACAAAAAATTATGTGCTTTGGTAATCATGGGCAATGTTTGGAAAGCAATGATGTACACCAAAATCTCACTTTCTGTATTCTCTAGAGCGCGTCTATTTACGCGTCTAAATGCGCGTCTGATTCTTAGTGTAAACGCGCAAATAAACGCGCAAATACATGCGCAAATAGACGTGCTAATAAACGGGATGTTAGACGGGCCCGTATTTTCTCAGGTCAAATGCGCAAATAGACGCGGTAATACACGCAAATAGACGAGCGTTTAGCCGCGCTTTTAGACGCGCCCGTAATTTCTCTACTAAAGCAACGCCTATAGACGCGCCTGCTATTTTGCGCGTCTACCAAGCGCGTCTATAGTTGCTTTGTGTTGTTGTGAACCTATCAAACTTAAGCTACACATTTATCCATTTTGCATTCAAGTGTGGGTGGATATCAACTAGCCTAAGCGAGCCCTCCACCGACACTGGACACTTTTTAAAAGGATATGAAAACTCACAAAGTATTTTGGAAGCTTTCTTAATCCTTTCTTCCTTATCCTTCTTTGTTTTTTTCGAGACTCCAGCAAAGCTAGATTCTCAAGAATGTGAATAGTACGAGGTTAGCACAGCATATATAACAAAATGCACCGCGCGATATGTTTCTATTACCACACGGTATATACCACAACCCCGCGTGGTATAGTCTAGGACCGTGCAATGTAAACAATCCCCGTGCAATATATGTTAACATCGGGCAATATAACAGCCATGATACCACACAGTAGTGTGATTTTACTATGCGGTAACAGGCTAGAGCCGTTCTCGATTAAAAATCGTGGTGGGAGTGGTTTAAAACGCTCCTGGAGGGGTTAAAAAATGTTTTAATTCGACGAATTAAAATGCCTGTTTTAATTCCCTCGCAAATCCCTGGGGAGGATCATTCATTTGAAAACCATGGAAGGAGAATAGATATGAGTAAGCCATGAACGCACCTACAAGAGCGGCAGACACAACCACCCATGAGCATGGGGTGGAGCGTCACAGACTTTCCACACGTAAAATAAAATATGTGTTTCTTTTTTTAGAAAAGTAGAGAAAACTTGAGCTAATTTTTTTGGCAACTTTAAATATAAAAAAATGAGTCATGGGCATAGAGAAAGAGGGTAATAAAAGCAAGCATAACATTAAGTGAGACATTTTTTAACACCTATGGAAAGTGATTTACAAGCATTTACTAAAACTGAGCATAACTTCATGGCTATTTGTGCAAAGGCAAAGAACACGAGACTTTGCAATTGAGGAATATGTAGGCCATAATTCTTAGCATTGCCCTGCAATGGGAGCTTGAAAACCAAGGAATATGTCCTACGTGGTTCAACTCAGCAAAGCAATGGGTGTGAGTACTAGGGCCCAACAAAGGAAATGTGTAATAGTGGACGTACTATTGGGGGGTGCGTAGCAAAATAGGAAGAAATCCCCGTTCGTCCCTGCAAAAATCGCGGAACAACGGGCAATAAGCCAAACTTATGTGGTTCAAAACATCACTTAAAGAAGGTGAATTGTGAAGCAGACCACGAACCCAATGTACCTTTTGGATGAGAATGTTGAAGCACTGGTCAATGAAGGTGCGCCATACTTTCTTCCATTCCTGCCAAGAGGACAACAAAAAGGTAAAACAATATATAAAAATTTTAAAATAGCTATGTAATATACCACAACGAGAGTGTTTGTCATTGAGAGTGTTTGTCATTGGAAGAGTTACACTAATCATCCAAGGAATGAAAAAAGCAGTCAAATGAAACAAGAACGACTGTGTTTCGCTGTAGTGTCTGTTACTTGAGTGTGTGAAGTGTGATCAGCGATGGCGACTTAAAATCCCTGCATTCCGCTTGAACAAACTGAACGTCAAAGTTCATTTAACTCTTCTTGAATGTTGGAGCTGACGGAAAAGATGTAGATGGCTGTCAATTGGCCTAAACGTTTGCTCCTTTTCAAGCCCTGGACAGGCTATGCTACCCACAATGCTAGACTCAGCGAACGCTGTTTGACAATTGGGAAAGGCATTTCCGCACTACACAATGGACAGAAAGTAAACGTCTGTGGAGAGTTCGTAGCGTCAACAGCCGATATCATTGCCCGCACGGCCTTTCGTAGCATTTACGTAGATGGGAAGCCTGTATTCGACATGCAAAGGCAACAGAAATATGCTGCGACTAACATTGATCGATCCTCAGAACGTATACTTCCTCTCCGCTCAGAAAGCGTATACTTCCTCTCCGCTCAGACAGTGTATGAAATGACGTCGAAGGGAGAACGTTGGACGCAAGGTAGGCCTACGGTGCGTGCAGGCTGGGACGAGGCATAGGAGGAAAGAAGACACGTATAAAGGCAGCAGCCACACTTTCATCAGAGAGAAGCTCCGTGTCATGCATAAGAGAAACGTTCCCTACGACAGGCAAGGTGTTGGAAACTGAAAGCATGCATAGTAGTTCTCACCTTGCAACATAGGAGCGTTTCTCCTCGAAAGGCTGGTCCTTCCTTTTCCAGTAGCGACGGAGCTTGCAGAAACACCGAGGCTATGAAGAAACGACTTGCAGAAACACCAAGGCTTTTCCAGTAGCGTAAAAGCTTGCAGAAACAGCAAGCAACAACGAGGCCGCTGCTGCAAGAAGTGGATGGAGGTAGGTTATAAAATTGAGGCTTTGCGGGTGGAAAGGAGGTGGAGCGGTGGAGGTGCTTGGCGCGAAATGAGAGTAGGAGGCCATTGTCATCACCGGTGATGTGAACAAATTTGTCTCTGAGCGACTCTAGCACCGATATGCTCGCTTGGAGAGTTGATTATTCCGTCTCCAGGAGGGTTTGGAATTGCCATATGATAGCATCGAGAAGAGCGGGGCTACCACATGGGAACATCCTAGACCTTGGCCAAAGGTGCCAATTTTTCCTGCTTGCGCCAACGCGCTGGAGAAGTTTACCAAACCTCCAACGTGGCAATGATTTGGAGGCTTGGGAAGAGAGAACTCACTCACAGAAGGGACGTTCGCGGGAGCTTCGGAGGAGGTTCGGGGCAGTGTTCACCCAAAACCTGCAAACCATATACAATGAACCTGCAACATTTTAATCTTTGCCCGTACAGAATATTTTCTCAATTTTGTAAAATCTGCAAAATTTTAGGCAGTTTAGTTATATTTTAGCTTTAAAATCGGCAAATTCTCAAGAAAAACCTTCAAATTTTGAAGCCCCAAGTTTTGTGATTTGTTGAGAAAAATGTTTTCTGTAAACACTGGTTCGGGGAGGAAGGCGCCCTGTGGCAAAGGGCGCGAGTGAGGTGCCAATGTCACGACCTGCCATGTGCCACATGTCTCCATGATTGTTGGACATGCACAGCTATCGGCATTCAATTGTGCAATCATTGAGGACCAATTGTGGAAACGTATCTTAAGTCTTGATAGAATTGGAGAGGCGCAAAATTTGCAGCTTCCCTTGAGTTAGATATAAAGTGCACAAGAACTAAGGGCCATAGGCGGAGACTAGAAAATAGATTCCCATGTACATATTAGAAAATTAAGGGTCCTAATGGGATAGTCTTATTTAGGGCACAGTCACGCATTACTTTGCTGAACCACTTAAAGCTATCACATTCACTCAAAGAGTGAGGTCCAACTTGGGTTGTAGGCAACATATTTCTCCCATTGGCTATGTTACTGGTCCATTTAATTGAGGAAAGCTTGTAGAGGCGACCCTATTGCATGTATAAGTATTGAATACATAAAGAAGCTCCTTCTCCAAGATAGCCCCTCCTCTCAAGGAGGGGCTATACTTCCCTTTGTCAAATGAATTGTTTAGGGCACGGTCACACATTACTTTGCCGAACCACTTCAAGCTATCACATTCACTAAGCAAAGAGTGACGTCTAACTTGGGTTGGAGGCAATAGATTTCTCCCATTGGCTATGTTCCTGGTCCATTTAATTGAGGAAACCTTATAGAGGCGACCCTATAGGTTGTATGAGCATTTAATACACAGAGAAGCTCCTTCTCCAAGCTGAGCCCCTCCTCTCAAGGAGGGGCTATACTTCCTTTGTCAAACAAACTAATTTTACCTTTTTCTCGAACCACTTTCCCCGATTTGCGAACTAAGGGCCATGTGTGAACGTGTCCTTAGTGAATGCTATAAAGGTCCAAGATTGGAATGTTAGTTCATTCAGTCAAGTTGACCATTTTAAATGTTGGTTTAGTGGTTGCACTACAACACACGGGGAGATTACCAACGCTTCGCGGGCGTCGGTGCAAAAATCATTGGTACGGCTTGTAGGTGAGGGAGGTGTCGGCATGCTAGTCAGTATATACATTGATATGGGCATCGATATAGGCACTGGTATATACTAACGCCTATACTGACTACTATATCGACGCTTGCAGCAACTCTGACATCGTTTTGATACCAACTCTAGGTTAAATTTTCCATACCGACATTTTTACAGAATGTCGTTTCCAAGGGGACCCAAAATAATTTTTGACCACGAGTTTGGTTATTTATAAGATAAAAAATATAGGAGTATGTACACCCAAATTGAGATCAAAACACTAATATATTGTGGAGTGTGTCACCATGTGTCATGATACGTGTCCTCCATGCATTAGGTCACCATGCGTTAGCTCTGGGTTGTAACCAACGGGTTGTAACCGCATGTTGTGCATCGATATAGAGTCGTTTTGGGGAAGAAGTCGTTTAACTTTGATCTGCAACATTTCACATCATACTGGTGGAGATATTGATGTGCAAAATGTGCATTAATACAACAAAACTGGACAACGCAAATGATTACCTAATCGAGATGAAAAGGGCCGACCCCGATGTTTCAATTGCAACCGATACGGGCATGTCACTCAATATTTGCATTCTCCCAAAGTTTGAAACTATGCCATTCAACAGTTCAAGTCGAAACGGGAGCAACATTGGCCCAGTTACCGGAAAACACCTAGGCGAGGCTAGTCAACCACAGATACAAGCCTCAACAACACACAATTGTCAAGTCTGCATAATTTCAGCCATCTCCAATTCTTTTAAATTCAATGTCCTAATTGATACTGGCAGCTCAGTTTCATCGGTTCATCCAGATTTGTAGCGTCAATTGTCTTTCTCTACTACTCAGGGTCTTCAAGTTTAAGTTCTTTTCGGAGATCATCAAACGTTATACAAATCCAACACCCTGGTTCATGCTCATTTTAGCCTATGCAGTCAACCTTTCTCACATGCTGTCTATTTAATCCTCAAATAGTTGTTTCCCCTGATGCTTGGCTATGACTGGCGCTCTCAAAATAGGGCGACATTAAATTTCAAGGAGCACACCTCGGAGATAATACCATGATTCCTTGGTTATGGTGGGGTTCCTATGCAGCCATCTAATGCTCAGAACCTATTGCAATTTCTACTCGTCTACTCATATCCCATGTGTGACGTCTGCTCAACCCGTTTCCTTCTCTCATCCCTAATCCAATGCAACCGACCACGATGAGAAGGGCCGACCTCGATGTTTCAATTGCAACCGATACGGGCATGTCACTAAATATTTGCGTTCTCCCAAAGTTTCAAACGATGCCATTCAACAGTTCAAGTCAACGGGAGCAACATTGGCCCAGTTACCAGAAAACGCATAGGCAAGGCTTGGGCAACCTTGAACTCCTTGTGAAGGTCGATGGGTACCTTTAGCACATCAACAAACAGACACAAGCATTCCAATGGACCTCCCCCTTAACCACTGATTTTCATTTTTCTGCGTGACCACCTAGGCCTGTGCCTACATGACTATCAAACATCTGCCTCGTTTAATTATTTGGTAACCCCTTCTGGCATAGCTCATTGGCGAGCTATCTTGGGAAGACAAGTGACAGTTCACAGTAAAAGCTTGAGATGATTGTTAGACATCGTCACACTAATCATATGAGCAAGCTTTTGGGTGTTGTGGATCCAAAGAATGGACACAAATGACTTCAATTGGTGATGACAAAGACTTCTTAAGACACAAGTTTTAGGATGAAACTTGAGAAATTGCATCATTTGGGAAGGGTTGACTTTCAAATGAGCAAAAGTGTCACTTGCTTCCAGTGTCACATAGTGGAGTTGTACTCAATGCACAACATAGAATCCCCCTAGGTGATGAATCTAGTTGGGAAAGGAGGTATTTAATGAAAACTTCTATCTGGGTGCAAACAATTTGTTGCATAATATCTATATTCAAGATACTTCAGGTTGGAGGATAAGGTTTTCTCTTGATCTCTTGTGTTTTGTTTCAAATTATGGTGATATGCATGCTTCTTTTATGAGATCAATACTATTGGTATACTAATGCTTAGAAAAATTATTCTGAAATGTTATGGAATGTTATTGGGATTTCATGTATATATTAGGATTTGTATTGCCAAAAAATACTTGCATTCGATGCTTCATGAACACACTGGTTCTTCATTATAGAGATGATTTGTTTCATGAGATATTGGTTCAGATGGAGCCTACTTTGACTCCAAAGTTGCAGCAAGAGATTATGTTGGCAGGGAAACAAGTGGTATTGGAGGTAAACCCTTCCAAACCTTTTTCTTTCTTAGGAGGTTGATAAGCAAAATGTTTATCATGTGAGCTATGGTTATATCATTGTGCTTCAGTGCAAGCCATTGTTTCATCCTTTTGGAAGTAGAAATATTTCTTATTTTCCAAGTGTTGTGATATGTGGAATTGAACCAAGATAGTGAAAGAAGTAAGCATGTGCTCATAGGAAACCAATATTAAAAGAGAGGGGGTGTGTCATCTGAGTGGGAGGAAAGTATTGTCCTTGGTAGTTGGATTTTCCATTGGGTGAATTCCTTGCTTTTGAGAGATTGCAGTATGAGCACCATGAAAAGGGCCTTATTTTGCACAACTTGGAAGATGATATGTAAGCAAGAAAGATGGCCATTACTCCTTTCAGAGTGAGTCCTAGAGAGGTTGAGGTGCAGCCAGCTGCATCAGTCAAGAGGAAAAATAAGCGAATCTCAAGTGTAGATAGAGAGTTTGTAGTGGTGAATGAGTTCCATCCCAAGAGGAGAAGGGAGCATTTGGATTATAGGAAGGGGAAGGCAATGACACAAATTACAATTGTTAGGTCTACTATAGTTTGTGCTAATGTTGTGGGATTGTTCGATGCATTGTAAAAAATGGAGAAATCGAAAGAGATCGATGCTATTAAAGTTTTCCTTGTGTTGCATGTGGGGCGAGATGGAAGAATAAGAAAGGGGGTTCAAAACTCTTTTAGTGTAGATGTAATTCTTTTGGACATGCCCACTAGCATGATGGTAGAAGGTTTTGATGGCTTGCTTGATTGGAATAAATGGTCTATTGGCATACTTGAGGCAGTACTCCAAACTTAATGTTACCATGTTGTCCATGATTTGGGATGTCTGCTATTGATTTCCTCTACTACTCATAGATGGGAGATGGAGTTACAGATTGGGAAACATGGTTTTCATGTTCATGATTGCATACATTTGTGGGGCGTGGATGCTTTTGAAATGAGACTAATGGGACACATGTGAAGATTCCTTGTTTTGGATTGCATCTGATTCTTGATTTCTTTTACATGCATTCATTGTTTCTTTTATGGGGAGTGTGTTGATCTAGTAGAATAGCAAGTACCTAGACATGTAAATGTTTATGGCACTTAATGTTATTATTGGTTAATATTATATCTTACATTGATTTTTCCATGGTAAGGCTCTAGATTATACATTTTGTGTCGCAAGCTAAGTGGCACAAAATTATATGAAGAGAGAGCAAGACAACTTCAAGAAAAACTTTTCAATTTGAAAAGTAATGTATGGACCCACCTACTTTCAAAATTAGAATGGACCATGGGCAACAATGGTCTATTTAAGGGAAGCATGGAGAAGAGAGAATTCTTCTTGCAATCCCTCTCGTCTGCATTTTGCAGAGAGGGAGGAGTGTCAAAATGGATTAACCTTTCTAGGTTTATGAATATTCTCTCACTTTGCTAAGATGTGTGCAGAAATGTTGGAATGATTTCTTATGGCATCTTGGATTCAAAGATGACACTTGTTCCCCTCTCGCCCAAGGCATCTGAACTATACTTGCATGTTTTCCACATAATGGATTTTATCAGAAACTGATCAAGTTTGAGGAAGAGGAAAAAGGAAAGGACACACCCTCAACTATCGGCATTGCTTCAATCAATGATTGGTTGCAATTACTCTTGATCTTCCAAAAGGAATCCCACACTACCAATGCATTGTTTGATTCTTTTAGTCAACATCTCATTGATGTCCACACTTTTGATGAGCTAGATTTAGAGTTTTACCACAAAGCTCTCCCGGCCATTGTGAACAAACTCCTACTAGTAAACAACTTACCCTTGATTCCTTTCCCTGCCCAATTTTCTTGAATTCCCCCTAACCCTGTGGTGGATGTTGATGGTGTTGATCTAGCCAAGAAATAAGCCTTAGCAAGCCTAACCCAAGACTTTGCCTCCTCTGATAATTCTTGTGACAACCCTCCTCCTTAATCCCTCTTCTTCCCTCTAGACAACTTGAGTTGGCCCTCTTCTTCATCCTAGACAACTTGACTTAGATTCCATTGGCCTTATTCACAAACTTTGGGCTTTTGAGACCATTAACCACTTTGCCCCTTTCACCCTTGAGTCTCTCATTACCATATGTAGTCTCTCTTCTAATGCGGTTGACCAATGCAAGATATTTGTCTAGCAAGGCAAGCATTTCCTCTCAACATTTTACCCTCCCTTTGTTTTCCCTCCAAACCTTTGACCAGTCCAAATGTTCAAGCCGCCATGGTGTCTACTTCCATACCAAATCTATCCCTACTGAGAAATCAGGCAAGTACGTGAAGAGCTTTGGAACATACATAGGCCCTATATCAAGTGTCGTTGTCCTAGATTCCTAGATGAGTCACATTTGCTTACTACGGACATATCTATATGTCATCACCCCAAGCTTAAGGAATTTTTTTCCAAAGGTATTAATCATATTCCCCCATTTTTTCCTAACCCTTTCATAGCAATTGAAGAATTATGTAAGGCATGGTGTGAGATATGTAAGATTTTGAATATCATGCCTAACACTCATCATAAAGTTAGGATTAGGATGTTATGTCTTAAGATTATTGATAAACGGTGTCCAAATTGGAATGCTTCCCAACCATGGTATAGAGATAAATCATTAATGGATGAAGTCTAGTATCTCAACACACATTTGTTTGTAGTAGGATTGGATACATCACCATAAATGCCTACTTTCATCTGCAAAAAGTTATGCCAACTACTAGCTATGGGTAGGATGTTTTGACTTTACCTTACCTTATGTGTAGCTATAAATGTCACAAAAAGAAATTTCGATGGATTACTAATGCTCATTCATGTGTTTTCTCACATTTTATTGCAATTATCAACTCTGGCCTCTCTAGTATGATTGATGGACTTAAGGAGGTGGTTGTTGACATGCATAAGGATGCATGGAAATTTTGTCATAAGAAGATTAATGCCTCTTGGCTGATTAATAGCTCTTGTGACTTCTTGATTAATCTTCCATCCATTGTCTCCATGCACACCTTTGATATTACTACTTGCTATGAATCCATTCCGCATACGGGGGGGGGGGGGGGATAGCTTGATGTTTTCCTTGAAATTTCACTTGGACTTACTCCGAAAAAAAGGTCATTTGGGGTTTAAAACATATAATCATAGGTTGGTGCTTACTAAGATTTAGAAACCCAAGATTTCATTTGACAAATTCTTAGAACTAAATCTCTAGGTTTTGACTAATGCCTTTGTGAAAATCGAAAAGAACATTGCTAAACAGGTACTTGGAATACCCATGGGGTACTCATGTTCACCCTCATGGTGCAACTTATATCTTCTCGAATTTGAGATTACTTTTATAAAGAGACTTATGTGCCTTAATGTGTCGTCTTGACGGTGAATCACGTGTCGTGGGGATGGTGAAGGGATGCCTTTGGAGCCTCCACTCCAAGCCTCAGGAGGTTGACTATATGTAAATCCTCTATATCACGTGCGTTCAAGGCCTAATTTAAAAGTCCCTTATCTGTGAATTTTTAATGAATAAAACACACCCTTTTTCTACTATCTCTAAACACCCCCTTTAAATGGTACCCTTCTATCTGTAAAAAATGTAGAAAAAAACAAGTTTTAAAATCCCTTCTGTTGAACCCACGTGCTATGCTTACATATTTGTGAGTGACCCCCCCGAGCTCCAAGCTACTTCCTTATGAGAGCAATGCAAGCACAAGCCATCCACTTGTGTCACACGCAAGCAGCTTCCAGATTGTTGCAGTGTGTTTCCATGAGAGAAAGAGGGAAAGGGGAGAGGGAAGAAGAGAGGGGAGAAGGGAGGGAGAAGGAGAAGGAGAAGAGAGAGTGAAGGGGGATGGAGTGGCAAACACAAAGGCACTACGAAGGAGACAAGATAATACCCAAAGAAACTCTTGGAAGAGAAGAGGGAGCTTGTATTCCAAACTTGTGTATACACCGATGAAGACCAAAGTCAACCATTTGGTCTTTTATACATGTCACTTTTGAAGGGAGCGCCAACCCCTTTTAGCACTCTCCCTCTCTTTACATTAAAAAGGCTCTTGAGCCTGCGTAGGGTGCCAAGGCATATTGCTATCCTTTCCATCTCTCCTTACTGTCAGAAATAGCACTTGTATTAACCATATCAGAGCGCTTGGGACAAGCCTAGCATTAGGAGGTGCGGCTCCTAAATAGCTCTTGTGTTAGCCTCGTGCCTCCATGCCCTAAGCTATTTGGGGCTCCAACCCCTTGTGTGAGGCTCAAAACCTGGAGTGGTGAGGCCGATCTTGGGCTACTTGCAGCTTTACCACATTTTGTGGCAATTTGCAACTGGAACCTGCATCTTGTGACCATTGGGGGTATTTGGGGCTCAAACTCCATGAGCTTGTAATGTACTCCTTCCATGGTTGCTATTGAAGTAAATCATGAAGCCTAATCACCTCTAATCACCGGTTACCCTACATTCGACAACTGTACTCTGTAGATGTTCACATGCCCCCCTTCATGTTACTGAGCCGCCCCACGCTGGAGGAGGTGTGTGGAGAGGACTGCCTGGAGGATTGCATAGCGGTCCAACTGGCGTGGAGTTAGGCGAGTTAGTACGAGTGGTACTTCCAAAAGTGGGTGGCATGCATATCCTCGTACATGCAGATGTGGTGGCCGTGGAGATTGTGGACGTGGAGGTAAAGATGGAGGTCTTGAAATTGCATACGACCAATATCGGGGTTGAAGACAATCTAATTGGTTTGATTGTGGAGGCGGTCGTCAATGGGGCGATGATGGGCGAGGAGGTCGTAGAGGAGTAAAAGGAGGAGGTAATTGAAGTGGATCGTTGCTATGATGGCTGGATCGGGCCGCGAGCCGGGGCCGCGAGCCGTATGTGTCGTTGAATGGCTGGAGGCGAAAGCAAAATCCCTCTTGAGTCATTTCTTTGGGGAAGTTGTACTTGGGAAAATTGTACAACATATTAGGGTCCTGTTGCTGGAGCTCGTGGAATTCTGCCCAAGTCCATCATCATTCCATTGGCATGTACAGGGGGTGGATCTGGTGATCAACATGGGTACTACGGTAGTATCACCAAAACTACTCCATTTTGAGGAAGGGGATTCACCAACTAGGCTATAGACCGGCATTGGCATTGGTCCGTGGGATTGGAGCATCAGGGGCGAGGTGGTATCCTCCTCCGCTCTGGATGGGCGCATCGCCAGTCGTTGTGAAAGACTGGGTGATGAATTGTGTAAGGGGGAGCACCTCCAAGATTTCATAGAGGTGGAGGTGGGAGCCTTTGAGTTGGCACTTCCAATGGTGCATAAGTGCACTATCTAGCAGTTCTTGGAACGACTGCAAACAAATCGGGGCATCATTGTACATTTTCAGGCGAAGAGCAGGGAGGAGCTTGTGGAACCTCATCATTTTCATTGGGCATGGGTTCCTCCTCTACTGTGCCTATGGGCGTTGTATCATTGGCTGTCTGTACAAAATTGGCTCCCTTGAGCAGCATGTTGAGGGCCTCTTCAAGAAGGTCGATCGGAGCCATAGATGTGATGTACAGGGAGGTCCTGTGCTATGTGGTGGTGGTGTTAGAGGTGTTGGAAGAATATTCTGGTAGATTGGTGCGAGGAAGGGGAGGCAAGAGAGGTTGGGTGCCTTGCTAGTGGGCTGGTCAGGATCCAAAAGAGGTGGTTGTCGGATTTCGGCAGGGGGGGCAGTAGAATTAAATATTGAGATGGTTTCTTGGCCTTCCTCCTCCACTACTTCCTCGAGATATGCTACATGTATTGTTTCAAAATTTCTCACCAAGGACTCAAGTGAGTCTTGGAGATCTTGTAGCACCCGGTTAAAGAGGATTATAATGCCAAGGGGATTGTAGGTGGTGTTGGGATATCTCAAGGTGTATGCCTCAGGCACACCTTGGTTTCTATGTGTGAGTGCTAGAGGCACAGTTAGGTGCCCACAAGCACAGTTAGGTGGTGGAAGAGCCACATAGGATGATTGAGAGAATCTAGGAGCAGATTGAGGAGATGATTGTGGAGCTCTGAAGTCATCAGTGATGTCAGTGAGCATGTATGAGGTGCCTACTTAAGGACCTCACTCTTCTTCATTCTAAAAGGCAAGTAATGCAAGTATTCTGAGTTTGTGTCCACTCTTTGCTTTCCTTTCAGCTTACCAACATGGTATCAGAGCCCTTTGATCCCCCTTGAGCCCATTTCTGCCACATCATCTTCTTCTTCTTCATCTTCTTCTTCTCCATTTTCCTCTTTCTTCCCAAAATCTTTGAGAGCTTGGTTCTCCACCTACAAACGACCATTGCCCAAACCCTCTGAGTTGGAAACTCCTCTAGTATGGGCGAACTTCCACCTGCAAGCAATTGAAGAAAAAACGTCTGTGGTGGCTGCCATTCCCCAAACAGTGCATTTTTTGCCATTTCTTCTACTGCTCAATACTCCCTGCCTGCTCTGCCATTGCCTGAGCCCTCTTAGGAGTAGATGGGCGACCTCAAGACGAAGATTTTGAGCCATTTTTTAGGTCATTTTGTTCAGTAACGAGGGAGAAATCGTCAAAACTCAGGTTCAGCCTGTAGCAACTCTCCCGGGCAAAAGTGCGCACCATTTCGTCCAACCTCTATGCTGGACCCTCTCTGGTATATGAGCTTTCTTTTGCTTTAGAAATCCCTCTTTTCCTTGCTTTGAAGAGTGAGCTACAAGCCCTCCAAGTTCAGCCTTTTAGTTTTGACAGTTTTGGACAAGTTTTTGAAGAAGATGCTACATAAGATGCTATTCTAGCATTTCTGGTTTTTTGAATCTTTCAATAACTTTAGTACAAGTGTGGCTTCAGTTTTGTTTTGAATTGCTAGACCTGGTTTTGATTGGAAAGTATTCATTTTAGCCACCTCTATGAAGCATGTAAGAAGAAGCATCATTGTTTGAAATTTGGTCACAAGACTTTGCTACATTAAATGCTTATATTTTGAAGCATTTCAGTTGTTATTCTAAGCCCTGTAAGAGAGAAGACACTGCCCAATACCTGGGTTAGACCCTCTCATGGCTTGCTTATGCAAAATATGTGAAAAGCCAAAACATAAAGCAATGTCTTGTTATGCTACAAAGGATGAAAATGTCAACTTGACTTCCTTGTTGAAGATTGCCAAAACAATGGTTGCCAAAAAGGAAGCAACTACAAAGCCAGAGATCTACCCTCTCATGGCACTTTTATTTGACTCCAAGTACAAGAAAAAGATGAAGGTCAGATACCTAAGATATGCTTCTCTACACAACTATGGAGATGACAAGATAATTGTTCTCTTGAAGGATATGATTTCCAGATCCACTTGTTCTATCATAGTACCATCTTATAAGGCACTGGACACTGCCCATGTGGTAAGACCTTGCCTTGACATTGATATTTTGCCTCCACAAGATGAGGCATCCCATGAAGATTATGCATTTTAAATCATCTCTATGTATGCTCTAGATCTCTCTTTATGTCAAGGTACTCAGCCTGGATAGTCCTCCAAAATGAATGAAAATAAACTATTGTGTTTTGTGTCTTTTGTAAACACCTCTGGTCACCTTATGATGTAGGCCATGTGTATGTTTCACTCCATGGTACCTCCTACAGACATTGTGTGCATGTACATGCAGGGGAGATAACCATTGGAAGGTCTTTTTGTATCCCTTTTGTTTACCTTACACCCATGGGAACCCTTGCTAGCATGAGAACCTAGCCATAGATTTATCCTTGACCACCATGAGATGGCATGAGAAACTATGAGACTAGATGTATCCTTGACATAGCCTGAGGCATTCCCTTGAGGGGGGGTTTGTTGGGATATCTCAAGGTGTATGCCTCAGGCACACCTTGGTTTCTATGTGTGAGTGCTAGAGGCACAGTTAGGTGCCCACAAGCACAGTTAGGTGGTGGAAGAGCCACATAGGATGATTGAGAGAATCTAGGAGCAGATTGAGGAGATGATTGTGGAGCTCTGAAGTCATCAGTGATGTCAGTGAGCATGTATGAGGTGCCTACTTAAGGACCTCACTCTTCTTCATTCTAAAAGGCAAGTAATGCAAGTATTCTAAGTTTGTGTCCACTCTTTGCTTTCCTTTCAGCTTACCAACAGGTGGTGGATTGGTAAGCCGCAAGATGCCCTTGAGATTGTATTGCGGAGACTCGGCTATAGGTCTACATCCAATTAATGTCGGCTTGTAGACTTTTGGGGGTACAGACCTATGGTCTGAGTTCCTCGGGCTTTGCTATTTGCATCACATCATCATCCACCAGATAACTACTGGACTTCATGATGATGTGGCACTAGGCTTGGAAATTGAGCAAAATGGGATGTGCGGCAAAAGATTGGAGGTTAGAGGGGTGAAGAAGAGAAGATCTAACAAAAAATAGGACATGGTGAGAATGGGGTGTCAGTGATAGGGATTGCATAGAGGATGGTTTGGAGGGCATTAGGAGGGAGTGGGGCTATGAGATCTAGGTGGAATATAAGATTTTGTGCACGGAGTTCATCGAAGTGCAGTTGGAGTGTTTCGGAGATAGTGTGTGGTGCGAGTGTGTATGTAGCTAATTGTGCAAAGACCTCCTTGTACATCTAGAATTTTTGTTGCTCACGGTCTTCCAAGCTTGAGTCTTTTGGGTAATCGGGGGTATGCTACTGCTCATTCTGCTCCTGCAAGGACACCGTCACTACCCATTCCTGCACCAAGAGATCCTGTAATGTTTGGATCTAGCATTTGTAGTTCTCCTGAGTCCTAACATGCTGTGTCTCTGCCTATGCCTTTTGCTCTAATGATGTTTTGAGGCCGGACTCTACTTTGTCGGCCTAGTCCATGAGCGTTTGGACCAAGGATTCACTAGAGGAGATCTCATCCTTGAGCTTTATGACTGCCAGCTCTAGCTCCTCAGCCTTTGTTCGGTACTCCTCTACTCTATCTAGGGCTGTTTTCCCTGTGGCTTGGGCGGCGACTATCATGGTGTGGCTATCGCGCACGGAGAGCTGTGCCTAGAGGAGGGTTGTTGAGAGTTGTGAGGCTTGTTCTTGCCTCCTCTGGATAATTGTCTATGCCACCTGTGGGAGCTGTGCCATTGCTTCAAATAAATTTTGCTCCATCTGGTTGGCACGAGAGAGCTGTTCGACTGTCATGTGGCTATAGCCACTTGGTGCCCAATAGTGGCGCACGCTACAACATTGTAGAGCCTCTGTGAGGCTTGCCCATGGAGAGGAGGAGGTGCTGGTGGACAAAGGAAGTGGTCTCTTGAGGATGGGCTGTTGCGAAGGCCGAGACCTGGGGCACAGCAAGAGTTGCCGACATGGCTTGGGCTCCTAGGTGGAGGCCAATCATGACCGTTTCATCACTTGGGAGGTGATTGACCAAGATGGGCTCTTGTTGTACCCTTTTTCCCTTGTCCTAAGGATCCGCTCACTAGAGGCGTACTTGACAGCTTAGGAATGCCTGCATTTGTCGATCATTATACTATGCAAGCAAATGACTTGGATCTGGTTCCACAAGATGGCTAGTTGGAGTGGCACTAGGCTCTGTTCTCGCTCGCTTTGGCTTGACCTCTGCTTCTTCTTGCTCTGCTTGTGCCGGTCCCACTGCTGAATTTTTTACCAACACATTTTAGTTGGCAGATGCTACTGTAGCATGTGGTAGAGAATTGGCATGTATAGCATCAAGTTGCCGATGACCTATCCGTGTGTTTTTAAGGTTCTCCCTCATTTGATTGCAGAAGTAATATGCTCAATTCGTGACCTGGGGTTCTGCCAGCCACAACAAAATATTCGGCATGCTTGACTGGTGGTGGTCGGTGTGCCTTTCTTGCGTCAACCACTACAGGGCCATTACTGGTCTTTCCACCTCTGGCTTGATAATCTCTGTGAAGTGGATGTGCCCTTTGCTTTTCTTGCGGTTGTAGTGGCAGATTTTGCTAAGGGCCTTGGGCATCTTCTTCTTGATTGCATACTTGTCGTTCATGATTGGCAGGTCGAGGGCGGCTCGTACCACGTCCTGATTGAGGTGGTAGAAGTGGGGATTTCCTGTTGCATCTCGAAGGACGCCCACATCTGTGTTGGAGTTGTAGGCCTACAAGAACTCTCACAAGAGCCTCATGTCCAAGTGGCACAGAATGCGATCTGCCACTGAGCTCAGCAGGCCTCAGGCCGATCACTGCTAGTGCGTCTTGCACTATTGGCTCCTTTAGTGCCGCATAAGCTACTGTTGTGTGGTAGTGGAGGGTATAATCATGCCCCTCATATGTATAGCGAGAGTGGATGGTGCATGCATCTAGTTGTTGGAGCCAAGCCTCCCCAAGCGACGAGTGCATTTGTGAGTGCATGATTTTGTACTTTCCTTGTGTGGGAACCTGGGTGCACTTTCTTGATGTCCTTGAGGGGGGCGTGCCTGCTATTTTTGGACCCTTGTGGGTGGCCGAGGGCGTACTTTGTGAGTCGAAGGGGGTGGAGGGCATGCGGATTGTGGCCGAGGGCGTACTTTGTGAGTCGAAGGGGGTGGAGTCTAAGCTCCATCTCAAACTGAAAGAATTCATTCTCCAGATCCATGGGGAAGAATGAGGGCAACCGAGTGATGAGGGAGTCAGTGGTAGAGGAAGAGTTTGAGGACAGAAATTGATTGCTGGATTGCTGTATGGAAGAGGGCAAGGAGTAGTGAGAATTCTGATAGAATTTTGGTAGAGTGTGAGGGAAACTGCTATGGTGATGACCCGGCAGGATAGGGCTCCTTTATATAGATGTTGCTATCCCCATGGTCAGGAGGATGGCATAAGTGATGGTTGGTAGGATACGGTTATGGCAGTGACCAGCATGATAATCGGATGGCGATGATCGGCACGATCTATGGATGGTGACGATCGGAGGGATAGAGCTATGGCCATGATCAGTGGGATATTGTTATGGCAGCAACCGGCATAATAATTGGATGGCGAAGATTGGTGGGATCTATGAATGGCGATATTCGATGGTGGGATAGAGCTACGGCCAGGGTCGACGGGATAGAGATTAGGCCACGGTCAGACAGTGGGATAGCTCTATAGCAACAACCGGCGGGATACTATATCAGGAGAGTAAGGAAGAGGAAGAAGGGGGCAAGTGGGAAGGTGGGAGAGAGAAAGAAAAGGGTGGGGCGTACGGGTGAGGAGTGGGGCAGACTGTGAGGTCAGCATGCAAAATTGCAAAAAAAAGCAAAAGGCCCAACATACTGACCCTAATCACATAGTGCTAGCTGTGGATTCGCATGGGTGCATGTGCGAGGCAGTGACTTGTGGGCTGTGGGTGTGTCAAGTGATATGCCTACCATACTAACTCACCTAGACCTGGACTCAATTATCATGTGGAATGCGGTGTTGATGGCCGTCACGTTGCTGCATAACGTGTGGGGGTTAAAGGTCACTGTACCTTTACCTCGGTTATGTACAATACTCAAACACATATATAAATGAATGAAAAAGAAGATTAGGGTGGTTTTGCACCCACCAAAACTTGTGTGGCTCTCTGTCTCTCTCTCTCCCTCTTCCATTCGTGCTTCCGTTGAGAGCACTCTCAACTGGTATCAGAGCCTGGGTGATCTAGCTGAGTGTGCTTGAATGCTTGAAGCTCAGCAGCTCTGTGGGAGGAAGGAGAAGCTCTGTGGGAAGCTTTGTGGGTGACTTTACTTGCATACGAGTCAGTAGAAACCTTGGAGGAACCTTTGGAAAAGTCACTTTGGCTTTGTGAAGTGGTTTTGAGAGCCTGTTAAGTGTTTTCAAAGAAAAAGTCGTTTTTTGTGCTTTTCCCTGTTCCGTTCGATGACAAAGACTCCATATTGACTTGTAGAGGCAACTATTGCTTGCTTTTGGTGTCCACTTCACTTCAGGGGCTTGGAAACACATTCCTTCTTGAATCTGGGATCATTTCATTGGATTTCTGACTCATTGTGTCAGTTTTTGTGTTTTTCTACCCGGGTGTTGGAACTCAAGTTTGGAGCAACCATTTGCAGATCTATCAGTTCCGGTGAACTCAGGAGGTCCTAAAACTTCTACGTTGCTCATCATTTGCACTCTAGTGGAGTTTACAAATAGCTCTGTTTCCAAAAACGTTTTTCAGTCCATGTGTTAGACCCAATGATTGAGACGACGATTTCCAAAACCGTCTATCCCATTGCATTCCGGACGCCCAAAAACCCCTTCGTGTTAGTTCTTGTGTGATTCGGTGGAGGATTTTCAGAGTTATAGATCTCTGTGTATTCGATTTCGTCTCTCTCTTATGCATTTTTTCATTCTAGGGTTTTGAAACCTTAGATTTATGCCACATGGCAGTGGATAAGTGTTGACTCCCATTTCTCACTCATCGGTTGGGATTTTGGAGTTCTGGCAGAAGAGAGATATTTACAGATTTTCTTGCTGAGTCTGATTATGCAATGGCGCCCATGTTTTGAGGCATCTCAGGTTCTATTTTCAATAGCGGTCATTACCGTGGGACTATGATTTCTTGAGCATACCTTATGCAGATCACTCTGGTTGCAGTTTGAGCAGTGTGCGCTCATTTGTGGTGTGCATTGGGTTGCAATTGATGATTTATAGGCCATTTGGATGCATTGCGGTCCTTATTGGATGTGCTGATAGGCCCAAATTGCCTTATGGGATGCTATTTTTATGGACGCTTTGCACATGGATGCTATTTTATGCTGAGGGACAGCTTTGACACATTGCAGATGATGCACTGATAGTGCTATGCTCTCTTGGATGAGATATTATTAATGCATATGCCAGTGGACGGTGTTTATGCTTGAGTCATTTGGCACTTATTGGCATTTTGGATTGCCATTGCAGTTGGCATTTTCTTTTGGGCCAGATTTGCTCATATGGATGCATAGTATATGCACATGAGTCAGATGCTTTGAGACATGAGTTTTGGTGATATTTCACTCTATTGTGGCATACACATTTGGGTGCACCTGGTATTTGGTGTGATTCTCTCTTGTAGGCACTAGCATTTGGGATTTTTGCTTCATTTGCATCATGACATCCTCTTCCATGTCGGAAAAGGAGTTTTTTAGCATTAAAAAGTTTGATGGGACAAACTTTTCTTTGTGGAAAGAACAAATAAGGGATGTGCTTATTCAAAAGATGTAGATTAAACCCTTGGCAGGGATTGAAGCTAAGCCTACAAATATGTCTGAGGATGATTGGAATGAGTTGGATGCATTAGCAAAATCTACTATTAGACTTCATCTTGCAGAGTCAGTTTATTTCACAGTAGTAAATGAGCAGATTACAGAAGATTTGTGGAAGAAATTGGGAAAACGAAACTGCCTCTAATAAAGTTTACCTCATGAAGAGGTTGTTTGAGCTGCAGATGAAGGAAGGGGTCTCCATTGCTTCTCAGTTGAATGAATTCAATATTATTTTCAGCCAGCTTCAAGCTCAGAAGATGAATTTTGATGTGGAGACTAAGGCAATATTTCTCTTATGTTCATTGCCATCCTCATGGGATACCTTCCATACAGCTGTCAGTAACTCTGCACCTGGTGGAGTACTAAAATTTGATGATGTTGTGGGTAGCTTGTTGGCCAAGGAGATTAGACGGAAGTCTATGGACGGAAACAAGCAAGATGCAGCCTTAAATGTGCAAAGGGGCAGATCACAATTTAGGGGGAACTCCCAAGAAAGAGGGAAGTTTCATAGCAAATCCAGGGCACGGAACATTGAGTGTTACCACTGTGGCAAGAAGGGCCATATGAAAAAGGATTGCTACAAGCTGAAAAGAGAGCAAAAGGATAAGAAAAAGAATGCAAATTGGGGTGCAAATCAAAAGGAAGAGAGTCCAAGGGAGGACAAAGGAAAAGTGAAGATCGAAGAGATCAATGCAGTCACACATGATAGTGACAATGACGTTCTCTTCATGTCTAGTTTATCTATAGAGTTGCTTACCACTTTAGATGATGCATATTCCCAGGATTGGATTTTGGATTCTGGTGCTTCATTCCATGTTACTCCCCATAGGGAATGGTTCTCCACTTATGACAGTGGAAAGACAGGTTGTGGGCATCTTGGAAATGACTATGCATGTGACATAGTGGGAGTAGGTGACATAAAGTTTTCTTTTGCAAATGGGTCTGCATTCATTTTGAAACATGTGAGACATGTGCCTATGTTGACCAAGAGTTTTATTTCAGTCGGTTAGCTAGATGATGCTGGTTTTCACACCACTTTTGGCTTTCAGAGTTGGAAAATTCAGAAGGGCTCTATGCTTTTGGCCAGGGGTGCCCAGTGTGGGATTTTGTGTCCCTTACATGTATCAGAGGTATTTGATCATGTTGTTGCAATAACCGAGCAGCCAAGCACTTCTTTGTGGCATTGCAGGTTGGGGCACATGAGCCAGAATGGAATGAAACACTTATGCCGTTTGGGTTATGTACCGCATTTGAGTTTCTCTGATTTTGAATTTTGTGAGCACTGTCTCTATGGGAAGCAGACTAAATCAGCCCATAAAAGAAGGGGAAAGAAAGAGTTTGAAAATCTTGATTTGGTGCATTCAAACATATGTGGTCCCATGCCTACACAGTCATTAGGCAAGGCTGAATACTATGTGACATTCATTGATGATGCAACTAGGAAAGTGTGGGCTTATGCTATAGCTCGGAAGAGTGATGTGTTCTAGGTATTTTAGAAATGGCTGTCCTTGGTTGAGAATCAGTCAGGTAGAACGCTTAAATGCCTACGAACTGACAATGGTGGAGAGTATCTCTCTTATGACTTTCAGTATTTCTGTGATACACATGGGATTAAGAGGGAGCTCACATCCCCTCGTACTCGAGAGAAAAATCCAATTGCAGAAAAGATGAACCGTACCATTCAAGAAAGTTTGCAATGCATGCTTTCCAATGCAAGTCTTTCTGGTGGTTTTTGGGCTGAGGCAATGAAGACTGCAGTGCATGTGATCAATAGATCACCTTGTAAGAGTTTGGATGGTGGTATTCCTGAAAAGGCATGGAGTGGCAAGAAGCCCTCTTACTCTCATTTGCATATATTTGGGTGTGAGACATATGCACATGTGCCAAAAGAGCTTCGAAAGAAGCTAGATCCTAAGTCTAGGAAATGCATCTTTCTGGGTTATGGTGAAAGTGGAGAGATGGGCTATCGTCTCTGGGATCCAGAAGCAAAGAAGATCATACGCAGCCATGATGTAGTCTTCAATCAGAAGAAGATGCATAAGGCACCCATGAGGGATGTGGAAATGAGGAGAATCACTTTCCAGGATGTGAATCCACCTGCACATGTTGATAGACAGCAAGCTGTCCATGCACCAAATGTGCAAGAAATGGTACCACCAAGTACTCCCACAGGTATACAATCAAGGGTAGATGATGGATCGTCTATTGGTGGAAATGATGAGCCAAATGTGGCTGATATGCAAGTGGGACAGCAAGCCCTTGAGAAGATCATCTAGAGTGTCTAGACCGCCTGATAGGTTTGTTCTAGGGGTAGACTATGTGACGCTTACTGATTGCAGGGAGCCTTCTTGCTACAGAGAGGCTATGATGAGCGAGGATCAACACAAGTGGGAGTATGCTATGCAATCAGAGATGAGTTCACTTATGAAGAATAAGACTTGGGACTTGGTTTCTTTGCCACATGGAAAGAAAGCATTGCCATGTAAATGGGTCTACAAAATGAAGGTCGCAGGTGATGATGTGCCTAGGTACAAGGCCCGTTTGGTCGCTAAAGGGTTCAAGCAAGAGAAGGGTGTGGACTTTGATGAGATATTCTCTCCGGTTGTGAAGATGACCACACTTAGATGCATGCTTGGACTAGTGGCATTAGAGGATATGGAGCTTATGCAGATGGATGTCAAGACAGCTTTCTTGCATGGGGATTTGCATGAGGAAATTTACATGGTGCAGCCGGAAGGCTTTGAAGAAAAGGGCAAAGAGCATTTAGTTTGCAAGCTGAATAAGAGTCTCTATGGTCTTAAGCAAGCACCTAGAGAATGGTATCAGAAGTTTGATGCTTTCATTCGGTCCCAGGGTTTTAGAAGGAGTGAAATTGATCACTGCCTCTACACTAAAAGGTCTAAGGATAATAGCCTGATAATCTTGGCACTATATGTGGATGATATGCTATTGGCTAGCAAGAATACTTATCAGCTAGATGCCTTAAAGGCCAAGTTGCATGAGGCCTTTGATATGAAGGATTTGAGACTTGCAGGTCATATTCTTGGTATGCACATCAAGTGTGATCGAAGTAGGAAACTCCTTTGGCTTTCACAAAAGGAGTATGTTACAAAAGTATTGCAGCGTTTCAATATGGAGGGGGGGAAGGCAGTGAGTACTCCATTGCCTCCATATGTGAAACTGAGTCATACAGATAGTCCCAAATAAGATGAGGAAAGGGCCATGATGGCCAAGGTTCCTTATGCATCAGTAGTTGGGAGTCTTATGTATGCTATGATAGCTACTAGACCAGACATTGCATTTGCAGTGGGAGTTGTTAGCCGGTATATGGCTAATCCAGGAAAGAGGCATTGGGAGGCAGTTAAGTGCATCATGAGGTACATGAAGGGTACCAAGGAGATGTGCATCTGCTTTGGTAAAGGAGACATGCATGTACTTGGGTACATAGATTCAGACTATGTAGGGCATGTGGATAGTAGGAGATCCACTTCTGGTTACGTGTTCACTTTTGCAGGTGGTGCAGTGTCGTGGATGTCTAGCGCACAAAAGTGTGTTGCTTTATCTACCACAGAGGCTGAGTATGTTGTAGCAACAGAGGATTGCAAGGAGGCTATATGGCTTGATCGGCTAGTGGGAGATTTGGGGATTCATACAGGTGTACCGACATTGCATAGTGATTCCATGAGTGCTATTCAGCTAGCACGGAATCCGGTCTTTCATGCAAAGACCAAACACATTGAGGTCAGGTACCACTTCATCAGGGAGGTACTTGAGGACAAGTGCATAGAGCTTGTCAAGGTTCATACAGATGATAACCCTGCAGATATGCTGACGAAGAGTCTACCTAGTCAGCGGTTTGAGTATTATCGTGTATTGATGGGCATTGGATAGTATGCTCACTGATTGTTCTCCCTTAAAGGCACATTGTCCTTTAAGTGGGAGGTTGTGGGGGTTAAAGGTCACTGTGCCTTTACCCCAGTTATGTACAATACTCAAACACATATATAAATGAATGAAAAAGAAGATTAGGGTGGTTCTGCACCCACCAAAACTTGTGTGGCTCTCTGTCTCTCTCTCTCCCTCTTCCATTCGTGCTTCCGTTGAGAGCACTCTCATAACGTGTTAAAAGCCATGTAGAGCATGTGTCCAACTTGTGTCTTCCCTTATATGCCAAAAGTACCCTGACGTTGTGACAAGTTCTTGTGGGATGGTCCTTTGTTGTGGAATAAGTAGGTTCTTGTGTGATCACCTTTAGAACCGACACTTGCTCTCGTGAGTCGAACGGCACTATTGGAGATGGTATGATCACAACTACCCTTGAGGGTTCTGCCCTTTGGATTTGGAGGGAGGTTCTTGTGTAACACCCGTCATTATAGGGGTCGGTTCTTGTGTTGCTACCTCACTGCCTTGGTCGATCTTCGTGTTGAGTTGTATTATTCATGGTAATAGGGCAATTTCAGGACTCTGAGGCTTGTTTGTTACAATCGGTTTTTCGGTAGGTTCTTGTGGTTTTGCATCCAAGGTTGACACAGGTTCTTGTGTTGCCACCTTCGGAACCCCTGCGGTTTGTGACTTACACTTCGGCACCCAAGTGACCTGATTGCCATTGTAACTATCTCAGTCTTCCAAGAGCTTGGTGGGGGACCTAATGCTTGCGGGGATGCTACGCTTGAGGAGGTGGATTGGAGCCTACAGGCCAAAGTGCGGGATGGCATCGTGTCCTTCTTGGCACGGATGCCTTCAACAGAAACATCTCTAGAGCGATTAGGGACCCCTGTGGTACTTGGATTCTTCCTAGTCATCGGTTCCTATTGAAGTAGCGTTGAGCACAGAGAATAGCCTCTTGTACTTGATGTTCACGGATTTCTTGAGTGGGGGACGGCAATGGTGGCATAATGGGCAATTGCACCGAGTTGCCACCTGATGACTCGCAAAGTACACTAGGTAGTCCAGGTTATGCTCCCCTAGTTGGGCTAGCACACACTCGATAGCAAAGTTGGAAGCATCGATATGGACATGGAATATTAGATCCCAGTTAGGTGCTCTCAACACCGGTGCGGTGGCCAAGGCTAGTCTAAGGGTCTTAAAAGAT
This sequence comes from Dipteris shenzhenensis, assembly GCF_047967505.1. Lineage (NCBI taxonomy): Eukaryota > Viridiplantae > Streptophyta > Polypodiopsida > Gleicheniales > Dipteridaceae > Dipteris > Dipteris shenzhenensis. The sequence continues at coordinate 39,904,682 of NC_141602.1, read as the reverse complement.
TTCTGGCATTCCTTGGTCCACTCAAAGGATACTATTAGCTTGTATAAGGGGTGGGCTATGTTCGCATAGAACAAGATGAACCTTCTGTAGTAGCCCGTGTGGCCAGTAAATTGTTGTACTCCCTTGGCATAGGTGGGGGGTGGTAATTCCAAGATGAGTTGAATTTTGTTGTGGTCCATGGAGATTCCATTCCATGACACTATGTGGCCAAGAATTATGCCATATTTGACCTAGAACTTGTTGAGGCTCCACTCGCGATATGCCAGGGTGACCGTTGTGTATTTATGTCACCGACTTGTTAGCTGGAGATGCGGTTGGTACACCGCCCACAAATAATAGCTGGATGACAGCTATCCTTATCTACTCTAGTTTGTGGCTCAGTTAGTATGCCACCTTAGTTAGTTGAGTTTGGTTTGAGACCCACATATAGGGTTCTTCTATTTTCTTTGTACTAGAGTTCTTTTGGCTTTCACAACTAAGAAGAGGAAAACTGTTTTCAGCCTCCACCTTTGTGTGTATTCCCCCATTGTGATTGTGAGAAAGCCTCAAGTGAGACTCCTTCCCTCTCTCCCACTATCTTCACATGGTATCAGAGCCTTGTTCGTGGTAAGGAGCTCAAGAAAGCAAACCAAGTTCGCAGTGTCCTGGTAAGAGGACAAGTGTTGCTTTCCTTTTTCGAGTTTGGGAGCAAATCTCTGCAGGTAGCACAGCCGGAAGTGCAAGAGTGCACTGTCTCAGATTGAGACGCCCTTCGTGGTGTGGCGAGAGGGCATTATATGCTGCGGGTAAGGGCAAAGCCCTGAGTGACTTTATTTTTCTGGTTCGAGGTCATTTCGGGGCCCGTTTTGGAGGCAGAAGTTCTCCGCAGGCACTCAGAAAAAGGCCGTGTTTTTGCTGTGCGACCACTACTCGGCTAGTCGGTGAAAAGTTGCCGCAGAAATTGCATCGTATGCCTGTGTGCAGAGATTTTGGGAGTTGCAGATTCATGCTTGTTGCCTGTTGATGCAAAATCGTCACTAGGAAGTGATTGTGTGGTAAAATACCACTTTTGTCAGTTTTGCAGATCTGCCCGTGTGAGGCAAAAGCTGTGTTTTTGCAGTGATAGAATATTATGCAGTGTTCTGTAATGGCATCTGATTCCCTTTCACAGATTGTCACTGAAAAGCTTGACAAGAACAACTTCCAGGCATGGAAGTTTAGAATGACGAATTTCTTGATGGGAAAAGGCTACTGGGAGTTCATTACAGGAAACGAAGAAGAACCAGTTCTTCCTAATGTTCCCAATCAACAGGAAATGCAGGCATTTAAAGGATGGCATGAGAGAGCCAGAAAAGTTATGTACTGGCTGTCTATCAGTATTTCAGATTCAATGATTGTGCATATTCAGGATGCAAGTACGCCAAAGGTGGCATGGGATACTTTAGCTAAAATGTACAGCACAAATACGTAGGCCAGGAAAATGCAGCTCAAGCAGGAGCTACACAATGTGCAGAGAGAAAATATGAGCATCAATGACTACCACATGAAGGTGAAGAAAATTGCGGATGCACTTGCTTCCATTGGGTCGCCAGTGGATGATGACGATTTAGTTTCTGTGACCTTGAATGGTCTAGGAAAGGATTATGCACAGTTCCGGACATCCATTGCCGTCCGTGAAAAATTTCCTGATTTTGAGGAGTTGATTGCTCTTCTAATTTCTGAAGAGCAGAGAAATGGTGGTGCATATTCTTCAACAGGAACTTCAAAAGAAACTGTCTTCTACTCAAATGCTGGCAGAGGTAGAGGCAGAGGTAGAGGAGGCCGATCTACAGGCCGTGGTAGAAATCAGAGTATGCAGCAAATGCAAGAAAACCAGTCCTATGCAGGAGGACGTAGTAACTCTAGAGGCAGGGGGAGCCAAAGAGGTCGTGGTGGATGGCAGAGAGGCCAAAATGCAAATAGCAATGTTGAATGCTACTACTGTGGTAAAATGGGGCATATGGCTAAAGACTGCTACAAAAAGCAGAATGACATTATGAATGGAAAATTGTAGCAAGGCAATTATGCATCCTCTAGTAGACAGGGTGATGACAGAAATGAGCATTTGTTTATGGTGCAGCATATGACAAATTCTGTGACAAGTGCAGAAGAAAGCAATGATGTGTGGTATGTTGACTCAGGTGCGTCAAACCACATGACAGGTCATGCTGAATGGATGCAGGATGCAAGGAAAATGGAAAAACCAGGATTTGTGGAGATTGGTGATGATACTGCACATCCTATTGTGCAGATTGGCAAAATTCCTTTGTCTATGCAGGATGGGAAAAAGAAATACTTGTCTGATGTATTTCATGTCCCGAACATCACCAAGAACCTAGTTTCTATTGGTCAGATGGTTGAGCAGGGCTTGCAGGTCAGATTTAATCCTCATGGATGCTTTGTTGAGGATATGAAAAATAATGGTCGCTTGATAGCAAAAGGAAAGAAGAAGGGCAGGATGTTTATGTTGGATGCGGACATGCCTGAATTGAGTGCAGCAATGTTTGCACATGGGACCGGTGTAGTTGCAGATATTGATATCTGGCACAAATGCATTGGTCATGTTAATATACAGCGACTTAAATCAATGCAAGCCCAAAATATTGTTGCAGGATTGCCTAAATTCAAGGTTGCAGAAATGCACAAGGTTTGTGAAGCCTGTCAATTTGGGAAACAGGCAAGGAAACCATTTCCTAAGCATGTTCAAGAGAGTAAAAAGCCATTGGAATTAATCCACTCTGATGTGTGGACTACTAAAGCTGCATCTATTGGAGGCTGTCACTATTTTGTCACATTTATTGATGACTTCAGCAGAAAACTTTGGGTGTATTTTATGAAAAAGAAAAGTGAAGTGTTTGGGCACTTCAAAGCTTTTAAAGCTATCGTTGACTTTTCCAAGATGAGTCTTAGGTATTTTAGGTGATCATCCCAAGTTGAGCTCACACATATGTCATCCAAGAAGACTTCCACAAAGTCTCTCAAGGACTTCTTCAAGACCATGATCATCATCCATTGGAAGGTGATAGGCACATTGGTCAACCCAAATATCATTACTCTAGCCACATACACATCCCACTCAGTTGCGAAGGCTATTTTATGTTGATCCTATGGGGCGATGAACACTTTGTTGTATCCCAAGAATCCATCTAGGAAACTATAGGCTTCCTTTCCGACTACCCTTTCTAGGACATGTTTTGTGAATGGCAAGGGGCAGTGGTCGCACTTGGTGGTGGCATTAACTTTTTCCAAGTCCACACATACTCTAATTTTTTCGTTCTTCTTCAAGACTATCATGATGGGTGACACCCAGTCCATGTGCTCAATCTCATAGATGAATCCCGCATCTATGAGTTTCTGGATTTCCTCCCTCACTATGAGCACGTACTTGGGATTCATAAGGTAGGGATGTTGACCAGGCCTGGCATCGTCTGGCATGGGTATCGTGTGCTACATTACTTCAACGGTGGACACCCCTTTCATATCAGTGTATTTCCAGGCCATGAAATCCTTGTATTCTCATAGGAGAGCTATTAGAGCATTCTCTTCATTCGGGGTGAGATCGTCGCGGCAACAACGAATACAGATTGGGGGTCCTACCCTTCTGGAGATAGGTTTACTTCCTTGAGCAGGGCTAGACCATCATATCCTTGGGAGCACCCATCCTCCCGAGACTTCTTGGCCTCTTGGTATAAGATCTTGCAATCCTCGATCATGTAGGCCTTGTAGTGGGTTGGTACCTGTTCTAGTTCTTCCTTCTCTTCAACTTTGTCCTCTATTTCTATAGGAGAAGTGGTCCTTTTTGCCTTAGACAAGCTTTTGGATAAAGGGAGTTTTGGACGTGAAGGGGGCTCTTTCATTGCATTTATAGCCTACCAACTGGGGAGGTTATCTTGCTCACCTTGGCTACCCAATTAGAAGAGAACTCATGGTGAGAGGTCATGGTGCCCACGTATGCTAGCTAATGGAAGTTTGATTTGACCCTTACTATCCCTTTGCTCACCTCGTGGGGTTTGAGCATATTAAACATTCTAAGAGGAGCCACCAGGGTCATTCTCTCCAGCTCAAGGGTTGTGATTTGGAACCCTATTCTCTCTAGAACATCAATGTTGGCTAGGACGTGAATCCAATTCTGAGAAAATTTTGGCTCGAGAAGAGGTGCATACCAGAATTCATCGAACTCTTTTACACGCTCCTACCTCTCATGGTGTTCAAATAGCTTCAGGGATGTGGTCCACACGGTTGTGTCAGATTTTGCAATGAAAAGGTGTCCTAACAATGTGTGGGCCTTGTAGGTGCACAAGTCACTTGCATGATTTGTTCCTCATGCCACAAATAGATGTTATCATAATGCCAGTCGTGCACGAGCCCAAAAATTTGTAAGAAGGGTATGCCTAGGATAGCCTCATATCCTAGCTATTTGGTGAAGTCCATGACTATGAACCTAATGGGGTACGTGAATCCGAATACTTGCTGAAAGTCATGAGAGAGATACTCTCCACCATTGTCAGTCCATAGGCATTTAAGCGTTCTATTTGACTGATTCTCGACCAAGACCAGCCATTTCTGAAATACCTGGAACACATCACTCTTCTGAGCTATAGCATAAGCCCACACTTTCCTAGTTGCATCATCAATGAATGTCACATAGTATTCAGCCCCGCCTAATGACCCTGTAGGCATGGGACCACATACGTCTGAATGCACCAAATCAAGCTTTTCAAACTCTTTTTTTTCCCTTCTTTTATGGGCTGATTTAGTCTGCTTTCCATAGAGACAATGCTCACAAAATTCAAAATCAGAGAAACTCAAATGCGGTACATAACCCAAACGGCATAAGAGTTTCATTCCATTCTGGCTCATGTGCCCCAACCTGCAATGCCACAAAGAATTGCTTGGCTGCTCGGTTATTGCAACAACATGATCAAATACCCCTGATACATGTAAGGGATACAAAGTCCCACACTTGGCACCCCTGGCCAAAAGCATAGAGCCCTTCTGAATTTTCCAACTCTGAAAGCCAAAAGTGGTGTGAAAACCAGCATCATCTAGCTGACCCACTGAAATAAGACTCTTGGTCAGCTTAGGCACATGTCTCACATGTTTCAAAACAAATGTAGACCCATTTGCAAAAGAAAACTTTATGTCACCTGCTCCCACTATGTCACATGCATAGTCATTTCCAAGATGCACACAACCTGTCTTTCCACTATCATAAGTGGAGAACCATTCCCTATGGGGAGTAACATGGAATGAAGCACCAGAATCCAAAATCCAATCCTGGGAATATGCATCATCTGAAGTGGTAAGCAACTCTGCAGATAAAGTAGACATGAAGAGAACATCATTGTCACTATCATGTGTGACTACATTGATCTCCTCGATCTTCACTTTTCCTTTGTCCTCCCTTGGACTCTCTTCCTTTTGATTTGCACCCCAATTTGCATTCTTTTTCTTATCCTTTTGCTCTCTTTTCAGCTTGTAGCAATCCTTTTTCATATGGCCCTTCTTGCCACAGTGGTAACACTCAATGTTCCGTGCCCTGGATTTGCTACGTGACTTCCCTCTTTCTTGGGACTTCCCCCTAAACTGTGATCAGCCCCTTTGCACATTTAAGGCTGCATCCTACTTGTTGCCATCCATAGACTTCTGTCTAATCTCCTCGGCCAACAAGCTACCCACAACATCATCAAATTTCAGTACTCCACCAGGTGCAGAGTTACTAACAGCTGTACGGAAGGTATCTCATGAGGATGGCAATGAACATAAGAGAAATATTGCCTTAGTCTCCGCATCAAAATTCATCTTCTGAGCCTGAAGTTGGCTGAAAATAATATTGAATTCATTCAAATGAGAAGCAATGGAGAACCCTTCCTTCATCTGCAGCTCAAACAACCTCTTCATGAGGTAAACTTTATTAGAGGCAGTTTCCTTCTCATAAGTGGCACACAGTTTCTTCCACAAATCTTCCGTAGTCTGCTCATTTACTACTGTGAAATAAACTGACTCTGCAAGATGAAGTCTAATAGTAGACTTTGCTAATGCATCCAACTCATTCCAATCATCCTCAGACATATTCGTAGGCTTAGCTTCAATACCTGCCAAGGGTTTAATCTGCTTCTTTTGAATAAGCACATCCCTTATTTGTTCTTTCCACAAAGAAAAGTTTGTCCCATCAAACTTTTTAATGCTGAAAAACTCCTTTTTAGGCATGGAAGAGGATGCCATGATGCAAATGAAAGCAAAATCCCAAATGCTAGTCCCTGCAAGAGAGAATCATACCAAATACCATGTGCACCCAAATGTGTATGCCACAATAGAGTGAAATATCACCAAAACTCAAAGCTCAAAGCATCAAAAGATGCATCTGACTCATGTGCATATACTATGCATCCATATGAGCAAATCTGACCCAAAAGAAAATGCCAATAAGTGCCAAATGACTCAAGCATAAACACCGTCCACTGGCATATGCATTAATAATATCTCATCCAAGAGAGCATAGCACTATCAGTGCATCACTAGCAATGTGTCAAAGCTGTCCCTCAGCATAAAATAGCATCCATGTGCAAAGCGTCCATAAAAAATAGCATCCCACAAGGCAATTTGGGCCTATCAGCACATCCAATAAGGACCACAATGCATCCAAATGGCCTATAAATCATCCACTGCAACCCAATGCACACCACGAATGAGCGCACACTGCTCAAACTGCAACCAGAGTGATCTACATAAGGTATGCTCAAGAAATCATAGTCCCACGGTAATGAGCGCTACTGAAAATAGAACCTGAGATGCCTCAAAACATGGGTGCCATTGCATAATCGGAATCAGCAAGAAAATCTACAAATATCTCTCTTCTGCCAGAACTCCAAAATCCCAACCGATGAGTGAGAAATGGGAGTCAACACTTATCCACTGCCATGTGGCATAAATCTAAGGTTTCAAAACCTTAGAATAAAAAATGCATAACAGAGAGACGAAATCGAATACACAGAGATCTATAACTCTAAAAATCCTCCACCGAATCATGCAAGAACTGACAGGTAGGGGTTTTTGGGCGTCCGGAACGCAATGGGACAGACGGTTTTGGAAACCGTGGTCTCAATCACTGGGTCCAACACACGGACTGAAAAACGTTTTTGGAAACAGAGCTATCTGTAAACTCCACCGGAGTGCGAATGATGAGCAACATAGAAGTTTTTGGACTTCCTGAGTCCACCGGAACTGACAGATCTGCAAATGGTTGCTCCAAACTTGAGTTCCAACACCCGAGCAAAAAACGCAGGAATTGACACAGTGAGTCAGAAATCCAATGAATGACCCCAGATTCAAGAATGAAGGTGTTTCCAAGCTCCTGAAGTGAAGTGGACACCAAAAGCAAGCAATAGTTGCCTCTACAAGTCAATACGGAGTCTCTGTCATCGAATGAAACAGGGAAAAGCTCAAAAAACGACTTTTTCTTTGAAAGCTCTTAACAGGCTCTCAAAACCACTTCGCAAAGCCAAAGTGACTTTTCCAAAGGTTCCTCCAAGGTCTCTGCACACTCGGATGCAAGTAAAGTCGCCCACAAAGCTTTCCACAGAGCTTCTCCTTCCTCCCACAGAACTGCTGAGCTTCAAGCATTCACGCACGCTCAGCTAGATCACCCGGGCTCTGATACCAGTTGAGAGTGCTCTCAACGGAAGCAAGAACGGAAGAAGGAGAGAGAGAGACAGAGAGCCACACAAGTTTTGGTGGGTGCAGAACCACCCTAATCTTCTTTTTCATTCATTTATATATGTGTTTGAGTATTGTACATAAGTGGGGTAAAGGCATAGTGACCTTTAACCCCCACATATTGTTTCTCTAGGACTGGGTCAGGATAGATTTCCTTATAGGAGGGTGGGGGTGCTAGGCCTTGGGCCTGCACTGGCTTGTTTACACTTGAGCTCGGAGAGGTACTTCTGGGTCACCATAGGTGGAAGCACATTCAGAGGTAGAGGAGGTGGAGAGGTTGTTGTCCCCTATTAGAACCATCTTAGATGAGCACTTGGTCAGACCTATCACCTACCCATATGGCCTTCTTGAATCAGGTCTGCGGATGTTGAGGAGCCTCAGGGTCCTGCAGCAGGGGCCCTATATCCTTCCTTGCCTGTTTCCTCATTGCCCTACCTATGGCTTTGGCTTGCATCCTCATGATGACTTTTAAGGTCCCATGGCCACCTGGCCTTGTTCGATACCGAGCAAGTTGAGGCTAGTGCTCTTAGGCAGGGTGATTGTGGTTGTCGGTCTTCTCAAGGGACATTCCTTGAATAAATTCTTGATTCCGCACCCCACACACAAGGGTGTAGGGCTAGTCGTGGGAGGAGCAGCAGGGGTAAGATCCCTATAGGGGTAGTCCTTTAAGAAATGTAGCCCCTCACACTTGAAGCCTAACACCAGAGGGTTCAAAGTACCTTTGTAGGGGCATTCACTTGCCCTGGGTGGGCCTTGGCAGGTATAGCATTGGATCGGGGGCCTTTGGGTGACAGAATTTAGGTCTCTAGCCTTTGAGTTCAAGGGAGCGGCGGTCTAGAACACAGGGACTTGCTAATCCTCTTACAAGAGGTAGTGACTTAGGGTGCCACTTCCTTGTAGGGGTAGTAGTCAAGGGGTCCATGGTCTGGATCCGTCTTCTCCCAGTCATTGGCCACTTCCTCTACCAATACTTGATTGACCGGATCTATACAAGGTAGTGGAGGTTGAGGGCCCAGTATGGGTGGTGGTAAAACGGAGCCTGTTAGGCCCTGTACTGTCTTGAACTAGCCAAAGGGCCACCTTGTGCATTCATAGGATTCAGCGGAGCCATCAGGCTAATGGGGGTCTTGTTTGATACATGGGTTGGGGCAAGGACCTCAAAAATCGAGATTGGGAGGTATCGTGGTTTCCCCATCTATGACAATAGATGAACGGCAAATTGATGTGTGTGTGTGTATGTGTGTGTGTGTGTGCCTATGGGCTTGGAGTCCTATGCAAGGAGTGTGTAAGTATAGGTGTGCTAGAAGGTTCTAGTGACTTGGCAATTAGGTATGTCAGGTTGGTGTGATGTGTGAGTGATCATAGGAGGTGGCTGATTGAGATAGATAATCATGGAGATGATTATGGATCTGGGATCTACCAACATGGAGGCAGTTGCCTATATATGTAACCACTCATGAATAAAGATTTGTTCATTGTACCTTATTGCTCTATCTATGAACCAACATGTGGTATTAGAGCTTGCTGAGAATCCTAGTGCCTAGAAAGAAAATCCACGAGATTCTTTGAAGATTCTAAGAAGATTCCACCTTCTTCCCAAATTCTTCTCATCTCTCCTTCTTCCACCGTGACCTTGGAAAGATGAGTTCTCTTCATCCACGCAATGGATTGAGAAATCCTCTCAGCTGAACTCTCCTTATGCCTAGGCGACCTATCTGATTAGAGGGATTGATGGAATTTGTCGCCATCTTCATGCACCGCTTCTCTGTCTCCTATGTGACGCTATTGCAATGCTGGTCACTGTAGTCTCTTGCTTAGCAATTCCTCTTAGCCATGTCTTCTCTACTACTAGAGCTACCCACAGTAGAAATATGGAGTGATTTGGTCCAATAACAAGGGATAAATCGACGAAAAACCAGTTGATTTAAGAGAAGACAAAGCTTCCTTAGTTGAAGAAGATGCTACTGCCCTGGGTGATGAAATGCACGATTTCACCTCAGACTTTTACTGAGTCTTCCCTACCTATGTATCTCTGATTGCGCAGTAAAATCCCCAAGCTTGATGATATTTGAAGTGAGGTATCAAGCCTCTAAAGATCCTATGTTCTCTGCAAGCATTTCTAGAGACTATTTTTGAAGTTTTTGATGCTACACTAAATGTTTGAGGAGTGAAAGTATAGTTCAGAGATTCAAAGTTTGCCTTTTCAATTCAGAGAATGTTATTTGAAGTTCATTTGATTTCTTGACAATATGCCAAGTTCTCAAACTTCTTCAAATGCCAAGAAAACTACAAGGACAAAGTACAAGGTAAAGAAGACCCCAATTAAGAGGTTGTGGGAGAATCCAACTAGCTATGCATATACCAAACAACTAGGATTTTTTGAATTCTTATCTTGCAATTTTCATCTATATGGTGAAGCTGATTTCTTTGTTTAGAAAGATTAATCTTTTGTAAAGGGAGTAGACACTGCCATTAAATTGGTAAGGCCTTCCCAAATGGCCTCCAAACTCAAAATAGATAAGCTTGAAGGAGAGGGGTTTCACACTTGGCAAACCAATTATTCTCATGAAAAAGGGAATATGGAAGGTGGCTAATGGAAAAGAAACTAAACCTACAACTAGGGAAGGAGAAGCTTCATGGCTTCCTAAATATGAAAAAGCACTAGCCATAATTGCTCTTCGTTTGAGTGATTCTTTTATCCACCACATTGATGGATGTGAGACTGCTCATGCTGCATGGACTCTCATCTTGAACATGTCTTTGGAGCATAGGGAAGATGCTCTAAGTTTAGCTTGCTTATCAAGTTCTTTGATTTAAAATTGGATAGAAAAGAATCCATCTCTTCACATCTAAATTCAATGAAGAGCATTTTGACACAGTTATCTGGCATCAAGTTTAATCTTGATGAAGATATTGTGATTGCCATCTTACTTAGAAGTCTAACTGAAGAATATGGCACTATTGTAACCACACTCACCAATATACCAAAGATAAGTCTTTCGAAATTGAAGCATCCCGCTTGGAAGAGGAAAGGAAGATCAAACAAAGAAGTGATTACAAAGAAGGGGCATATTTGGCCAAAGGCAACTCCAAGGGAAAGAGCAAAATGAAGAGCAACTTTTGTGGAAAACCTGGACACTTTGAAAAATAATGCTATGCAAAGAAGAGATGTTCAGCCAACCTTGTTGAAGAAGCAGAGATAGAAGAAGAAGAAGAACCAAAGAATGTTAAAGCTCTCACTGCTTACAAGACCCAAGTCAATTCTGACAAGGGTGAGGACCCATATGTTTTCTAAGTTATGTGTGTGTGAGGTCAATAATGGTTCTCTGCCATGGATAGTCCATACTTAAATGATTGTCAGTCTTTTGAGATTTTTCCTTATTGGACTCATGGGGCTTTTCATACATAGTCAGTGTCTATCTCCTAGTTGTAAACCAAGAAGTGTCTATCTCCTATTTGTAAACCAAGAATCCTAAGAGTGAGTCACAAGTTGGGGCCATGTGTGTTGCCACATGATGGTGGGCAAGCCATGGAGCATCCCATGTACTACTGCTGAGGTATGAGGTCATCAGTTTGTGGGAGGGAATGAAGGGCAAATTGATGTGTGTGTGTGTGTGCCTATAGGCTTGGAGTCCTATGCAAGGAGTGTGTGAGTGTAGGTATGCTAGAAGGTTCTAGTGACTTGGCAGTTAGGTATGTCAGGTTGGTGTGATGTGCGAGTGATCATAGGAGGTGACTGATTGAGATAATCATGGAGATGATTGTGGATCTAGGATCTACCAACATGGAGGCAGTTGCCTATATATGTAACCATTCATGAATAAAGATTTGTTCATTGTGCCTCATTGCTCTATCTATGAACCAACAGTAGAGTGATGGCCTTGCCCTCAGGCGAGGACACTCATTGGAGGGATGGTTGTCATTGCATGCCCCACACCAGATGTTGTCTCTCCATGGAAACAAGTGGGGGTTGCTTGGCACCTCCTTGGAGGTTGTTGATCTCCACTGTTGGCCTAGCTAATTCAGCAAATTCGAGGCCAGTAGCTCACTCATATCCAAGCCCTTGGCTCATTAGTCTCATTCTTGATCATCTCCACACTGGAAAACCTTACTAATGGTGCTACTTCTGATGGGGTTGGGGTTTCATCCGAATTAGCCTTGTCCATCATCTTGTCACTTATACGGATAGCCACCTTGTTGCATAGATTGGAGGAGGTAGAATTCATAACCATTAGGTGGTCATGCAGCTTCAACTCTGCCAATCCCCGATGAGAAAGCGGGGCAACAATCATCCGTTGCTCATCTGGTCACATGGTTCGCAATGGGAATTCAGGTGCTTGATTCTGGCTAGGTAATCTCAAAGGTCATTATGCTTCACCTCATATAACTGGTTAATTGGGCTCCATTTATGTCCACTAGGGGTGAACCCCACAATGAAGGCTTTTCTCAACATCTCCCAATTCACTTTTTCTTCTAGGGTGAGAGCCCTATACCATTGGTCTTCTTTTCCATCCAAGCTGAGACCAAATGCATTAGCCATTTCTAGATTGCTAGGAGCTCCAAAAGGCTTCACACATCTACTCAAATCACTCCACGTGGGAGATCGGATCTCCTTCCCCAAGGAATTTGGTCATTAACTTGGAGATGGCTATGGGTCGGCTCCTTGAGGGATTCGTGATCCCTATGGGAAACATTGGGGCAGGTGGAGGTGGTGTGGGACCCCTTCCTAGGGAATTCACCAAGATGTGCATTGCCTCATCAGTTAGCACTATTTGGGCAACTGGTGAAGGTGCTGCCATTGTGGGCCTAATAGGACATAGGGGTGGCTTTAAGCCTAGCCTTGGTGGTGGAATCCATTGAGTTGCTGGTACCGCCATTGGGACGGATGCACCAAAGCCTACATTCATTGGAGCAACACGTACGGATGGAAACAGTCAAACTCCTGGAAGGGTTGGGGCATGGGGCATGGGCACGATGGTTCCATGCAATGGACGATAGGGTGAATCTTGTGGAGCCACATAGTTGACAAAAGTCGGTAGCACAGGGACTATTGGGGGTTCATAAGACACCCCTCCTTGAGAGCATCGCACATCTCCTCAGCTGAGGTCTTGTCCTTGGAAAGGTGATTTCAGTCCATGTCTATGTTTCAGGAGCTAGTTGTTGCTAACCTTTGAGAGTGCTCTCAACGGAAGCAAGAACGGAAGAAGGAGAGAGAGAGAGAGAGAGGGAGACAGAGAGCCACACAAGTTTTAGTGGGTGCAGAACCACACCCTAATCTTCTTTTTCATTCATTTATATATGTCTTTGAGTATTGTACATAACCGGGGTAAAGGCACAGTGACCTTTAACCCCCACAACCTCCCACTTAAAGGACAATGTGCCTTTAAGGGAGAACAACCAGTGAGCATACTATCCAATGCCCATCAATACACGACAATACTCAAACCGCTGACTAGGTAGACTCTTCGTCAGCATATCTGCAGGCTTATCATCTATATGAACCTTGACAAGCTCTATGCGCTTGTCCTCAAGTACCTTGACAAGCTCTATGCGCTTGTCCTCAAGTACCTCCCTGATGAAATGGTACCTGACCTCAATGTGTTTGGTCTTTGCATGAAAGACCGGATTCCGTGCTAGCTGAATAGCACTCATGGAATCACTATGCAATGTCGGTACACCTGTATGAATCCCCAAATCTCCCACTAGCCGATCAAGCCATATAGCCTCCTTGCAACCCTCTGTGGCTGCAACATACTCAGCCTCTGTGGTAGACAAAGCCACGCACTTCTGTGCATGAGACATCCACGACACTGCACCACCTGCAAAGGTGAACACATAACCAGAAGTGGATCTCCTACTATCCACATGCCGTGCATAGTCTGAATCTATGTACCCAAGTACACGCATGTCTCCTTTACCAAAGCAAATGCACATCTCCTTGGTACCCTTCATGTACCTCATGATGCACTTAACTGCCTCCCAATGCCTCTTTCCTGGATTAGCCATATAGCGGCTAACAACTCCCACTACAAATGCAATGTCTGGTCTAGTAGCTATCATAGCATACATAAGACTCCCAACCGCTGATGCATAAGGAACCTTAGCCATCATGGCCCTCTCCTCTTCTGATTTGGGACTATCTGTATGACTCAGTTTCACATATGGAGGCAATGGAGTACTCACTGCCTTCCCCCCCTCCATATTGAAACGTTGCAATACTTTTGTAACATACTCTTTTTGTGAAAGCCAAAGGAGTTTCCTACTCCGATCACACGTGATGCGCATACCAAGAATATGACCTGCAAGTCCCAAATCCTTCATATCAAAGGCCTCATGCAACTTGGCCTTTAATGCATCTAGCTCATAAGTATTCTTGCTAGCCAATAGCATATCATCTACATATAGTGCCAAGATTATCAGGCTATTATCCTTAGCCCTTTTAGTGTAGAGGCAGTGATCAATTTCACTCCTTCTAAACCCTGGGACCGAATGAAAGCATCAAACTTCTGATACCATTCTCTAGGTGCTTGCTTAAGACCATAGAGACTCTTCTTCAGCTTGCAAACTAAATGCTCTTTGCCTTTTTCTTCAAAGCCTTCCGGCTGCACCATGTAAATTTCCTCATGCAAATCCCCATGCAAGAAAGCTGTCTTGACATCCATCTGCATAAGCTCCATATCCTCTAATGCCACTAGTCCAAGCATGCATCTAAGTGTGGTCATCTTCACAACCGGAGAGAATATCTCATCAAAGTCCACACCCTTCTCTTGCTTGAACCCTTTAGCAACCAAACGGGCCTTGTACCTAGGCACATCATCACCTGTGACCTTCATTTTGTAGACCCATTTACATGGCAATGCTTTCTTTCCATGTGGCAAAGAAACCAAGTCCCAAGTCTTATTTTTCATAAGTGAACTCATCTCTGATTGCATAGCATACTCCCACTTGCGTTGATCCTCATGCATCATAGCCTCTCTGTTGCAAGAAGGCTCCCCACAATCAGTAAGCATCACATAGTCTACCCCTGGAACAAACCTATCAGGCGGTCTAGACACTCTAGATGATCTTCTCAAGGGCATTTCAGCTTGCTGTTCCACTTGCATATCAGCCACATTTGGCTCATCATTTCCACCAATAGATGATCCATCATCTACCCTTGATTGTATACCTGTGGGAGTACTTGGTGGTACCATTTCTTGCACATTTGGTGCATGGACAGCTTGCTATCTATCAACATATGCAGGTGGATTCACATCCTGGAAAGTGATTCTCCTCATTTCCACATCCCTCATGGGTGCCTTATGCATCTTCTTCTCATTGAAGACCACATCATGGCTACGTATGATCTTCTTTGATTCTGGATCCCAGAGACGATAGCCCATCTCTCCACTTTCACCATAACCCAGAAAGATGCATTTCCTAGACTTAGGATCTAGCTTCTTTCGAAGCTCTTTTGGCACATGTGCATATGCCTCACACCCAAATATACGCAAATGAGAGTAAGAGGGCTTCTTGCCACTCCATGCCTCTTCAGGAATACCACCATCCAAACTCTTACTAGGTGATCTATTGATTACATGCACTGCAGTCTTGATTGCCTCAGCCCAAAAACCACCAGAAAGACTTGCATTGGAAAGCATGCATTGTAACCTTTCTTGAATGGTACGGTTCATCTTTTCTGCAACTGGATTTTGGCTCTGGAGTACGAGGGGATGTGAGCTCCCTCTTAATCCCACGTGTATCACAGAAATGCTGAAAGTCATGAGAGAGATACTCTCCACCATTGTCAGTCCGTAGGCATTTAAGCGTTCTACCTGACTGATTCTCGACCAAGGCCAGCCATTTCTGAAATACCTGGAACACATCACTCTTCCGAGCTATAGCATAAGCCCACACTTTCCTAGTTGCATCATCAATGAATGTCACATAGTATTCAGCCCCGCCTAATGACCGTGTAGGCATGGGACCACATACGTCTGAATGCACCAAATCAAGCTTTTCAAACTCTTTTTTTCCCCTTCTTTTATGGGCTGATTTAGTCTGCTTTCCATAGAGACAATGCTCACAAAATTCAAAATCAGAGAAACTCAAATGCGGTACATAACCCAAACGACATAAGAGTTTCATTCCATTCTGGCTCATGTTCCCCAACCTGCAATGCCACAAAGAAGTGCTTGGCTGCTCGGTTATTGCAACAACATGATCAAATACCCCTGATACATGTAAGGGATACAAAGTCCCACACTTGGCACCCCTGGCCAAAAGCATAAAGCCCTTCTGAATTTTCCAACTCTGAAAGCCAAAAGTGGTGTGAAAACCAGCATCATCTAGCTGACCCACTGAAATAAGACTCTTGGTCAGCTTAGGCACATGTCTCACATGTTTCAAAACAAATGCAGACCCATTTGCAAAAGAAAACTTTATGTCACCTGCTCCCACTATGTCACATGCATAGTCATTTCCAAGATGCACACAACCTGTCTTTCCACTATCATAAGTGGAGAACCATTCCCTATGGGGAGTAACATGGAATGAAGCACCAGAATCCAAAATCCAATCCTGGGAATATGCATCATCTGAAGTGGTAAGCAACTCTGCAGATAAAGTAGACATGAAGAGAACATCATTGTCACTATCATGTGTGACTGCATTGATCTCCTTGATCTTCACTTTTCCTTTGTCCTCCCTTGGACTCTCTTCCTTTTGATTTGCACCCCAATTTGCATTCTTTTTCTTATCCTTTTGCTCTCTTTTCAGCTTGTAGCAATCCTTTTTCATATGGCCCTTCTTGCCACAATGGTAACACTCAATGTTCCGTGCCCTGGATTTGCTACGAGACTTCCCTCTTTCTTGGGACTTCCCCCTGAGCTGTGATCTGCCCCTTTGCACATTTAAGGCTGCATCCTGCTTGTTGCCATCCATAGACTTCCGTCTAATCTCCTCGGCCAACAAGCTACCCACAACATCATCAAATTTCAGTACTCCACCAGGTGTAGAGTTACTGATAGCTGTACGGAAGGTATCCCATGAGGATGGCAATGAACATAAGAGAAATATTGCCTTAGTCTCCGCATCAAAATTCATCTTCTCAGCCTGAAGTTGGCTGAAAATAATATTGAATTCATTCAAATGAGAAGCAATGGAGACCCCTTCCTTCATCTGCAGCTCAAACAACCTCTTCATGAGGTAAACTTTATTAGAGGCAATTTCCTTCTCATAAGTGGCACACAGTTTCTTCCACAAATCTTCCGTAGTCTGCTCATTTACTACTGTGAAATAAACTGACTCTGCAAGATGAAGTCTAATAGTAGACTTTGCTAATGCATCCAACTCATTCCAATCATCCTCAGACATATCCGCAGGCTTAGCTTCAATACCTGCCAAGGGTTTAATCTGCTTCTTTTGAATAAGCACATCCCTTATTTGTTCTTTCCACAAAGAAAAGTTTGTCCCATCAAACTTTTTAATGCTGAAAAACTCCTTTTCAGGCATGGAAGAGGATGCCATGATGCAAATGAAAGAAAAATCCCAAATGCTATTCCCTGCAAGAGAGAATCATACCAAATACCATGTGCACCCAAATGTGTATGCCACAATAGAGTGAAATATCACCAAAACTCAAAGCTCAAAGCATCAAAAGATGCATCTGACTCATGTGCATATACTATGCATCCATATGAGCAAATATGACCCAAAAGAAAATGCCAATAAGTGCCAAATGACTCAAGCATAAACACCGTCCACTGGCATATGCATCAATAATATCTCATCCAAGAGAGCATAGCACTATCAGTGCATCACCAGCAATGTGTCAAAGCTGTCCCTCAGCATAAAATAGCATCCATGTGCAAAGCGTCCATAAAAAATAGCATCCCACAAGGCAATTTGGGCCTATCAGCACATGTAATAAGGACCGCAATGCATCCAAATGGCCTATAAATCATCCACTGCAACCCAATGCACACCACGAATGAGCGCACACTGCTCAAACTGCAACCAGAGTGATCTGCATAAGGTATGCTCAAGAAATCATAGTCCCACGGTAATGAGCGCTACTGAAAATAGAACCTGAGATGCCTCAAAACATGGGCGCCATTGCATAATCGGAATCAGCAAGAAAATCTACAAATATCTCTCTTCTGCCAGAACTCCAAAATCCCAACCGATGAGTGAGAAATGGGAGTCAACACTTATCCACTGCCATGTGGCATAAATCTAAGGTTTCAAAACCTTAGAATAAAAAATGCATAACAGAGAGACAAAATCGAATACACAGAGATCTATAACTCTGAAAATCCTCCACCGAATCATGTAAGAACTGACAGGTAGGGGTTTTTGGGCGTCCGGAACGCAATGGGACAGACGGTTTTGGAAACCGTGGTCTCAATCACTGGGTCCAACACACGGACTGAAAAACGTTTTTGGAAATAGTGCTATCTGTAAACTCCACCGGAGTGCGAATGATGAGCAACATAGAAGTTTTTGGACTTCCTGAGTCCACCGGAACTGACAGATCTGCAAATGGTTGCTCCAAACATGAGTTCCAACACCCGGGCAAAAAACGCAGGAATTGACACAGTGAGTCAGAAATCCAATGAAATGACCCCAGATTCAAGAATGAAGGTGTTTCCAAGCTCCTGAAATGAAGTGGACACCAAAAGCAAGCAATAGTTGCCTCTACAAGTCAATACAAAGTCTCTGTCATCGAACGGAACAGGGAAAAGCTCAAAAAACGACTTTTTCTTTGAAAGCTCTTAACAGGCTCTCAAAACCACTTCGCAAAGCCAAAGTGACTTTTCCAAAGGTTCCTCCAAGGTCTCTGCACACTCGGATGCAAGTAAAGTCGCCCACAAAGCTTCCCACAAAGCTTCTCCTTCCTCCCACAGAACTGCTGAGCTTCAAGCATTCACGCACGCTCAGCTAGATCACCCGGGCTCTGATACCAGTTGAGAGTGCTCTCAACGGAAGCAAGAACGGAAGAAGGAGAGAGAGAGAGAGAGGGAGACAGAGGGCCACACAAGTTTTAGTGGGTGCAGAACCACCCTAATCTTCTTTTTCATTCATTTATATATGTCTTTGAGTATTGTACATAACCGGGGTAAAGGCACAGTGACCTTTAACCCCCACAACCTTCCCTTTCCACTGACATGCCGGTAGTGAAGGGGTTCTCCATGTCTGTCGACTTTTTTCTGCCTAAACATCCGAACATGTTGGAGAAT
Source organism: Dipteris shenzhenensis (assembly GCF_047967505.1). NCBI lineage: Eukaryota > Viridiplantae > Streptophyta > Polypodiopsida > Gleicheniales > Dipteridaceae > Dipteris > Dipteris shenzhenensis. The sequence continues at coordinate 39,885,729 of NC_141602.1, read as the reverse complement.
GTACCTCTTAACCTGGACTCTATGGAAGGAGCAAGAGAGTGAGGAGAGGCCACACTAGTGAGGGGAGCTTTAGAAGCCCTTGGACCCGAGGGGTCTTGCATAACCTCGTCCAAGCTCTCCGTCTCATCGGAGCTAGATGGATCCTCCTGTCGGGGTCCTATTACAGAGTGGGAGCTAGGAATCAAGCTTCCAAATCGGACTGATCCCCAGTTAGATCCCCAGTTAGGGCAAAAGGTGGGTTGAGCATAGCTGGAAGCACTGTCTTCAAGTGCGGGATCCTTGGACAAAATTCTTCCGAACCGCAAGTGCCATGTATGAAGCCTCTAACAGGGCACACTCAGGCTGAACTATAGTTCTATAATTTTTGTTCTGGACTACGCCAGAGGTATCCCCATGGTCATAGGGATACCAATATAGCAACGGGCGACAGGATAGTACCTAACACGTAGGTCCGCAGGATATGTAGTGGCACATGTCAGTGGGATAGGACACAAGTGGTATCCCCACAGACTTAGGGATGAGCTTAAGACAATAGTTGGATGGATAACAGGGTTGGTGGGATAATGCCTAACGTGTCAGTCGATGGAATACTTATAGCAATGGATGTAGGGATAGCAAGATGGAAATGGTCATGGGGATGCACTTGCGTGCTGATCGATGGGATACAAACATGGCCACGGATATGGGGATAACTAAAGGCACCGATCGGCATGAAAATTTTATAGCAATGGTTATGGGGATAGGCGCTATGGCCACGAGTCAATAACTATCAGACCGATGGGATAATTAACTCTAACATGCATTTAATTAGGGCAGCGGGTTACACCATGGTCAAAAGTTAGGTCGTGGGGATAGCGCTATGGCCACGGGTCAATAAAGTTTGACTAGCAGGATACGACTATGGCAATGATCCATGGGATAGCTCTAAGCTGTTAGCTCGTGGGGATAGAAAAGCGCTATCACTGACTGGTTTTTGATGATTTTTGAAAGATTTGGAGTTTCTGTTCAGGCTAGGGGGGTGCTATCTACCTAATCTACCTACTCAATGCAAAAAACTTGAAAGAAAAACAACATTTGAGTGCCAAGATGGAAGATTTCTTGAAGGGTAACTGTTAAGACACAAAATAACTTTTTGAAATTTAGCTTAATTCTTCATTCTTGGTTGTTTTTTGTGAGATTTGACAACATACGCACCTTAGCAATTTGAGAAACTACCTTCCTATCATCTCACAACTCAAACAAAACTCAAAAACAAGCTTCCTAAGCTCAAAAATTCTCTACAACATGAAATGACAGTTTTCCATCTCTTTTCCTTCCAACTCACACTTCGTTCCTCATTCCTCAACTAAAATTCCACTAACAAAGCTCCAAGTTAAGCTTAAAGCCTTGTGTAATGGGTAGATTAAGAAAGAAAGCAAGTGCAAATGCGATAGCATACCTCCATTCCCTAGCAACGGTGCCAAAAATGTGTCATTTGGACATTGACTCACATGTCACGGGGATGTTGAAGGGATGCCATTGGAGCCTCCACTCCAAGCTACTTCCTTGTGAGAGTAATGCAAGCATGAGCCACCCACTTGTGTCACACAAGCGGCTTTCGGATTGTCATAGTGTGTTTCCAAGAGACAAAGAGGGAAAGGGGAGAGGGAAGAAGAGAGAAGAGAATGAGACCTTGTAGTCAACTATTGTGACCTTTTCTCTACAAGGAGTGACAATATGAGTCTCCTTTTGACTAGAAGGAGATTATCTTGTCCTCGTCTCTCCATGCAAGCTGCCTCCATGGTAACTAATAGACTGTGCAGATCTCCTTGGTCACTTACTCAATTTCATCTTCTTGATGGCTTTATATCCTTACGCAGCTCTGATAGCTTCCACAAGTCTCTAAATTTCATGCCTTTCCCTTCTCTTTGCCATTGTGCTACCTTTCCCTTCTGTCTCTATCTGATCGAGCATTTTTGTTCTCTATAAGACTTATGAGATATAGAGCTACACTGACCATTATGTCACTAGAGGTCTTTCTCTAAATTAATGTTGATGTAAATCATTTAATGTGCTTTCATATATTCATAAATTTGTATGTACATTTATGAGATTGAATATATATATATATATATACCTTAATCACAATTTCATGTTTGTATTTGGTGCCCATCCTTTAGTGAGTCTTTCTCTAAGACTCTATATATATTGTTGACCTATTGGTTATCAATATGCCACCATTGTTTAGTGATGTGATTGGATGTGGATAGTGGCAAGTCTGTAGAGCCAGGATTGTGTCTTGGAGCTAGATGACGATGGTAAAAGAATGAGAAGGGAGAGTGGTATAAACTCAGGAGGTGCACAACTAGGAAACCCTCTGTATCATGTGCATTCAAAGGGCATTAAGAACCCCTCTACTAAAATTTCTCCCACAATCAAAACACTCCTCTATACTTATGAACTAAGTGCTTTTTTTCAAAATTTGAATTAAAAAACCCCTCTTATTGTAATTCTGTTAATTTTTTTCAAAACGTTGGATTAAAATCCCCTCCTTTTGAATGCACATAGTACACAATTATTTTACATGAACTGCCCAAGGGTATAAAGAGATTAGGTTTGGCTCTCCCTTCAAAAGGTGACATGTATAAAAGGCTAAGTGATTGACCTTGGTCTTTATTATTGTATGCACAAGTTTGGAATACAAGCTCCCTCTTCTCTTCAAGAGTGTCTTTGAGTGTTCTCTTGTTTCCCTTGCTGTGCCTTTTGTTTGCCACTCCATCCCTCTCACTCTCCCCTCTTCCCTTCTCCTTCTCCCTCCCTTCTCCCCTCGCTTCTCCCTTCTCCCCCTTCACTCTTTCTCTCATGGAAACACATTGCAACAATCTAAGAGCTGCTTGAGTGACACATGCGCATGGCTTGTGCCTTGCATTGCTCTCATAAAGAGTAGGAAGGAGTAGCTTGGAGTGGAGGCTCCATCGGCATTCCTTCACTGACACGTGAGTCATTGTTGAGACTACACATCTTTGGCGCCGTTGGTGGGGAGTTCAAAGTATGCTTTTGCATTGCACTTGCCTTCTCTCATCATCTACCCATCGCACATTGTTTCAAGCTTAACTTGGAGCTTTGTTAGTGGAGTTGTAGGAGTGGAATGAGTGAAGTGTGATTTTGGATGGAAAAAAGATAAAAACTATCATTTTCTATTGGAAAGCATTTTTTATCATGTCACAACTTGTTTTTAATGCTTTTTAGTGTTTTGAGTTGGAAGGAAGATAGTTTGGAAGATTTCTAAGGAGTGTATCATGTATGGTGTCAAAAATTACAAAAAAAACCATGAATGATGAATCATGGTGAAAATCAAAGTGGTTTTGAGTGTTGACAGTCACCTCTTTAAGAAATCTTTCATTTTGCATTCAAATGTTGTTTTTCTTTGTTGTTTTTTGAATTGGGTATGTAGATTAGGTAGTCTGGCATCCACCCATCACAAAAAAACTTGAACAAAACCTCCAAAATTGTCACAAATCATCAAAAACTAGTCGCGATGATACTATGTGCTCCTATACCCATGGGTCGCCACCTTAGCGCTATCTCCATGACCCATCTCGCCAGTCAAACATGCATTGACCCACTGGCTTAGCCCTATCCCCATGACCTAATGCCGCATGTCAGTACCTAACCCGCTGCCCTAATTAATTATTGTCAGCTAGCTATCTTGCCAGTCAAACAAGCATTGATCCGACACCTTAGCTCTATCCCGCCAACCTGTTATCCCCACGTGTCATTGCCATAACTCTATCCCCATGGGTCGCTGCCATAGCTTTGTCCCCATGGGCCGCTGCCATAGCTCTATCCCCATGGGTTGTTGCTTTAATGCTATCCCCATAAGTCTTCGCCATAGCCCTATCCCCATGGGTCATTGCCATAGCCCTATCCCCATGGATCATTGCCTTAGCTCTATCCCCACGGCCATAGGGATAGCTCTGGGAACACAAAAATCAAGAAAAAGCACATGAAAATTGGGACCCTAAGAATCAAGAAATGATGAAATTTGCATGCAAATTGCATTGAAATAAATCCCATTTTTTCGCCCCTTGACCCCATGTTGAGGAAGACTCAATTTAGAGATGGGGCCTCAACTGTGCCAATGAAGACATGATCTTGAGATTAAGAAGAGTCCTACAAGCTCACCCTAAGCCTAAAGACAATGCCTCAAATACCATCTTACTAACCTCCATACATAGCTTGGCATCCTGGGGCGCCAACTCAAATCCATGTCATCCTTCCATGTCATCATCCTCGTGGCCCTGGCACATCATCTTTCCATGTCATCACCTGTGTGGTGACTTGGCACTGTAGGGCTCCCCAAAAGGATACTCTTCTCCAAAAGGGTTACTTTAGCATTGGGCTAACTTGGATTTCATGTGATAAGTGGAGGAAATTCAGTTATATTTCAACTATTTGGTCAAAAGTTTCCAAAGGCCATAACTTTTGATTGAAATTAAATTTCAATGTACTGTAAAAAGGAGAAGTGCTTAGTTTTTTGAGCTCTTCAACTTTGTGTATTTAGACTTAGAGAATAGTTGGGTCCTAGAGGTGGTCTAGTTCAAACCATTGTTGGGTATTAAGTGCCAATTGGCTCAAACACATGTTTCTAGTTTCCGTTTGAGGTGCTCTAAAGACAAAAAGTACTTAATTATTTTTTAGGGCCAATGGTTTTAGTTGCTTAGCTTTGACTCAAGGATGAGATCAACAAATCAGCTTGTATGCCCGAGGTCGATGATTACGAGGAATTCCTCCGAAGTCTAAGGCCGGCAACCGTGAGTACCTAGCAGGAGGTGTTCCAAAAGCTTCAAGATGACTTGCAGAGCCACGTGGTCCGCTAGCTCACTGATTTTGACAATGGGTGGGAATTCCCTGCTTGGGACATAAAGTAAATTGAAGTCCTACACATCCATTGGCCAAACTTTGACTTTAGCTCCCCAATTTGTGCAACCATTAAAGGCTTGACATCTCCCGAGGTGGTGCATGAAGTTAAGTTTATTGATGGGTGGGATTTGCCTGAGGATTGGGGACTCATCCTAAGGATCTGCTACTTAACCCCTATTTATAAACTAGTACTATCTAATTATTATATGGTGCACTTGGGCCAATTTCTCATAGGTGATGAAGATGGATGAAGAGTGCAGGTTCTCTAGTTGATGCTTCTGAAGCCAATCAACAAAGATGTCAGAATCAAGTTGTTCTTCCAATACCGTGCCACTAAAAGTAAGGAAGAGGAAAATACTTAAGAAAAAGGTCAAGGTATCGGGGCCACCAAAAAGTTATTACCATGATTATGCTAAAAATTTAGGGTTTTTTAAGTTTCTATGTAATAATATGCACCTGTACAGATAAGATGTTCTGACCACGGAACCCTTTTGTACTAAATCAATCCTTTGTACCGCATGTTGAGCTTCATGTTGTAATTATATTTGGGCATAAAGTAAATCATCAACAAAGGATTGCAAGTCTATTTGGTCTTGCATGCCTTGCTAAAGTTTTGGCCTCTCCCCACCCACTCATACTTCCTATTTTTTTATTATCGAGAGACGTGGGATGTACGTGTTTTGGTCCTTGTATGATGTGAGCATGGGTGATGCACTTTGACGGTGCCTACAAGTCCACAACAAAAGCAACTGGGGCTGGTGTATCTTTAGTTTTCCTCAACGGGGTGGAATTTTGATATAGTAGCCACGTGGCTGCTCACGCATATAATCAAGCCGAGTATTTACCCCTTATCTTTGGTTTGCAAAAAGTAGAGGATCATGAAATCACCCTGCTTGAAGTGCAAGGAGATTCTCAGCTAGTGTCCTGACAAGTTAGTGGTGATTGGAAGGTACGAAGCAAGTCCTTGGCCCCACATCATCAGCACGCCACACAACTCTGCCAAGGATTCCAAGAGATCCAATTATGTCACATCCCTAGGTCCGCTGAGAATAGTGTGGCCGATACACTTGCTCGGGCTGTCTGTGAGATCCAAGGTGATACCATTTCCAAAAGGTTTTTTGGCCCACACAAATCTAAGAAGCAAGAACCTAGACCTTCTTGATGGAGACGAACCACATGCATGAGGGTCATAATATGTAATTATTGTGGGGCATGTGGCCACCGTGAATTGAGATGCACCAATTACCTCATCCAAGCTCTTTGACTTAAGGCCGCCATCCAGAAAGTACTCCGTCGGCTTGCCTAAAAGAAAAAGATACAATGCCAGAATGCATGCTGCTAGAAGAAATCTCTTGGAGATTACAAGAGCTAGAAGAAGCCAAAGGTGATGCATAGGCTTTTCATCTTCTTGATTTGGTAATGGACTTTCTATTTGCCCTAATGAACATCTTGATGCAACGCCATGCCCCTAATCTTCCCTAACTTAAGATCTGGTCATGAAGGTTATTTATGACCTTTTCTTTGCCACTAATTCTTCTCGCACTGTGTTTCGTTGCTCTCCATTTCTAGCTTACATATGTTTTCTAGAAGTTTCATCTGAATTATATTTCAAAATACCACTCTCAACTGTCAGTAGATAGGCTAACAGTTCCTTCCTTCCTCTCCTCCTCCTCCCCCTTATTTCCTTTTCTCTTCATTTCCTCAAATGGTAGACATCCCAATGTTTTGTGGATGAATGGCTGAGAATCTAAAAGAATATTTGGTGCTAGTTGTTGGTACTACCCACAATTCTTAGAGGGATTGGCCCAAGTATGGTATGAGAAGCAGCCAAAGGCAGTCCGCCAAAGTTGGCCAATGCTAATTACAGAAATGATGGAGTATTTCGGCAAGGACAAAGAGTAGAAAAATGTGCACTTGCAAGTGGTGAATTTAAAGCAAATAGAAGGAGAGACAACACGTCGATATGTGGATCAAGTGGCCATACTTCTTGACTGCTTGATAGCCATGCAAGAAGCCAATGCTGGATTCCAAGCCAAGATGACTCAAGCTACTTGATTGTCTAAGCTGAAGATGACTTTCACCTAAAGATTAAGTGGAAGAACCCAAACACCATGGAGCGGGTGCAAGAAATTGCTCAAAAGTTTGACAAAGTTCAACCCAACCCTGCTTCCAAGAAAGCCTTTACTCCACCCCAACCAACCCGAGGATTACAGCATCCGCTGCCAGGACCATTTCCCCATCTCAGTCGAGAACATTAGGAAAAAAGGGAGCTCATTTTGGGGCCCTGTAAGAAATTCACTATTTTCTCTTTTCTCTCTCTACAAAAGCAAGAAAATATGGATACTTGCGTGAGAAATGTCAGTGTGAAAAGGAATAAATATATTCTTTCACATGCTTTACATTCAATGTTCATATAAGAGCAACACTTTTCTGTGCAGAATTTGGTGATTCTGACACCGCAGACGCGTCCGGAACGGCCCAAAACCCCAAGAACGGCACTGGAAACGCTGGAATCGGACATCCGGAGGCCCGGAAACGGCCAAAAAAGGCCGAAAAGTGGGATTTGCAGCAAAATGCGATCTGGCACCTTTTGAATTTTCAAAAGGTGCCAGATCGCATTTTGCTGCAAATCCCACTTTTCGGCCTTTTTTGGCCGTTTCCGGGCCTCCGGATGTCCGATTCCAGCGTTTCCAGTGCCGTTCTTGGGGTTTTGGGCCGTTCCGGACGCGTCTGCGGTGTCAGAATCATCAAATTCTACACAGAAAATAAATTTTTTAAAGATTCAAATCAGATCACCTCATTAATGTGACATGCTTCTACGAACATATAGTACTATTTCTTTTTCTTATTTTCATCTTCTTTTGTTGAATTTTCAACGTTACGTTGGCCCACTCCTAATTGGTTGAGAGCCTATTTTCTCTCTCTTCTAAAAGGCCCCAAAATGAGCTCCCTTTTTTCCTAATGTGTATCCACAGTAGCCTCCTCTTGAGATGTATGCCCATCCTCTACTAGGGACATTTCCTCACCTCCACTTGAGGGATTTACCCAGCCTTGTTTACCACAGGCTCCCGTCTCGTCGGCAGCATCAATGACCTTGCTAAGGCACTTAATGACTTGCGACTTGAAATGGTGGGAATCAGGAAGCAGGCCAACCACGTTCCAAGGGAGCATGCCAATGTTGTGTGCTTTGATTATCACCAAAAGGGACACTATCACATAGAATTCCCAAATGGCTTGCATGTGAACCTTCTAGGTGAATTCGACACAAGAGACTCAAATGTGAAGATCGTGGATCTTGGGAAAAGAAGTCATGAAGCTACAGATCCTTCCTCCATCATGGTGGTGCTGCATGAAATATCATGGTGCTCCGCATCATGAAAAAGTGGAATTTGAATGCACTAGGCACTCCTCCACTCGAATCAAGGTAGTAGATAGTAGACTCACTCGCCACCCTAGGAGTCATTTAGGATTTACCCATCATAGTCCATGGGTTGACCACCAGAGTCAATTTCTATGTGGTCGATATAGAAGATACTAAACGAAGCTATCTGGCTAAGAATGAGTGTTGCAATTAGCTATTGGAAAACTGGACACATGTCTTTTGGTGCTTCAAAGGAGAAGATTCATGTCCAGCCTAGTGTGACAGAGCTGGATAAAGAGGAGAAGCTAGAAAGTGACACCGATTCATCTACAATTTTCAAGTGTCTGAATATTCAGACGGAGAAGAGGCCTTTGAAGAAGAAATCTATCAGCCTCCAGAGAAGGTAACTACCACTCCTCAATATCTATCTTCCATGCTTTACCCTGATCTCACCCCCAATGAAAGAATGAATTCCTCGATATGTTCAAAGATTTTCCTAATCTATTTGCAACTAGTTACCATCATCTTCACCATGTGGCTATCATAGAACATGAAATAGATTTAAAACTAGATGTCAAGCCAGTAGCCCAGAAGTACAAAAGATTGGGACCCATTCAAATAGATGCATTGCGCATAGAAGTGCAAAAGCTAGCATGGGATCCCATTCTTGAATGAAGCAATGGGGCTATTCATGGACCTACATATGGGTAGCAGTCACCACACTTCTAGCATCTACCACCCTGCATCTATGGGGCAGGTGGAGTGGACCAATGGCCTCTTATGCAAATCAATGGGTAAGATGAAAATAAGACATCGTAGCTAGTGGTTTAAAAAGGTTTATGAAGCAATATGAGCATACAACATCACTCACAAGATGTCCACCGATGGACATACACCTTTTGGGATGGTATACGGCATTGAAGCAGTTCTGCTGCTTGAAATAGAGATTCCTACTTTAAGGTTTGCCAGAGAATAGCAAATGATTGACGATGAAATGATAGAGGCTAGGTTGTTGTAGCTTGAAAAGCTAGATGAGCACCCCATTGGCAAGCTCAACATCATGCGAAGATTCAAAAAATTTGGCAAAAAGCACACATGCATGCCAAAATCTGTAAAGGATGGGAAAGGCAGTAGTATGATGATGATGATTTAGTATTATGTTTTGACAGCAGGCTAGATCACCAAATGGACAAGAATTTCCTTCCCACTTAATTTGGACCATACAAAGTGGTGAAAGAATGAAGCAATGGCTCTATAGTTCTTTAAGAACTCAATGAGCTCCACGGTATAATGATCTTCAACAAATGTTACCTCAAGCCCTCCTTGTAACACTGCGCTTTCCATGCCTTGGGGGGGGCGGGGGGATCGTTATTGCTAAAACAATTCTGATGTAAATGTAATAAGTGGAAGCACTATGTGTGTATGTGGCAATAGTCACATAATATATTGAGTAGTCAAGGCCCCATGGTTGAGGTGGCAAGGGAGTCCATGTGCCACCCTTCCATGTTGGAAGAATCTTTGGAAATAATGCATATAGTCCATGAAACTTGATATATTTTATATGTAAAGTAGGTGATGTGGAAGATACCCCCCAAGTGCCATGCTTCCACCTTGGTAGCATTGAATGAGGTGAGGGCAAGGCTTGGGGGGGTCACTCATCTTATGTAACCCTATCATGTGAGTTCAACAAAAGGATATTTTTAATTTCTAAAATTTACAGAATTTCACTTACATAAGAGAGTATTTAAAATGATTTTAGAAACAAATTACATATTTGTATAAAAAAAGGGTACATTTTATTAATGAAAAATCTACAGAGAAGGGATTTCACACAAATAAGCCCTGAATGCACGTGATATAGAGAGTTTATACATAGTGAACCCCTCAAGGGGCAAGGTCAATGGGAGCTTGGATATAAAATGTGTGAGAAAGGGTTGAGGTGGCAAGCATATTTTGTGCCAGCCCACCCATGAGAATATTAAATAAGAGAGAGAATCAAATTGCATCTTGCACTAGGGATATGGGTTTGGAGCATGCAACCCTCGAATTGTCAATTGCAATTGAGGGTGCGCACCACCATGCACTCACATCAAAGATGCCCTTTCCACACCATGGATGTGGGAGAACATCGATTAATGCAAACCCCCTTCCCTTTGATTATAAAAGGGGGGGGGAGCTCTTTGATGCGACACCTCCTCACTTGTATAGCCACCATGCTAGAGAATTAAGCCATTAATTCTTAGTATGCATATCACTCTCCCACTCTCCTCCTCTATACTCTCCCATGTCTCCCCCCCTTCTTCCATGATGTTCATACCACCCCTCTCCTTTCCCCACCTTCTACTCCCCATATCCTCATGGTGCATAATCTCTTCCCTCACTCATCTTCCCCCTCATTTTCCCACATGCCCAATCCTTGTATTTTTCCCTCTAACCATAATACCACTATCCTTGTAGTCCATTGCAGTTTCTTCTGTGGAACATTCTCTCCCGATCCCCGCTCCCCCACTCTCCACTCTCCGCTCTCCCGCTCATGCCCCGCTGCCCTCTCCCTTGTAGCTTCCTGCTAACCCTCGCTCCCCTCAACCACCCCTCGCTCTCCCTGCTAGCTCACTCCCTCGCTCAGCCACCCCTCGCTCCTCGCTCCGCTCTCCCGCTCCCCGCTCAGCTCCCTCACTCTCCCACTCCCTGCTCCCTCGCTCCTTGCTCCCTCGCTCCCCACTCATCCTTGCCTCCTGCTCAACCCCTCGCTCCCCGCTACTCCATCACTCAGCCACCTCCCTCCCTCCTTTTCCGCTCATCCACCACCCTCCCTTCTCTGCTCCCCTTGCCACCTTCGCTCTTTTTTTTTTTTTTTTGGGAACTTCAAAAAAAAATCCACCCAAAAAAATAAAATAAAAATCCTCGCTATCTTAGCCTCTCCTCCTTCTCCACCTCTTGGCTGCCTCTCCACCTCAGGCTTCTGCCATGCCTCTCCACCACCTCGCACTAGACATGCCTCCCATTATGGGGGGGGAACCGGTGCTCCCAACACTAAGATCTACACCCACACCGCAAGAGAAATGGGGGACAAAGCCAAGAAAGATGACAATAATAACAACAACAAAAAAAAGCAAACGACACAACTGAAATTGGAGGATGCGAACACATGTTACAACTGAAATGGACTCAGGGTAGAAAGCAAGGCAAAGGTAGGACCCGCCTCAGCTTCTTCAGCCTCTATCTCTACCTCAACCTCAACTCTCGCTACAGTCTCAGTTTCATTTTCAGCTCTAGCCTCAGCTCCCTCTATCTCTACCTCTACTTTGACTTCAGTCCCTGCTTCAGGTCTAGCTCTAGTTCTAGTTTCAGCTCCCTCTACATCTACGATTAGTGACATACTCAATACATTGTGCCGCATTACGCTTCCCTCTCCCCTCTCCCTCTTAGTCAGCCCACCCTCCCACACCCCATTGGGACTGCCTCATCCATTCCATTGTCATCTGCGTTCCTTACTCAGTCATTGTCCAATTTTCGGAATCAGTCCCACTCTTTCATGCCATAGTCACCACAGTTTCAGGATGGACATGGGTGGGCTGATACACCAGAGGCTCATGAGACCTTGCTCATGGAGATACATAGTTTTCATGAGCGTGAGATGGAGCTGACTCGCTTCACACGGGAGCAGGTCCGCTTCAACCAAGAGCAGAGCCGCATCATACAGGAGTAGGCTAGGGCCATTCAGTAGAGAGCCAGTAAGGCTCTTAACATCATAGTACGTGGGATCCCACGCACTGAGGCTACACTGATGGTAGATGCGATTGCGTTCATGGTCGCTACCCTAGGTGTGGCTGAGCATAAGATAGAGAGGGCATGGTGGGTGGGGAGAGATCCCAACCGAGAGCAACCCTTGATCATACGATTCCATGACACTCAAGCATGACTTTCAGCTCTACGAGGCAGGTCAGTCCTTCGAGATCAGCCAGCGATCTATATGGATGAGGACCTCACACCTCTACAGGTTGAGGAGAGGCGCTCTTTGCTACAGTAGTAGGATCAGGCCCGAAAGGAGGGGAAGTGGGCAGTGGTATGACAGGGACGACTTCTTACAGGCCCCCATAGGGCACCTACCCCCTCTGCTACATAGGGAAGTGGGGTCTATGAGACTTAGATATCCGAGACCCTGTCCTACACCATTTGGAACTGTAATGGTACCTTATGGTCAGAACCAGGGAACTTCTCAGAATCCTATATAGGCCACGACATAGTCTTCTATATACAAAGACACATTAGAGTCCAAAGCACCCTCTTCCAATACTCAGTGGATATACATGGGAGTTTGCCTACAGAGATGAAACGAGGGGTACAGGAGGAGTTCGAGGTTTAGGTGGAGTTGCAGTCCTTTTCAGATCCACACCTCAGGGGATCATTTTAGTAGAGCAGAGAGATACACATTCTAGATTTCTTTGGATTTGGATATGACACATGGATAGCCGAGATTTGTTTGTCGCAGTTTGCTACTTCCCCTCTGAGACCTCCCACTTTGCGAGAGATACTCGAGGTGATGATGAGACATCCCCATTTGCTACCCTTTATCAGTCCATCGTTGACTTTTCTAGCCATGGAGAAGTCCTTCTAGTGGGGGACTTCAATGCGAGGACAAGGGCTTGTCAGGTACCACTTCTTGACTTCAAAGATGATTCCACTCTACTGGCAGATGTCGACCTTGAGGAGGCAGGTATGCTACAAGTTTTGGCTGACAGGCGAGGTCCATTCTCATCTTATGGGCAGGCCCTATTAGACCTAGGTAGGATACATGATCTCATTATCTATAATGGTCTTGACAGCTGGCCTGCTTCAGGTGGTTTCACATGCTTTCCACATGGGGGGGGGGCTCCAGTGTTGCTAATTACATCATGGGATCCCCTGTCTTCACATCTCACATTACTAACTTCAGTGTAGCACCTCTCCCCCCAGGGGCTGATCATACATACCTTTTCTTTTACATCTCCACCTCCCTTCGCATAGCATCTTCCACCCCACTCAGTGTTTACTCCACCTACCATGATATACGCTTTGATCGGGATCACTCACCTTCTTACTCTGGCCATCTGTACATACTTCTCGCTTATATTGACTTCATACCCCTTTGAGAGGGTCGTGCTGCCCTTCTCACCCGCTCACTACATGAGGCTACCATTTACGCTTTTCCCCACACCACCCGCTCCACTCGTCCGCCACCCCCTGGAATTGTACCCTATAATAGTTGGTACAATGATGAGTGTAAGTATTTATGCGGTCAACTTAGATTCGAAACCAAAAATAGTCTTCCAAGCGAACCAGATACACTACGTGAATACCGTGAACTGTATGGAGGAAGAAACTAGACTTCATTCGTCGAAACGAGGATGAGCTACTGAACATTTTGTTGTGTAACAACTCTAAGGACTTCTGGCGGAGATTTCTAGAAGGAGAGTAACCTCCGCCACTCACTGACACCCAGATCTGGTTTGATAATGCATGCACACTTTATGACATCCCAAATTAGCTAGTCCCTAACCTCTCACACATGCCTCGTCCCACATCCTGCACCCTCTTCACTAGAGGAGGGGTAAAGGATGCCGTAACGAAACTTCATAATGGCTGAGTGAAGGATCATGAGGGGTTATGCACTGAGTTCATTGCATATGGGATTAACCTCCTAGCCCTGATCTTAGCAAAGCTTTTTAATGAAGCGGTTTGTTTGGGATTCCCACACACTTTAACCATTAACACTATCTCACCCATCCACAAGGCAGGGGATCCCATGAGCTCGAAGAACTACAAGACCATTATGATTGGACATGTCATGTCCAAGATTTATGCATCAGTACTTGACTTCGACGTTAGCAGACTTGCAGAGTGTCGAGGACTTAGAGCAGTAGGACAGGTCGGATTGCGGCATGATCATGGAACCATGGACCACATTCACGCTCAGATGTATCATCGAGGAGGTGAGGTCATGGAAGTAGAGGGTTTTTTGTTGCTTTGTGGATTTTTGCAAGGCATTTGACATGATCCCGAGAGCCCGCTTCATACGATGCCTACAAGACTTGGGTTATGACCAGGAGATCATTTGCGCTATCATGGCACTTTACGAGAGAGTTTTTGGCAGAGTTTGGGCAGGATCCAGGTGGACAGACGAGATCATGAGCACCATCGAGGTCAAACAAGGGTGTCCTTTGTCGCCTACCTTGTTTGGCCTCTACATTGACGAGCTTGAGATAGTGATGTAGACATAGGGGGGTATAGGTTGCTCTCTTGCAGGTGCGCTGATCCAGATTTTTCTCTATGTAGATGATGTGGCTCTCTTGCCTTCCTCAGTAGAGGGGCTTCAAAGACACCTAGACACACTATAATCCTTTTGTGAGTCTCATGATTTGAAGGCCAACCTGGGTAAAACCAAGGTCATGATCTTCAATACATCTCGAGCCATCATGCGTCAGGAGCAGTTCACATTTGCGGGGTCATCTGTTGAGATATTTTCATCATACACTTATCTTGGGGTTATCATCTGCGGATCGAGCTTCATTATGGGACCCGCGATGCAGGCATGCTTGAGTAGAGGGTATGCCTCATTGGCCAAGCTAGAGAGGCAGTGCTTCTGCTTGCACTTTCAGGATCCACGCACCAAGGGATTGCTTTTTAACTCCTTGGCTCGCCAAGCGGGGATGTACGACAGCCCTTGTTGGGGGCCAGACTTGTCGGATATAGAGTGGGCCCATGTGGAGCGGCAAATTTTGCCTTAGCATCTCCCTCACCTTTGCTGTCACAGCCTGTCGCTACAACCTGGCAAAGGGGTCATCCTTCTGGCTTACCCATATGAGGCTATTGATTTTGAACTGCTAGGAGACCTTGATCTAGGTGTAGTGGTGGATAGGACATACAATGCTAATGCATTGTCAACTGTGAGTGATGATCTAAATTGTGTCAATTTGATGAGGTGGCCTATCAAGAGACTCACATTTGAGGATGGAAGACCATGGATAGAGGAAAAATAGAGTTGATGAAACAAAGGGTTTTAATGAGGATTTCTTCCCAACTAAGAATTCAATCTATGTTAAAAAGAGATCCTATTGTATGGTGAAGTAAACGGACAAGGTTGTCGCTCGAAAGGTTTCTACATTGAGGGAATGTATGGATGATATTTTACAAGTGGCTACAACTTATTATTATTCTAAGAAATGCTACCAACTCACTAGTTGGGAAGCAATAAAAGAGATTCGCAACTACTTTTGGAGCTTGAACTTGGAAGCATGCACTAAGTTACATGTGTGTGACATTTTGAGTCATCAAATCATGTTGATAGTGTGGGTACATGAATATGTAATTTTGTGGTTAATGGGAAGGATGTGTATACAATTGCATGGTATAAGATATATGGCATCCCAAAGACCTCATTTAACAAGTATAGAGGGTAGGATATGTGTAGAGCCATCCATGGAAACAATGGGGTTTGAAAGCTTGGATCACACTCAGATTGGAAGAGAATCTATGAGAGGCTTTGTGGAGAATAATGCAAGGCAAATGCCACACAAGAGACAAACAAAAGAAGATGGGTCAAGAAATACACAATTAGTAATTCTAGATATGTATAAGCAAGTAGACATCTTCAACGAAGTTAATACAACCTTGGGACAGCTAGGGTATAAGAAAATTTCTATGTCCACATTTAATTGAATATGGACCACAGAGCTCAAGCATGTGGGTCATTGTTTTGCTTGGGTTTTTGGTGAGGTTCAGAGAATTTTCTGTATATAGGTATCTTGCATGACCCATAACTTGCATTGCTCAACGGAATTCGGAAAACTTTGTCTTCAACTTGTAGTACACATTCCAAACTTGAACATGAGATCAAAAATTTATGGAATAAGGATTTTGAATGACACCGTTAAAGAAGTACAAGCGCTAGGTTGCATGTGAAGTATGCATCCTGAAGACTATAGGATATATCAATTTATTCAAAAACATCAAAATTATGTTCTATACATACATGCAACCAAGTAATCATTCAAGGACACACCTAAATGAGAACATTAGGCATCGATTAATGGGCCTCCAATGTTGTGCTAAAGTGATGCATACCCATTTGAGGACACGCTCCATTATTTTTTTGCAGAAAGCATTCAAGAGTAGGAGAATTTGCCAGGTATGAAGCTTTTTCTTATGGTTTAGTGTTCTATATTTTTTGAATATTTGGGTTTTTTTCCTCTAAAAGACAATGGAATGATCACAATTTTCATTGGTATACTAGATATAGTATTATAAATTGAACTACAAAACAATGTGCTCTTCCTAAATAGAAAGCACATGCTTTTCTAAATTCTAGGTAGCATAAAACTACTATGCTATACTATAAACTACTTTTCTTCTAAACATTACGTGGACTAACTTGCACAAGTATGATCTCTCTCTCTCTCTCTCTCTCTCTCTCTCTCTCTCTCTCTCTCTCATGCACATAATGATATCATCGAATATCAAGCTTATGCCCAGTAGATGATATCATCGACCATGAAGAAGAAAGAAAAAGTGGAGGGAGCGGGAGCAGGAGGAAGAGAGAAAGAGAGGTGGAGAGGGAGAGGGAGAGGGAGAGGGAGAGGGAGAGGAATAGGCAAAGGAAATTTAAGAAGTGCAAAAGAGATTTTGAGGAGATTTCACTTGTCTAGTTGATGATATAGACTACCAGATGATAGTCTAGGCAATGATATCATCAATTCTACTTCTGTACTATATAAATTACTGTCTTTAGAATTTAGTAATGGTGTCTTTGGTAATTACTTTAACTTAGCATATTTTCTTTTAAAATTTGCATTGAGATTGAAAAAAATATATTATGTTGGAACAAAATCTTACTAATATTGCCATGCTAATGCTCGGAAAAACAAGGCTTTTTACTATTCATGCAAGTTAGCAAATAGGCTTTCAATCATCTTTTTTTATGTTTTTGAGTCTGTGCATTTTTGTGAACTCTTTTGCTTGTAATCTATTTTTGTGAAAAAATATTCAAAGTTTGTAGGAAAGAAGATCTTAAGTCTTGTTTCAATGATTAGCTCTATATTATGTTTTTGCATGTGGAACTGTATTTGATTTTGATTGTGATTCAATGTTTTTTAGGTAGAAGTCTTTCTGCAATCAAATCAATGATCTTTCTTAATTTATTGAAAGTATTGAGATTGTCTTGTCATTCTTTTTGAAATTGATATTCCATATATTACACACAAAATATTTGTTTTGTAGCCATGTCAAACAAGCAAACTTTTGGAGACATATGTGCGTTTGGGAAGCCTACGATGGAGGTTGCTCTTTCTAAAAGCAAAAAACTATTGATGAAGAAGAAGGGTGGCAAGGACTTGAAGAAAGGTGGAAAGGAATGTAATGCTAATGTACAACAAGTTCATGATGTTTCTAATTCCTTTGATGAAGCTTTGATGAAACTTAGAAAATTATGTGACAAAGCATAAGGACAAAGTGTTGACAAAAATGGACCATCAAAGTTGATCAAGAAATAGAGGATATGTCTTTGATTCTTCAAAAGGTTCTTCCAAATGGAGGATCAGTTTTTAAACCAATTATCAAGATTAGATATTTTGCAAAAAGCAAGAGGAAAGTTGGGGAAGCTAAAATGCTTAGGGTTGACAACAATAAGAAGGCTCTAATTTGTGTTGTTAATGAAATATTGTTTTCTTACAAAGAAATTACTTCTCCTTCTGTAGCTAAACAACTCAATAAAATCAAAGAGGAAGGAAATTTAGTAACTATCCATGTATATTTTTTTATATTATCAACACATGTAATTTTATTTTTAGAACCGAGGGAATAAATAACATTTATTTTCTTTAGAGGATCTTATTGATATGTACTTACCATCTTCAAAGACTAGTTCTAAGGAAAATTTGTTGGAGCAATTCGAGGAGGATATGGCAACATCACCTATCAAAGTAGCTCATTCTTCTATGTCAAAGAAAAAGGCATCTTCCTACATTGAAGGTGAGAAAAGAGGCCCTAGTGGTCAAGGGTTAAGAGCTCCCTCAGGTCTACATGGATTTAAAGCACCCTCTTTGTCTCTCATGGACTAAGTGCACATCCAAGTGGGCATGGTTTGAGCATGCCACTCCCACAAAAACAACTTCTATTTGAAGTATCTCTCCTTGAGATGAGTTTGATGAGGATGTTGTTGCGGAGATACTACAAGGTATTCTTCATTTTTTTATAGAATACAGACCATTTTCTCCATTTTCCTTCTTCTTCCCCAAATCTTTGAGAGCTTTGTTCTCTGTCTACAAACGACCATTGCCAAAACCCTTTGAGCTACAAACTCCTCACATATGGGCAAACTTCCAGCTGCAAGCAATCAGAGAAATTTCAACTGTATGCGCAATTCCAACACTCACACTCTCTGACAAAATTTCATGCAATGTTGCCTCTATACTTACCTATCTGCAAATTCCTCTAAGCTCATGCTGGACGACACTGAGGGCAAGCTGTTGTTGAAATCTGAGCTCGTTTGGACAAGAGATGGAGGAGAAAACGCCAAAAAACCAATCGGTTTTCTCAAGTATCTATAGGGTGACCTGGCCCAACATTTCGCCCCTCCTTGCTGGTAGCCCTTCTCTGGTATAAGGCCCTTCTCCCTGCATAAAAATCCCCTTAAATAGAGCTATGAGCTATGAGAATTGCACCCTCCAAGTTCTGGTCTCTGTTTTGGATAGTTTTGACAATGTTGTGAGTTTGATGCTACTTTAGCTTTTCTAATGTTTTAAAGTGTTGAATAGCATTAGTACAACTGTGGCTACAGCTTTCCTTTGAGTTGCTATACCTAGATTTGCCTGGAATACTTTTATTTAGCCACCTCTATGAAGCATGCAAGTGAAAGCATCATTTCCATTATGTTTTGTAGTATGGAATTTGGTTGCAAGCCTTTGCCACACTAAATGCTTGTACTTTGAAGGAATATTTTTTATTGCTCATATTTTCACTTGTAAGGCACTAGACACTGCCCTCGGGTAAGACCTTGCCATGGAAGCTAAGACCTTTTCTGATAAGTTTAATGGAACTAGTTTCCATACTTGGCAAAGAAAAGCTGAGTTTATGCTTATGAAAAAGAAGATATGGAATGTTGTGAATGGAAAAAAGTCTACAAAAGAAAAAGCTGATTGGTTGATCAAAGACAAGAAGGCTCTTGCTATCATAGCTTTGGGATTAAGTGGCTCATACTTTCACCACATTGATGAAGGGAAGTGCTTCAAATATATCTTGTTCCTTTGCCTACAATTGGAAAAGGGAATGTGTTATTCCATGAAGAACAACAAAGAGAATCAAGCATTTCTTATGAAGAAGGACTACTTCAACAATAAAGCAAATCTGGTTGAAGGAAGAACTCCATTAGCAAATGAAGAAAATGAAGACTATGCTTTTTAGGCACTTTGTCTTTTTTGTTTATCATCACTTGGTCAAATTTTGAGGTTCTCTGCCTGGAGTAGAACTCCAAAAAGAATATGTTATGTAAATCACCTCTGGTCACCATATGATATAGACCATGTGATATGTGTTTTGTCTATCCCATTTCTGTGAACCTCACACCCTTGGGAACCCTTGCTAGCATGAGATCCTAGCCATAGATTTATCCTTGACCACCATGAGATGGCATGAGAAACTATGAGACTAGATGTATCCTTGACACTGCAAGAGGCAACCCCTTGAGGGGGGGTATGTTGTGGTAAGTATGATCAAGGGCTTGCTCTATGGTGCATGTGTGCATCTAGGGGAGTCACATGTGTGTTTGTGTGTGTTGTAAAGGCACATCAAGTGCTATGATGTGTCTAGTGTGTGACCTAAGTGATGATGTAAGACAAAGGCAATCCCACTGATGTAGGGATTGATTCCCACTGATGTAGGGGCTGATTGCCACTATGTAGGGAAGGTATTACCTTCTCCCCCTTTCTATAATAGAGAGTCCTCTCTCTCACAATCATAATAGAGATCTACCATCTTTCTTTCATTGTGCTCTCACACCTCTTGCAAGATGCATCTATTCTATCCTACGGGATCCTACATCCAAATCACTTCATTCACCCCCTGTCTGTTTGATGCATTGGCCTCCCCACCTTTACTTGATCCTTTGCCCTCTTCTCTCTCCCCCACGTCTCCTGCTGCAAGCTCCTCCTCTTCTATATTGCCTGGGGTTTCCCATATGGCCACCCTAAAAATGAAAGAATTTTAAAAATTAGATTACAATTTAATTGTAAAATCAATGGTATGATCAAACATGCTTGATAACAATGATGATTGGAGTAGACTTACATGACGGAGCAACCATCGTAACCCAATTGACGTTGCATCCTTGACACTCCATCTCTTTGAAAAATGCCCTCACTCCTACTGACCATGTGTATCTATACTCCTTGTATGTAGTATGATGATAAATCATACATTCTTATGGACCCAAGTTAAGAGAGTTAGATGAAGTGCCATATATGCCTTGTAGCGTGCCGTTCTACCACTCCCAAGGTGGGAAGCACCTATGGTGTCGAGATGTATCCTCACCACCCTCTTTTGATTCAAAAACTTATTCGACATTTCTCTTATCTCTTTCTTGGCAAGCGTCCAATCTTCTTTGTGCACCAACAAATGCCTACTCTGCCTAGCCTTCAGCCTATCTCTTATCTCTGACCAACGATGTCAAAGTACAAGGCCTATGCAAGTTTTCATGTAATCATCATTAAACTCATATCCTGAGGGATTTGGAAATTTCTCCTTGAGCACCGCTATGACAATATTATTCATTGTCTCATCTTGCATGTGCTTGTCTACAAATATACCCATGGGAAAATACGTGGTCATTAGACACCTCATATAAGTGATAACTTTTTGCCCCTTCTTATCCTCAATAATCACTCGCATCTCATTGATCTGGTATGAAAGGTCCTCAGGTGTAAGAACCTATGGTATGAAAGGAACGCTAGAGGGAGTGGTGGTGGAGCGAGGGGTGGTAGATCTGGGATGGAGCGACTTGGGGTGGTGGAGTGGATGGGCATGGGGCCAATAGCAAGCTATGTCTCAACATGGGTGGGGAGGTAAGAATGTGTAGACTCGTCTACATCTACACTCTGTTGGAACTATGGGGAGACATGAAGTGGATAAAGAACACGAGAGTGTAGTCCACACATAAAGCTCCACTAAATAGTTCAACAGTAGAAGTACAAGACTTGGGATACATATGAAACCCAAGTATAAAGTGAAAACCCTAGACTAGAATAACTTAGACCAAGTCTAGCCTACAATACCATACCATTGTATGTTCTATCAAATCCCCCCTCAATGGTATGGCTAAAGTACTCTGGGAACTCCTCAGAAGTACCTAGGGTACCTAAAGTACCATGGTTGCACAAATTCATCCAACAAGATATAGCAACCTATGGGAGTATTACAAGAAAAACAATGTCATTTTACAACCCCCCTTGACATTGTTGTATGTCTCTAATTCCCAAGCCTATTCGATGATGTACAAACACTTCTACTGACAGGCTCCTAGTGAAGATATCTATTACATTGTCCTCAGATGGACAATAGATGAGGCTAATGATGCCATCTACTATACAATCCCGTATAAAGTGAGTGATTTTCCACATGTTTCATGTGAGCATGAAAAATAGGATTGTTACCAATCTTTATGCAACTCTGACTATCACACAAGATAGAGGCGGCTTGATCATCTTGTGAATGAAGGAAGTCATAAAGTAGCTTCCTTAGCCATATGCATTCTGTAGTAGCTGCATTTGCTACCTTATACTCCGCTTCACTAGAAGAAAGAGAGACCCTGGCTTGCTTCTTACTTAACCAAGATATGCATGCGGAACCCAAGCTCTTTCTTCTTCCTGCAATAACAAACCAACCAATTCTTCAAAAGAAATAGATACAGCCCTAAGAGTGATGCTCAATGATGTAGCAAATGTACTATATGAAGGAGCAAGACTATTAAGAGTGATAGAGACCCCAATCTCTTCTCTTCAATCTCCTCATCAACATTTGCAAGCTGATCTCACAAATCTGTAATTTTTGCTACATGTTTTGTGATGGTTTGACCATCAGTCATTTTCAGATCCTTAAGCTGATTGTTGAGTGCAATCACCCTGGCCATATTCTTAACATTATGCATATGGGACAACTTGTCCCAAGCATCCTTAGAAGAAGTACAAGACTTAATAGTCTTCATGATGTGCCTCTTCACTGACAAGGAAATCAAAGAAAGTGCTTGAGCATTAGGACAGTCAAACTTCTTTTGCTCCTTAGAAAGAGGATGAGATGAGCTAGTAATAAAACCTTGACTGCTAGGAGTACCAGGAGCAGTCACAGGCCTAATTTCATCTCCACTAACAATATCCCAAAGGCCTTTTCCAACCAAAATATTTCTCAACATAAAAGACCACAAGGCATAGTTTGATCCATCAAATTATCCTCTTCAGTCAAGGTGCCAAAATTCTCAAAAAGAGACATGATTGCACTTCACAAGTAACCTGAAAATAAAATGCAAATATAGATAGCAAATCTGCCCCAAATGTGTTGTCACAAAGCACAATTCTCTTTCGGAATCATAAGGCAAAATGGGCAATAGTATTTGCTTTGTAAGTATTTTCATCTTTCATCCCAACAAAGGCTCGATAAGCATCAACCAAAGGTATGAAATCTAAAGCAAATGTTTGCTTAAAAGGCATCCAATGATAGCATTCACTGTTAGCCAACCTTTGGATCAATATGCATCTAATAACTTGCCCCCAATTCTGATTTTTGTCTGTTGCGTGTAAAATATCACAAGAAAAGTGATCTCCCAGTCCAAAATAGCTTCAAGATGACTCCAAAAAGAAGTCAACCAGATTTTGGGAGCTGAAATAGTCCAAAATCACCAACAAAACTACTAGGAATGAGGTCGCCCAACCCAGATGGTCCTCCTGGAGAAATGCGAACTGAAAATAGGCTAGAAACTGACGAAAAACAGTAAGGAAATGCCAGATCTGAAGTTTTCCAGGCACAGGATGCTCCAAGAAGCAGTTCGAGCTGATGTAGGGCCTGAAAACTGACAAAATCAGCAGCAAAAGTGCCCAGAATGAGGTTTCCTAGCCCAGATGGAGCTCTTGAAGATAGGCGACTGGAAAAAAGTGTTGTAAATCAGCAAATGGAGCTGATTTTAAGGATGTCTAGCTGTGAAATATCCCAAAAACAGTAAGTCTGTAGTCGCCTAAGTCTAATAGTGACCCTTGTGAAGGTGCCTAGCTATAGGAGACCTCCAAAAAGCTGCTACAGGCAAAAACGAGCTGGCTGGACTGATTTCTTCACAACAGAATTGACTCATTGCGAGAGAACTGAAACCCGAGAGTGGTAGAAGCACGGGAAGCAATGCGGGAGCCAAGCTCTGATACCAATTGTTGGAATTGTGGGGAGACACGAAGTGGATAAAGAACACGAGAGTGTAGTCCACACAGAAAGCTCCACTGAATAGTTCAACAATAGAAGTACAAGATTTGGGATATATATGAAACCCAAGTATAAAGTGAAAACCCTAGACTAGAATAACTTAGACCAAGTCTAGCCTACAATACCACACCATTGTATGTTCTATCACACTTACACCCCCACCACCACAAGTGCCACTCCTAATCTTTGTAGGCAGGGGGTGTAGCTATGGGTGGTGGATGAGGGTGGTGGAGCGAGGAGTGACAAAGTGCTCCACTACAAGGGTGGATAAGAAGCCAGGGGCAAGCTATGCCATCTCATCCACATCTATGGTGCACCTCCACTATAGCAACTACCCTTCTTACTCTTCCTAGAGACACACCATTCACCCCTAGGTGATGATGCCTCATTATATGTAGTAAACACCCATTGTTGCATAGGCAATGCTGATGCTTCTACACTAGGGAGACCCGATGCACTAGGAGGGGCATGAGATGAGATCATTCAAGATTGGATAAGACACTGATATCTCTCCATGTCCGCTGGGATGATTTGCACTCTAAAGTCCTGTGGACTCATCAATCCATCGCCTCCCCTCAAATGGTTGGAATTCTCTAAAATGGAAGACGTGTGTTCCAAATCTATGTTGAATAAATAAAACACAAACACAAACAAAAAAAAGAAAGCTAAATAAATAAAACTACAAAAATGTGAGATACTATTGTGAAAATAAGAAGAAAGGAGGGGGGAAGAGAGGGGAGATGAAAAGAAAACAAGACAGGAGAAGAAAAGAATGCCAAAAAGAATACTAGAGAGGAGAAGAAAAGAATGCAAAAAATAATGGAAAATAAAATGAAAATGCGGATAAAAATGGTAAGAATGTGGAAATGTGGAAAAACAATGCGAAAATACGAAAAAGAATGCGGAAATGTAGAAAGAATGCAAAAGTACAAAAAAGAGTGCAAAAACGCAAGAAGAATGCAAAAATATGGAAAACTGTGGAAAAAGATGTAAAAGAATGAGAAAATACAGAAAGAATGCAAAAATATAGAAAAGACTGCAAAAATACGAAAAAGAGTGCGAAGAAAGAGAGAAAGAATAAGATAGGAGTATAAAGAGAAAGAAGAAGGGAAAAGAGAGCAGAAGAGGAAAAGATAGAAAGAGGAAGAGACGAAGAGAGAAAGAGGAAAGAGACAAAGAGGAAGGAAAGAAAGAGAGGAAAAGAGATAAAGAGAAGAGAGAAATAGGAAAAACTGAAGAGAGAAAGAGAGTAAAAGAGAAAGAGGAAGAGAGAAAGAGAGAAAGAGAGGGAAAGAAGAGAAGTAGAAGAAAGAAGAAAGGAAGGAAGGGAGGAAGGAAGAAAGAAGGGAAAAGAGAGCAAGAAAGAAAGAGAGAAAAGAGAGGAAGAGAGAAAAAGAGAGAAGAGATAAAGAGGCAGACAGAAGAGAAGTAGAAGAAAGAAGAAAGGACGAAGAAAGAAAGGAAGAAAGAAAGAAGAATATAAGTAAGAGAGAAAGAAGAAGGGAAAAGAGGAAGAGAGAAAATAGAAAGAGAAAAAAGAGAAAGCAAGGAAAATAGAAAGAGAAAGAAAGAAATAGAGAAAATTTTGGAAGAGAGAAAGAGAAAGAGATGGAAAGAAGAGAAGAAAGGAATAAAGAAAGAAAGAGAGAGAGAAAGAAAGAAGAAAGAAAGGAAGAAAGAAAGAAAAAAAGAAAGAAGAAAGAGAGGAAGACAAGAAGACAAGAAAAGAAAGAAAGAGAGGAAAAAGAGAGAGACAAAAACAGAGGAGAAGAGAGAAAGACAAAAAGAGAGGAGAAGAGGAAAAGAGAGAAAGAGAGTTCAAAGAGGAAGAGAGGAAGAGCAAGTGAGAAAGAGAGGAAAAGCGAGACAAATAGAGGGAGTGAGAGTGAAGGGAGATAAGGGTCCTACGCCCATCACATTTGCTAGCACTTAAGGCACTAGCAAATGGCCACTAGAATATAAAAATAAAATAAGAAGAAAAAGAGAGGGAAAGTAGAGGAAAACTTGAGGGAAATTAGAGGAAGTCAAATGAAGGGCAAAACAACGAAAATAGAGTGTGAGGCATCATGGAAGAAAAAGTGCATGGGTTTTTGGCTTTTTTGCCATGGAAGCATTGGTATATACCAATGGTTCTAAAAGAACAGTGTTGGTATGTATCGACATTTATCTGTCTGTATATACCAATAGATATACTGATCAAAATAGGGTCTGAAGTTGATATATACTGATGGAACAAGGGGATTTCCTAAATTTGATGGATGCATGGGTGATTTCTAAATTTTTTGGGTCTTGACTTGGTTTTGTGTTGTGGTTTTAGAGGTGTGCAGATGGAGATGATGAGTGGAATCTCTTCGAATGAGGGTCCAATTCTCAGGAGCATGAAGTGGCTTACAAACATTGCAAGTGACAAGTTTGACATCAGTACTGTATTGTCATATGCCACATGCTAGCACATGACTCACCAGAAGTATTGCCGGTTGGTGGTGGTGCTAGTGGATCATTAATAAAATCAATGGTATTTGAGTTCATGATTACTATTGCATGTGTATTGCACACACTAACCTTGAGTTCGGTAAGTCAATGGTATTTGAGTTCATTATTAATATCACATGTGTATTGCACACACTAACCTTGTATTTACATGAAACCATTATATAGGATGAGGAGAGGAACGAGGAAGCACATGCACTTGCACACTTGGAGCCTGAAAATCATCTCCCTAATGTGCGAGATGATGGCAAGGTATGGTGGACATAATGGATTTTATTTTTAGAGGCACGACATCACAAGTACATTTGATGTCTGTGTCTCAAACTGTGGTGCGAGACTTACAATCAACACTCTTGTATGATGGTGCTTGGATGTTAAAACTATGGGCTTGCCTCTTGATCTTGAATTTGCAAGCAAAGTATGGTTGGTCAGACACAAGTGTCTCGGCCTTTATGAGGTTAGTGCATAATTTATGAGGTTAGTGCATAATTTATACCAATTGATGTTTGGATCTTAATTGTTTTAACAGTTAATCCGTATCTCATTCTTAAAGTTTCTTGCATATGTCAATTGCAATAGGTTGCTCTAAAAGATGTTACTTGCCCCAAATACCATGCCTACATTAAGAGACGAAGCCAAAAGGATGTTGTCAATGGTTGGAATGAATTATGACACCATCCACGCTTGTCCAAATGATTGTATTCTCTTTTGTCACATGAGCATGGGGATTTGGTTACTTGTCTAGAGTGTCGGACACAACGTTATAGAGAGGACTTGCAAAGTGAGAATATCGCAGTAAGGGTCTTGAAACACTTTCCCGCCATCATGAGAATACAGTATAGGTTCAGATGCAAGTCCATAGCAAAGTTGAGGACATGGCATGCTACACACTGGTCCACTAATGACACTTTAAGGATTACTCTAGATTGTGTTGCTTGAAAGTATATAGACAACATGTGGCGAGACTTTGCAAGGGAGCTTACATGTTGGGATCGCAATGGATGTGCGAACCCTTTTGGGTTACGTGTAGTCTTGGTGAATTACAATATTCCAGCATGGATAACAATAAATAAGGGACATCCCATGCTTTCCCTACTTGTGCCAAGAAATAACAAGGCTAACAATATGGACATGTAGATGACAACTTTGATAGATAAGAGCTCTAGACCCTATGGAGAGGCATACGTATCTTTGATATTTTTAGTGCTCCACAACATACCCATGACATTCTCATCAGAGGAATTTCGATGTGAACCATGCATGACTTTCTAGGATTGCTCAGGTAGGTGCTTGTAGATTTGGGCATGACTAATGATACTTTTATTCTTTGTGATGTTATCTATACATGCCTTATAATGACCTTTTTATGTATGCATGTAGGACTTGCTATAAGTGGGTACCATGCTTGTCCTATTTGTGGTGGTAGTCTAATTGAGCTTGCATAACACTCCAAACATATGAGAAAAATGGTTTATGAAGGTCATGCTTGATACCTTCTACTTGACCATCCTACGCATGGTCAACTTGATCCACCACCACCCTCTTTAAAGGCAAGTGACTAGATTACCTCTTGGATGGAGAATGGAGAGGAGTCTCCTTGTGGTATTTCATGAGCTCCATATTGGGTCCAGTTACAAATCAATCATCTCTTGGAGCCCATGCATATCTTCAAGAATTTGAGTGCTTCAATTTGGCAACACTTGGTTGGTGACAAAGACACAAGAGGAGTGTGAAGACTTGCGAGTCATGGATAGGATGCCTAACTTGTGACCATGAATGTGTGGTTCAAAAGTGGTTCTCCCAAAAGCGCCATGGATTCTCTCCAAGAGAGAAGAGACAATGGTCAAGGTGGTCATTGCCTCCTTATGGACACCAACAGGACACATGCATTGCTTGAAAGCAGCGTTTTTAAAGAATAACGAGCTTAGTGACCTCAACTCCCATGATTGGCACAAGTACAAGTGCATGTATTCTACATACTTAAACCCTTACTAGAACTATGATTTTCCTCATGCTTAATATAGCTATGATTGTGATGCATGTTATAATTCCTTTGTTTCTTGGATAGTTTTTCCTCCCAATTATAGTGAAAGGATGCTTATCAGAAGATGTTAGAATAGCTATCTAAAAGATCATTGGCATTGTGAGGTATGCTTACTATCATATCACCTTGACTATATTTCATTCAATTTTGAATGATTAGTAGAAAATTGTGAATCTTACATTGGCATGTGAAATAGGTAGATCTCTCAAAAAGAGATCTCTATATTGATCATCAAGAAGCAT
Organism: Dipteris shenzhenensis; assembly: GCF_047967505.1. Taxonomy (NCBI): domain Eukaryota; kingdom Viridiplantae; phylum Streptophyta; class Polypodiopsida; order Gleicheniales; family Dipteridaceae; genus Dipteris; species Dipteris shenzhenensis. Next base: position 39,857,204 of record NC_141602.1, on the reverse strand, counting down.
TTTGATCTGAGCAAGGATCAGTTGTAGAAGCAAATACAATTGCAGTGGGAACACTAGGGGCTATCAAGGAGGCAACAATAGTAGTAATTTTAGTAGTAGGAGTAGTGATGGTAGTAGAAGCAATAGGCCTAATACCAGTATGAATAGAGTGAAAATTTGGAGTAGTAGTCTCGTCGTGCTGGACTTTGTAAGTTGCATTATTTAATATGTTTCTATTTTAACCACACTAGTTTCAAAAAATTATGTAACTCCTGTTAGACCTGAGCTAACTTGGTCATATTTCCATGATTTTCCAAACATCGAGCTAGTTTATGACAATTACATTAAGTCCAAGCCAGCCCAACCCAAAAATTTAACCTAACTAGTATTTCACTACTAGCATTTTTAACCACTCGGCTAATTTATAACAATAGCATTAAGCCAAGCTAACCTAGTTTACAATTAAATAATTAAACTATTCCAAAACTCATGCACAAACAACTATTGGGTCGGTGCAATATATTGCTATTCAACCACACTGATTTAGGACACTTACATAACTGGTGTTTGACCTAAACCAACAACATCAATCGGGTCGGTTTAGGACAATCACATTAAGTCCAAGCCAACCCAATTTAGAAATTCAGTTAAACAATTAAACTATTTCAAAACTCATTCACAGACAATACCGAGCTAGTTTAGGCAACCATTGACCTGTGTTGTATTAAGCATGTATATGATGTGCTCATCCCATTGCTTATGTCCTGCCTGCTTTTTGTAGATGTCATTATTTGGACAAACTCTCATATTCTTGTGCTAAAACGTTGTCACCTAATCAATAACTTTTGCACTTAGGCTGTCTCTCCTTTTCTTGCATTTTGTTAAAGCCCAAAGACACCTCAGATGAGGATGATCTTGCATTGCTTCTTCCCTACATCTAATAGATGGAGCCATGTTAGTCCTTCTGATTGACAACATCTTTGACATTGTGCACCCAAGCCATTTCTCCTTTGTTTCATAGGATACCAACATAGCTAATGTCTCCCTCTTTATAGCTAGTTGATCTAAGTTGTGCACCCCTTTCACTTTCTGTAGGCCATTTCTCAAGTTAGAGATCGTCGTCTCTGGGGTGTGCATCTCCCAAGGTGTTGGTAGCATTTCCACTCTTTGAACTTTAGGGTGTCTCATCTAAAGCTTGTAAAGACTCGACACTGGAATTCACCTGAATGGCTTGATGTTAATGCCTTAATACTCCCACAAAATGTGAGGCCATAGCTCATGTTCCTTGCTACGATGGCAATGATCGAATGTGTGCATTTGCACAGGTTCTTTTGATATTACTTTTGAAAGAGTCTTCTTTCTTCTCATTTTTTCTACCTTTGTAAACATTGCAAAGTGCCTTTCATTTCCCATTTAAGAATGTGCCATTTCTTTCCTTGCCCTGTAATCTATTTCTTGTGCCTTGACCAAATCTTTACATATTTCCTATCTTGTAGTCTCTGTCTAGTTCCCTTGCAAGCCATGATGATCTACATCTTGCCATTGATGCCATGGAGATGATCAATGAACCACCCCACTGGAATAGAGACCAGCTAACTTGTGAGGCAAGCAAAGAATAAAAATGACTTACTCAAGTAAATAAGATAATGCCAAACCAAAAGAACAAGGTAACGTTGAGCTGACTCTACACAAGACAAGTTACAATGTGGTAGGAGGAGAACATACTTTGCATGATGGCAGGTGCACTCTAATATTCAAAGATTTGCAAGGTGGGTGGTAAAACAATTCAAAAGTGCACGGGGATAGTAAAATTTTTAGACGCCATGATTTCCCTCCTCCAACCATACACGTCAGCAAATTTGGATATACGTGTTGCTCTTAAGCAAAGTGCAATGTGGCCCAAATTGCTTCAAAATACAAATAGGACAAAGGGCACACTATCAGGTCCGATGTATATTATGAAATGCAATGACCTTTGACATGCTTATGAGCCATATAGCAAGCAACTGCATGGAAATAGAACCGATACAAAATTGTAAATAGTGTTGGATTTACTAAAAGATCTTTGCACATGCACAAATTCTACATTTTCAAATTGTTCCATTCTAGGGTAAATCTAGACACCAATATCACCAACTATCAATGTTTTAAAACCACCATGCAATAGTCCCACTAGTTTGGATTCCAAATTTTTAAAATCAAGAAAAAGTTATGGAGTGTGCCCTCAAGTGGGTGTGGAAAAATTTAGCACAAAATTGGAGGCCCCCTAAACCGTACCTAAGGTTCTCAATTAGGTGTATCCTTGGATTGAAGAGAAGCTCACATAGTGTAGTTTTGAATTATTACTTGTTGCATGTTAATGTAGGATAAAATTTTGATGTTTTTGAATTAATTGTTATATTTTATACTCTTCAGGATACATGTTCACCTACAACATAGCACTTGTAATGCTTTAACTATCTCATTCCATATCTTTGTTCCATATTATCCAATAAAGCATCCACTCTTGGAATCGGATATCGGTTCTTAATCATAAGTTTACTCAAAGCACGGTGGTAATCTATACACATACGATATGATCCATCCTTCTTCTTGACCAATAATATAGGTGCTCCAAATGGAGAACTTCTTGGTCGAATCACTGATCAAGTTATCCATATGCAATATATTCCCTAAACTTCACAAAAATTGGCTGTGACCCAATCATGCATTGGCCCACATTCCTTTAGCCATCAATCACATAAGGTAGTATGTTACCATCATGTCTTTTTGGCTACTTTTGACGTGTACCTTCAAAAGATACTCATGACCATAGGGACCCTCTCTTTTCCACAAGTAAACATCCTCCATATTCCACATAGGAATTCTAAAAGGACTCCTAATCCCACACTCCTCCACATGCCCCCCATATGCTTGGCATGAGGTCTCTCTTACACTATTGAGCACACATGCACATCAGGCCCAATTATTTATATGACTCATTCTCCCTATTTTCTAAAATATCATGTTCTAAATCAATTTCACTCTAGAACAAGATCTATATTTCATACACATGGTATAGTGATCCATTCCACTCGCCCTCTTAATCCCTTATAATACCTTAAAAAATAAATCGGTAGCCACCAAGCTACTACTTGATCACTTCTAATACCCAAGGCCAAGGCCTCCAGATGCACTCAAGATTGTAATATAATATAGTAGTTAGCAATATCCTTTGTAAAGAGAGTTATTTAATCAATTAAAAATAGAAAACTTGTATTCTATCTCTAATCTATGTATTCTTGCCAATAGTCACATGAAATGTAGGGCTTTTCCTTTATGGCCACTACCTATTTTTTTGTTGTATAGTCTTCTATAGAATCAAACTTGTTGCATATGCACTTTGAACTTCTCATTGTGGATCTTCTGAGGTTCAACAAATATATTTCATATGGATAACTTGCATGATTAGCTGGTCATTTTTGGTAAAGGAATATATTGCATATGGTAACTTGTTTAATCTATATCTTATGGGAGTCGTTCACTTATCTGAGAGTTGTGAATAATTAATGATTGGGTGTAGCATGATCTATGAGTTCAGGGAACATATTGCATATGGATAATTTGCATAATTGGCTTTAATCATTTTTTGTAAAGGAATATATTGCATATGGGTAACTTGTTTGACCTATACTTTATGTGTTGCTCAATGAAATTAGACAAACTTGGTGTCTATATTAATCTACAATCCCAACCTGAACATGAGCCAAAAAGATTATGAAATCAATCTTCAAGGAACTTGCTTAATTGTCCCCTAGAAGTCTAGTTTGCTGATGTGTGTGGCTAGAAAAAGGCAAATCATGATGTGTCGTCTCAATGGTGACTCACATGTTGTGGGGATCTTGAAGGAATGCCGATGGAGCCTCCACTCCAAGCTACTCCTTGTGAGAGCAATGCAAGGCACAAGCCGTCCGCATGTGTCACTCAAGTGGCTCCTGGATTGTTGCAGTGTGTCTCCATGAGAGAAAGAGCAAAGGGGGAGAAGGGAGAAGAGAGGAGAGAAGGGAGGAAGAAGGAGAAGGGAAGAGGAGAGCGAAGGAGGATGGAGTGGCAAACACAAGGTCACTACGAAGGAGACAAGATAACACCCAAAGACACTCTTGGAAGAGAAGAGGGAGCTTGTATTCCAAACTTATGCATACAACAATGAAGACCAAATTCAACCATTTGGCCTTTTATACAAGTCACCTTTTGAAGGGAGGGCCAACCCTAATCTCTTTATAACACTCTCTCTTCTCATTCTTTTACCATCCTCTTGGGCCCATCTACCTCCAAGACACAATCCTGGCTCTACGAACTTGCCCACTGTCCCTCCCTCTCTCTATTTTTCTCTCCCTCTCGTTCCTCTCTCCCTTTTACTCTCCCTCCCTCCCTCTCTCTCTCTCTCTCTCTCTCTCTCTCTCTCTCTCTCTCTCTCTCTCAAACAACGAGGTGAATCCGACTGGTCGAGGTGGGACATCACCTGGCCCAACTAATCGACACTAAAGGTTATAGAAACTCACCAAAAGACTAAGGAGAGACTGCAGCGGCAAAAAGCAACAAGTAATTGTGGTAGGGTGATAGTGGCAATGGCAGGGTCCTTTTATAGTATTTCGCCCACTATACCATGTGGTACCATCCTACACTGTGCGGTATGTCAACATTTGAGATTGCGTATAAGTGATTCTTCTGGAACTAGTAGCTCAGGGTTTGAGTGAGCCAAGTTGAGTACTTGTGACCATTCAAAGAAGGAATAAGAAAAAGGGAAAGAAAAATCGAAGGGGTAAGTTATTAGTGGGGAGGATTGATGTAAGATCCTAGTGGTGTTAGTGTTAGAAGAGTAAGTAAAGTGCATTGTCATGCTCCTCTTGAGTCCCATTTTTTATTTGAGTGGGACTTCTAATGGATTCACATCAGACTATGTATTTGTTATGCCATGTTTGAATGTCTGGAGTTGTGCATGACATTTTGTCTTACTTCTCTGCATTGAAGTTCCTTTAACGTCCATTTTATGGATTACATTTCATTGAGGGCTTTGCTTGAAAGTATTTGAGCCCAATAAGGTTGTGGCACCATCTAGAACTTTATTTTTGTGAGTCCTCAAATCGACAGGAGTCTGATAATACACCATACAAACCCCCAAAATGAAAACTATGGCTGAAGAGGTTTATAGAAGGGGGATTCTAAGAAAGGCTTCTAAGCTAGAACTGAAAGAAAATAAAAATAAAGAAAAGAGGATGAGTAGAAGTTAGATAGTTAATGGTGATGTTAGTAAAGGAATATGAAAAAAGCTTTGAGGGTCACAAGAAACTCATCCAAACTCATATTGGTGTAATTGCCTTCACCCTGGAGTTGATGCATCCTCGAGAGCTACTTGTGGAGAACCACTTGTCATTCCATGTGTGAACTCAAATTCAAGACCCTACTGACTTAGGCATAAGTCAATGCCATGATCTGTTTTGGCTCTGCTGAAGGGGTGTGTTGTTGATGTTGATTGGTGTATCAACTTTCCGCAATGTTTGTAGCTTATCTGGCGACAGTCGGCGGTATAGCTCTAAGTCGTCGACTCATGGGGATAGAAATGCGCTGTCACCGACGACTGGTTTTTTAATGATTTTTTACAGATTTGGAGTTTCTGTTCAAGTTTTTTTGTACTAGGGGGATGCTATACTACCTAGTCTACCTACTCAATGCAAAAAACTTGAAAGAAAAACAACATTTGAGTGCCAAAATGAAATATTTCTTGAGGAGTGGCTGTTAACACACAATGAAACTTTGAAATTCAGCTTGATTCTTCATTCTTGGTTGTTTTTTGTGAGATTTGACAACATACACACCTTAGCAATCTTCTCAACTATCTTCTTACCAACTTAAAACACTAAAAAACATAAAAAACAAGCTTCAAATGATCAAAACGACTTTCCAATAAAAAATGATAGCTTCTTTTTTCCATCCAAACACAAACTTTTTCACTCTTTCCTCTCCTACAACTCCACTATCAAAGCTCCAAGTTAAGCTTGAAACAATGAGAAATGGGTAGATGACGAGAGAAGGCAAGTGCAATGCAAAAGCATAACTTGAACCCCCTGGCAGTGGCGCCAAAAATGTGTCATCTCAACGGTGGCTCACGTGTCATGGGGATCTTGAAGGAATGCCGATGGAGCCTCCACTCCAAGCTACTCCTTGTGAGAGAAATGCAAGGCACGAGCCATCCGCATGTGTCACTCAAGCAGCTCGCAGATTGTTGCAGTGTGTTTCCATGAGAGAAAGAGGAAAGGGGGAGAAGGGAGAAGAGAGGAGAGAAGGGAGGGCGAAGAAGAAGGGAAGAGGAGAATGAAGGGGGATGGAGTGGCAAACACAAGGGCACTATGAAGGAGACAAGATAACACCCAAAGATACTCTTGGAAGAGAAGAGGGGGCTTGTATTCCAAACTTGTGCATACAACAATGAAGACCAAAGTCAACCATTTGGCCTTTTATACAAGTCACCTTTTGAAGGGAGGGCCAACCCTAATCTCTTTATACCACTCTCTCTTCTCATTCTTTTACCATCCTCTTGGGCCCATCTAGCTCCAAGACACAATCCTAGATTTGACATTGTCCATCAAATCACATCACTTAACCAGTGGTGGCATATTGTTAACCAATATGTTAACACATGACCATTGGGTTTATCTAAAACTTCACATCTCTTGCACTAGTTTTCATGGTTTTTGCTCTATTAAATCCCAAATAGATTACCAACCATACTACTCCTTTCAAAAGTCCTTTTCCTACTCATTCCACTACTCTTTGTGCGCCCACCAACATTCCCCTCTCCATGAACTTGGATTTAGTGCCACGTTTTTTCTCAATGTGCACTTTGATATAGATTTTGTGTAGCCACAAGGGATACCTTGGTCATTTCTTCATATGATTCATCATCTCCCCATGTTTTCTCTAATCACAAAGTAGTTGATCTATGTTCTTATATCAGTTTCCTTAAAATAAGGTATCTTATGGTACGATGTAGCTTGTCATGACTTGCAAGAGAAGTAGGTAAAGGTTGTGAGATAAGAAAGCTGAAAGACTTGATTAAGGTACAAGGAAAACATTGAAAGAAGAGAAAATAGATGGTTCAATATTCAAATGACAATGGAAGATACATTTGCAACATTTGCGGAGGGAGAAATCGTGCCATGAAAAACACCTCCATGAGAAATTTTGTATACTCTGGATGGACACTCTGGATGGACATTGTATAAACTTTATATGACAATTTAAATATAAGCTTTTTAAACCCAAAAAAAACACCATGTGAAAGACCTCCTTGCAAAGTAGCGGATCTTGGAGATAGAAGATTCATACATTCAAACTTTTCCACAAAGAAGTAACTACCAAGCTCATATCTTCAAAGCGTTATGCTACACCTAAGGATTGTGACAACTCTACCAATTCTATGAGTGTTGCATGTCCAAGAGACAATACTCTATAGCTTGAGAATGAACCTAACAAATGTGAAAAAGGTGCATAGCTTGGATCATCTAGATGCAAAGAGGGCAATGTTATGTGTTCTGTTTTGCTGTGAAACAAAGACCTAACACCTTGGGGGCACAACATTCAAGATTGTTGTCAATTAGAAGGTGTGATGATAGGTTTGTGGGGAGGTTTTTTTGTGTGTGGATGGTAGGAGCATTGATCCCTCTCTATTGCACATGATTGTCACTTTGTGTATGGAACTTTTGATTTCCATTTCGTTAGAAGCATTACTGGTCTTGACCCACCATCTTCTCACGGTGGTTTGCATGCTTCCACTCAGCATGTGTTAACTACTATGATTGGGGAGATGTACCCTGTCAGCAGGGGCTGATCTTTGGAGTGAGCATGTCCTTTCTGCAAATCAGCCTCAATGCTCAATCCTTAGGTTCATAGCTAGTAGGGATTACATGATCATTTGATAGATTTGTTGGCCATCAATGATATGCCTATGGTTGACTCCAGTGATTGTCCTCTAATTGAGCATTCAGCGGAAGCGATGCAACTTGAGGTGGGAAGCGTGTGGGCATCAATAGAATGTAAGAAAAGGAGATACATCCTAAGTGACCTAAAAACATTATGCTAGTTTCTTTTCATTTGCATCATTGTGAACTTGGAGAGAGAGAGAGAGAGAGAGAGAGAGAGAATTGTCTTTTGTAAGAAACAATCCTAGTGGTTGAAATAGTAAGCTACAAGGGTGACTATAACCATCATGCTAGTTCTAACCACCAAGTTGGTTTACAAACCAAGAACCTATCCTACCACCTTGTGAATTTATTCTTAGATTGTTGGCATCATTTCTTCATGCCCATTTCCCATACTTTCTTGTGGCGGGCATTGATAGATATGCCCCTATGCTAGATTATGATAAGTTCTTTTGCTGGTGTCATTTTTGGACCCTATGGTCTTTATAAATATCATGCTTGTGCTATTCGTTGTACGGGCCCTCCTCAGTGGATGTTTATGCTCTCTTTTGTGTCTCTTTACCTCTATCTCTCCAAGTGGCTTAGTTTCTTGGAATTGTTTCATCAAGGCTTCTAGTTTTCAGTAGTAGTCGCTCCCTTATGGGGACACTATGAATATATATTACTTTTGTTTTTAGTAGTTGCTCCCTTACGGATAAATGTATTACTTTTGTAATGAAATCATTCCTTTTACCCAAAAAGTGTGTGCGTGTGTGTGTGTGAGAGAGAGAGAAGGATCAAGAGGGCTTTCATGCACAACAGTATCATCGAGAAGGGACAAAGGTTCAATGTAACAGAGTTCAAACGGGAGGGAGTTCCAGCTCCAATCTTGGAAGTTGCACAGTGTCGCTTCGTCTCAAGGCTCTAAGCTAACTTTGAGTCGGCCAGCCATGAGTCCCCAACCTTTGTCCAGATCCTAGAAGCTCTCAAGAGGCGTGACATTCAGGTTACAGCTTACACAGGCTTCGGACAGATAGCTACTTTTTTGCTTACCATCATAGCCTTCGATTAGAAACCACTGGCCATGGTGCTGACTGCAACCAGGGACCTCTGTGCTCAGGTCGAGATCCAAGATGAAGCTTTCGGAAAAGGGCTTCCTGTCAAAACGGCCCTGGTAGTTGGAGGAGATGTTCCGCCTCTACGCATCGATCAAAGCAATCCTTCTTTTGCTTGAATCACTTGAGCAGCGTATGATTGTCGAGTCAACAGTGACCAGGAGGCTGAACTGAAAATGACCTGCTTCTTGACTGTGTGCTTCAAGGAAAAAATCACAAATTGAAGACTTCTTGCAGAAGCCTTGATTTAGAGACAAATTAAAAGAGATCATTAGCTTATTGAATGCATATCCGTAAATTTTCATAGCTTGTACATGCAATCTGGGCATCATCCCTGCAACATAAAATTCCTGCTAATTCAAAGAGTGCTTGTCAATATGGACATGGTTTTCCATAGTATATACAACTGCACTCAGAGAAAACTTTATGGCAATATTTTCTCAACTGCTGCATGTGTACCGTAGAGTGATAAAACCAGCTTTTCTCAGAACATGCCCAAACTCAACATGTGAAAAAGTGCATTTCAAAACTTCGTATAGTCACAGCAAGCTTAAATTAATACCTATCACATTGAAGCGACTCGCTACCACAAAACCCCATGATTTGTTCAGTATCCAATGACAAATCATTGAATGTATTCTTTGCGGTCTGATGCCTTCATAATCTGCTTCTCCTCTCCATCTTGTGACATTTAGACTCCCTGTCTATCTTTGAGAGGCATTAAAAAATCTAGAAGCTTGCAAACCAGAGGTAAAGCACATTGAAACAAATCTGTTTGAGCTTACTTCCACAATTACGGGAGAGAAAAAGTACTGGACTATTTGATAAAGCTACTATGCAAAACACAAGACATCCATTCATCAGTTCTTGGCACCTACTTCCAGGGTAAGGTAGGCATTGATCTGGGACCCTGCGAAGCAGACTGCAAGACAGCTAGCTTTTGCTCTCAGCGCCCCCAATCACAGATTTGACAAGCATGCAATGAACATCATACAAATTATCTGATGCACAAAATATGTCTTTGTACTTTCCATTGATTGGTTACCAAGGCCTGCATTGGCCACTGCAGGAAACCGGATGTGATCTACATGCATTGTGATTGTTTCCATATCAAAATCAGTACAATGCAAGAACATGGGTATTGTAATTGGAATTTGGATTGATATATTCAATCATTGATCACCTTTACTATTAGAATTTAAGAAGCTTCAAGCTTCTGAATGTTTAGGTGATCTAAACTTAGACATGTATGCTCGAAATGCATACCTATGTACACTTGTCATTTCCTTAAAAGACACATGGTGGTCTCTTTAATGCTTGACAAAACCATTTGGCTTCCCTATGGATTCCCTGTGCAAATGGTTTAAAGCTGAACTCCAAGTGTGATAAAAACATCGGGTGAAAAAGAAAGCAGTGAGCCTGCTAGACACTTTGAGACCTGCATTTCAGCATGTACTTATAAACTTTTGGGTGCCGCATGCTTCAGCTTTAATACAAGGATCCAAGGGTCAAACATCACTGTCAAGTGCATAAGGGGTTATCCTTGATAGTGAACGGCAGTAGTATAAAGGTCACACAAATAGATGGAATTAGATCTCTAGGATTCTGCTGTCCCTGCTGTGTCTCTGAAGAAAGACAAACCAAGGTCCAAAAATTGTCACAGCGCAGATTGCAAAGATGCATCCCCTATTGCACTGGCTACCAGTATTTCTGCTCAATCCTTCAGATTGCAACAAAATGGACAAATATTCATTGTTTACCTCGGGCTCCTCCAATAGTTCTGATGGATAGGATATTTACTATTCCAATGCAGCTCAAGCAGACACCTCACTTCTTACAAAACCTGTTCTTTGTATTCTCATATGAATACTATGGTTGCATCAGTGACCTTTCTGTATCACGACATCTGGGATCTCAAAAGCGCATCGTGGCATACTGCACTATGAGAAATGGGTTTATATAAGTACGCATTGGAAAACTAATGAATATCTGAATAAAATGAAACATTAAGCATTGAAAAAAAGCCAAGTACTGCAAAAATAAAATGGCAGTACCTTGGCAGCCTTCAGTAACAGACCCATTTAACTGGATACCAAGCTGCTTAACACACTGTATTTGAGATTTAACAAAAAATTGCAGCATCAAGCTAGGAGTCGAGAGCTCTTCAAAGCTCTGCATTGCAATGGTAAAAGTAGTCTCTGAAATCCAACTGCCTGTAAACCTTTGAAAATCAGAAAGTTGACTCAAATTCTGCTGGAAAAGAGCTGCTTAGTATTGCTATCTGTCCTTCCTTCACCATAACTTCCTCTTCTAGATCTTGAACTTTCTTTCTTAGATCATTCATGGTTTTTCTTATATCCACAGCTTCTTGCCCTTTATCTTCAGCCAACTTCTGCATCAAGTTAGTTTCTTTTTTTATATCTGCAAGTTCTGATCTAGCCTTCGACAGTTCAATCTCCATGTTCTGAACCTTTTCTTCCAGGTCCTTTATAACTGAATTTGATTGTCTTAATTCATTTTCAAGCTCAAATTCCTTATACTTTGCACTTTGCAAATACTCATGAAACTGGGCAGCCTCTTCAAGCATTGAATCACGACCCTCCATAATATCTGCCATCTGCTTAGTGAGAGTTCCAATTGTTACTTCTTGTTGCAGCAACTGGAGATTGTTTTCGCTAAGTTTGGACTTCAGAAGCTCATGATCAGACTCAAGTGAATTGTAGGTTTTCTGAACCTCATTCATCTCCTTTATTTTATTTTCAAGGTCGGCCTGTAACTTGCAATATTTGTTTGCCTTTTCTAACAAATCCTGCTCCAGATTCTGCACTTGCTGACTCAGAGCTGCCACCTACATAGGACAACCAACACCACTCAGTTTCCTCTTTTGGTTCACCAATACAACAAAAGCAGATCTGTAGCCATACCTCATTTTCTTTTCTTTGTGCGAATTCCAAAAGTTCCTCATTGATGCTCAAATATTCTGCAACACGACCTTGCTGCTCATCTACCTCTTTTCTTGCCTCTTGCAATTTCCACGATAGATCAAATCTATCCTTTGAAATGGTATCATTCTCAACATGCAAATCCTTTACTGTCTTTTTCATTTCTGTCAACTGTTCCTCCTTTTGCTGTGCAGATTTCTGGAGTTCTAACACCCTGTCCTCACTTTTAGAAAGATCACGACGCAGTTCATCTGCAGTTTTTCCCAAATTTTCTACCTGCACAACTTAAGTGTCTGAGAAGAACTAGATATTGCAAATTCATGAGGGGACACATAATCAATACCCTTACGATAGGCAGAAATAAACACATCCATAGCATGCTTTTGAGCCAACATGCCATTCTGTCAACAAATTCTTTCTCTAGACAACAAGAACGTTGCTGCTTCACATAGAATGGAACATATTTCTTATAAGTCAATATCATCGTTAAGTGACTTTCATCCCATAATCAAGAGACCAGATTTCATGACTTGATAATGGTCGTTGAAATATTATACTCAACATTATATTTGCAAATTATACTACATTTCCCAAGGCGATAAGTAAACAATGTAAAATTGTTATTTCCATGAATTGTTAGATATAGTTCCATCACAGGACACAAAGGTGAATGGTTGACTGAATAAACATGGTGGGGTTATGGAATCTTTCATGTTTCTAAAGCTGCTCAATGATCAAAAGGAGATATCATGATAATGATGATGGTCAACAAGGGACCTATGGCCATAGATAAAGGATGTATGACAATGGTACAGAAAGGGTTATCACTGAAGATGGTAAACCATATGCACACACATGAAACTAATAGTTAAAATAGAGTAAACAGGTGTAGCCAATGACAAAGCAAATTAATTGGTGAGATTTCTAAGTGCAGCAAAAGACTTGCAACTTTGCAAAACCAACAATCTAGAGCAGCAAGGTCATCATCAACAAATCCTTGCAATAAACAGTAGTTAAAGCAAATACCTGCAACCTATGAAGAAGGCATCATCATCATACATCTGCAATAAAAGCATGTACAAATCTACAAATATTTTGTGGGTGGAGAACTAGGCTATTTAGATTGACACTAGCCTACGTAACCAGTTTCAGCTCCACTTCCGTCCACAGCCTCTACAGCTACAGCTACTGGCTCTGATATACCCCTACCCATGACATTGATTGCTCCACCCTCCCCTAAGATAGAGGGGTTGTCACTGACACCATCTCTCCCTTCTTCTCCCGCTATAGTTCCCTCTCCGATTATGACACCTACTTTGGAGGGGTCATACACTGTTCCGCACTACTCAACCTTTTTCTCCCCTCTGCCTCTTAGTCAGCCCACGTTCCCACACCCTGCTGGGATCGCCTCCTCCAAGCCACTATCATCTCCATACCGCACCCATCTCACCCAGTCATCACCCAACCTCTAGTCTCATCCACACACTTTCATGCCACAGTCCTTTCAATTTTCGCTAGAGCACGGATGAGCTAACCCATCAGAGGCTTGGGAGAACTTGCTGATGGAGGTTCATAGCATCCGAAAGCATGAGAGGGAGCTGTCACGCTTCGCATAGGAGCAGACACGCTTCACCCAGGAGCAAGCACGTCTCATACAAGAGTAGTCTCAGGCTATCCGAGACCAAGCTGATCTTATTCAGGGGCTCAAACTGGAGATCTCAGCGCTCCGTCGCTCCATCGCTCACGCTCACGCTCCATCGCTCACGTTCACGCTTTGCTTTGCTCCACACGCCCCTCATCTTGCACACTCTTCACTAGGCGGGGTAAAGGATGCCGTAATGAAACTTCATAATGGCCGAGCAAAGGATCATGAGGGACTATGCACTGAGTTCACTGCATATGGGATTAACCTCCTAGCCCCGATCTTAGCAAAGCTATTTAATGAAGCTGTTCGCTTTGGGTTTCCACGCACCTGGACCATTAACACTATCTCACCCATTCACAAGGCAGGCGATCCCATGAGCCCGGAGAACTACACGACCATTATGATTGGACATGTCATGTCCAAGATCTATGCATCAGTACTTGATTTTGAGGTCAGCAGATTGGCGGAGTGTCGAGGACTCAGAGCAGTGGGACAGGATGGTTTCATGTGGGATCATGGGACCATGGACCACATTCTCGTGCTCAGATGTATCATCGAGGAGGCGAGGGCATGAAAGCAAAGGGTTTACTGTTGCTTTGTGGATTTTCGCAAGGCATTTGAAACCGTTTTGGGAGCCCGCCTCATACGATGCCTACAGGATTTGGGTTACGACCAGGAGATCATCTCGGCTGTCATGGCACTTTATGAGCAAGTTTCACAAAGAGTCCGGATAGGATCTGGATGGACAGACGAGATCATGAGCACTATTGGGGTCAAACAAGGGTGTCCATTATCACCTACCTTGTTTGGCCTCTACATTGACAAGCTCCAGACAATGATGTAGACACATGGAGGGGTAGGCTGCTCTCTCGCGGGCACGCTGATCCAGATATTGCTTTATGCAGATGACGTGGATCTCTTGTCTTTCTCAGCAAAGGGGCTCCAGAGACACCTTGACGCACTACAGTCCTTTTGTAAGTCTCATGATTTGAAGGTCAACTTGGGTAAAACCAAGGTTATGATCTTCAATACATCTCTAGCCGTCATGCATGAGGAGTAGTTCGCATTTGATGGGTCCCCCGTTGAGATAGTTTCATCATAAACTTATCTTGTGGTCGTCTTTTTCGGACCCATCTTCACTATGAGACCCGCAATGCATGCACGCTTGAGCAGAGGATATGCTTCATTGGCTAGACTAGAGAGGCAGTGCTTCCGCTCTCACTTTCAGGCTCCATGGACGAAAGGGTTGCTTTTTGACTCCTTGGTCCGCCCAGCAGGGGATGTATAGCAGTCCATGCTAGGGGCCAAACTTGTCGGATACAGAGTGGACCAGGGTGGAGCGGCTACAGGTTCTCATGTTATCACGGATGATCCATGGTAAGCCATTTGTTCCTCACCAGATCATTCGGGCAGAGTTTAGGTCACCCCCATTACAGCTAGATGTTGCATTTCAGGTCATTACGTATCTGTACCAAGTCAGGGATTATAGGGATTACACCTTCGGGCGTAGCAAGATACCATGGCTAGCACTGTCCTCTTCTATGGCACTTGTAGCAGGGGGAGACCAGAGGTGCTAGTATGCACGCACATAGAGATGGTTTGCGGGACTAGGGCTCCACATGAACAGCTTACCTGCATTCTAGTACAACATGGATGCTCCGTTCTCTCCCCTCCTACCACACGAGGTCAACTAGGTTATCCGTGAGGATCTACTACAGCTACACACATTCCGGACCTGGTTGGGCCCGAGTGATCTTCCAATGAAAATGGCTTCTACAAAGATCACTTCTTACCTATCACAGCGGAGGGTTTCATTGATCCACTAAGATACACGCAGACCCACCCCACTCGCTGAGGATCTCTCTTGGGCAGTTCCGGGTCTCTTCACAGAGACTTCGTATCGAGAGCGGCAGAGCAGAGCGGTTACCCAGGGAGAGGCACATACGCACACTGTGTGACATGCAGCAGGTTGAGACAGAGGAGCATTTCATCTTCAGGTGTCCCGTTTACTATGAGATCCGAGGGTATTTCTACTGCCTCTTCAGAGATAGTTATGGGGTTTTGGCCCGTTTCCTCTCATACCCAGACCAGCGGTGTTTGGTTGGTTTCATTCATGAGATGCTTAGACACCGAGAGAGGATACTCCGAGCACAGAGACAGGAGCAGACTTCTTCCTTGACTGATACCTCTCGGAGCTCTATCACGGAGTTCTTTCAGCCACATCACATAGACCCCCATGAGGCGAGACCTCGGCATGACTGTGACCCGGAGCCTGTGACCCGACAGCTCAGACAGAGGGTTGACACACAGATCATACTTGGGGACATCCCCTCCTTGTTTAGGGTCGGTGCCTGACCGACAAGGGTCACAGTGGCCCTGGTTAGACGCAAAGCTACGACCAGGAGACGTACCAAGACTGCACCCTTGAGGGACCGACAACGCTCTATTGCTGATCTCATGCCTCCACTGCCTCATCCATCTATATATAGTTGACTATCGACATGACTATGTTGTACTTAGGACTTAGGACTGCCATTTTGCATTTTTTTGCATTCTGCATTGATGTGGATGCTCGTTTAGTAGCTCCACTACCGCAGCTCATTGTATCAGGTTTGTCATAGTCCCATAGAGCCATTGGTCTTCTGAAGACTTTAATAAACTTTCTTTCTTTCTTTTCTTTTTTTCTTTCTCTCTCTCAATCACAGCTCTCTCCAGTCCCTCTCCTTCAATGAGCACGACTACCCTACAGGCTCTCTCTCTCTCTCTCTCTCTCTCTCTCTCTCTCTCTCTCATCGAGGTGAATCCAGTACTGGCGGTCCATGGTTGCATTTCATCGGCTTGATTCTTTAGATCCTTTATACACCATGAGTTGCAAAGAGGGTGTTAGAGTTTATGGCATCTCATGTGTAGTGAGAGAGGGCTTCTTTGTGGGTGTGCCCGCCCAGGGAGAGGAGTAGGTACAACTTCCTTCCTTCAGTCAGCTTGGTGGGTTCAGGTACGAGGTTATGTTTTCCAGATCAGGGAGGAATCTCTCTCTCTCTCTCTCTCTCTCTCTTACAGTCTTGTCATACAACTCTCGTCGCACCTCTCTGTTAGCCGTACAGCCATACAGCCCCTTTCTTCTATACAGCCCTTCCCTCTGTTAGCCACCATACAAATCTTCCGTCAGTCGCCAGAGCAGAGGAACAATTATTCGAATTCACCCCAGGCAAGCCCTTGGCTCAGCTTGGGGTTAGCTTCAACAAAAGGGCACATCAAAGTCTACATAGGCCACTATGGAACTCCTGAAGATGGAGACTTTTGTCGCTACACCGATTAGAAAGCCCTCCTACTCTAACGTTGCAGCCTCCAAATCAACACCCAGCCCCTATGCATTGCACTACAAGCGGAGGATTGGATTGGGCTCTCATTATCGCCATAAAGGACGATAATGAGAGCCCAATCCATATGTAGTGGCTGCTAGAGAAAAGGGGAGCACAATACCAGCATCATCTATAACATCAACAACCGAGGTGATGCCTTTAAATGAGACAAAGTAGGAACGTCGAGGTTCTTGTAAAGCCAAGGGAGGCTAAAAGACCTTTGATTAGTGAATGCTTTCAGCTCTCAAAGAATTCCCAAGCAAAGATTGCCATCCATTCCATTCCAAATGAGAAAGAACATGCTTCCAGTCAAGAAGTAAGCGGAAGACAAAAGGGCATCCAAGCAAAGTGCCATCAGCGCAGCCAAAAAAGAAATCCCATTGATCGAGTTGCCAATGACCAAACGCAGAAATACTGATATGAGTGACCACAGTCCTAATCATAAGAGCCCAAGGCTATCACCTTGCAGAAATTGCAGCAACATTTTTTCCCTGTGGGCAAGAATATGCACATGAATATCCGTGATGTCCAATCTACCATGCATCTTGGGAGAACAAATGTGATGCATCGAAAGCAGCCTAGGACTTTTCTGCCATGTTTGGATTGCCAGAAGATTTTCATAAAGACAGACATGAAAGATGTAAGATCTGCCTTAGTGAACATGATCAATGGCAAGTAAAATTGACTATCTGCCACAAGGATGGACTGCACTATTCGAAGACGAGAACGTGCAAAGGCTAGGTTGCTAGTTTCCAATACTCAAGCTTTTTCTGAAGCTTAGCCAAAACCCAATCAGTTTGTTGTTAGCGAGTGAGTTCCCATCCCAAAGGGTAACCAAGATGACGAACAAACTGAGTGGGTGGAATGATAACCTCGCGCCATAATAGACTATGCCAGTCTTTGGAATGCAAAGGGAGCAGCTTAGACTTCTGAAAATTAACATGAAGACCAGCTGCCAAACCATCAACAGAGAGGGCCTGCATCAAGGCACCAAGATCATGGGGCGTATTCTTCGGGGTAAAGAAAGAATCATCAGCATAAGCTTGAGCAAGCATGCTGCAATTAGCATCCAATTCCAAGCCATGAAGTGATCCTGTAGCCACAAGATGATCAATATATTGCAGCATAGGATGAGTGGCAATGGCATACAGTAAAGCACTAAGAGGGCATCCCTGGCGGAGCGAACAACGAAGAGTCCACTCATCAAAGATATCCCCAGAAAGAATGTAAGCCGCATTGCTAACTGCATTTTTGGTCCAAACCCCAAAGCTCGCATAGTTTGCGAGATGAAATCCCATTGAACTGTGTCAAAGGCTTCTGCAATATCTACTTGCAAGAGTAGAACATCCTGCTGCGTGTATTTGGCATATTCAATCCCAATATAAGGATTGGCAATGTTATCTGTGATATGGCGACGTGGAACAAAGCCATATTGGGAGGGATGCAAGCCATCATGCAAATAACCTTTAATCCGATTAACCACCATTTTGGCAATGATCTTGTAAATGACTGGCATGAGCGTGATTAGCCTCCAATCACCAAGTGAATCACATAGCTGCTTTTTTGGAATTAGCTTGAGCAGACCCTTTTTCCTGACACAGGCATCTGCTGATTTTGCGATGCTGTATTTACCATTTGCAGCAAGGTGGATTTAAGAAGATCCCAGAATGCAAGAAAAAATTCAACAGTGAGACCATCCCATCCTGGAGATTTCCATCTGCCACAGGATCTCAGTGCATCACACAATTCCCTTTCAGTGAAGGGATGTTCAAGTTCCAAAGCTTGAGCATCAGACAGAATTGGATGAATATGCTGCAAAAGAAGCAAACTGTTATGCGCTCGCAAGTACTAGCATCTCCCGCATCTGAACCACAAAGTTCGCGGCACTAGGCACTTTCTGAGGTATTCCAACTATAGTTGGATTCGCTGGTCTATAATTAGAAATATTAGGTACCTTGACCTTCGCACGTTCCGACGAGTGTATACTGGGCTTTGGCTCTGCTGGAGCTTTGCCCTTTTCATTTCTAGATGGTCTAGCCGACAAGGCTTGCACCATCTCTCTAATTTCATTTTTGACCAATACCAAATTTTAGAGAATATGCTTAGAGCATATGTGTCATTGAGACAACATACATGGGACAAGTGGTTGCCATTGTTGGAGTTTGCCTACAATGATAGAAAACATTCCTCTACAGGGTTCAGTCCGTTTGAGCTGAACTATGGTTATAGACCAGCGAATCCAACTATAGTTGGAATACCTCAGAAAGTGCCTAGTGCCGCGAACTTTGTAGCTCAGATGCGGGAGATGCTAGCACTTGCGATAGCATAACACTGACGTGCAGACACGACCCGAGGAGAAAGAGTATCCAGATGCCCAAAATGAGTGGAGAAGTGCTGCACAC
The DNA here is from genome assembly GCF_047967505.1 of Dipteris shenzhenensis. Lineage (NCBI taxonomy): Eukaryota > Viridiplantae > Streptophyta > Polypodiopsida > Gleicheniales > Dipteridaceae > Dipteris > Dipteris shenzhenensis. The sequence goes on along the minus strand of NC_141602.1, from coordinate 39,837,822 downwards.
ATAAATCAGCAAGCTCTGAACGAGATGTTGACCAAAAACCATCAGGCATCCGGATCCGACAGATATTGGCAGCTTGTCTTTTGTAGTGTAAACTCTTAAAAAATTGCTTGGAAGAGCAGCCTTTATCCAAAAATGCCCGTTGTCTGGATCGAGTTTCCCATTTAGCAAGCTTTCTGCAATCATTGGATTGAAGAGAGAATTGATCCTGACATAAGAGCATGCTTTCCTCTGAAGACAAAGGGCGAAGATGAGCAAGCTCAGTCAAACTCTGGCAAGTAAATTTGGCATGTGCTACAATCTCCCTTGTGGCTTGCATATAGGATTTGCCATAATCTCGAATAATTGCTTGCATCCGAGCAACAAAAGCCTACCAGGCATAATCCAAACCAATGCGTGTCCGACGAGAGAGAGGCTGAATAGCATAAGAGACCAAGGCTTTAAAGTCAGCATGCTCCAGATAACTATTATTAATCAGTAAAAGCCTTCGGCAAGGCAATCTGTCAGTGGGAAATTCATGTAAGGAAAGCCTCAACCAAAGAGGAGCATGATCCGAACGTGTGAAAGCATGATCAACCCAAATTTGACAAGTAAAGGCATCACAATGCTGTGGATTAATCTTATACCATCTGTCCAAGCGTGCCCGATAAGAAGATTGAGCATTATGCTGAAAGGTATAACCCGGAAGCATGGGCTGTAATTCCTTCCAGAGATCAACCAGGCACAACTGAGTATGGCCTGAGGTGTTGTCACCCGATTGAGGAGCATTATTAAAGTCACCACAAATGAAGGCATGTTGTCGCCATGGATAAGTATGCATGGCAGCCCAAATCAAAGCTCTATCACGAGAAGACTGGGGGGCATACACTGATGCAAATTCAAAAATTTCCCCTTGAAAAAGGCATTGAACAATAATCCATCTACCATGGCAATCATTGAGAGCCACAACAGGTTGAAGGTCGTGCTTTACCAAAAAAGCCACACCAGAAAAGGACTGCTCTCGAACATAGAAGATATCATAACCAGCAAAATGGCCTATTTGACCAGCATACATATGCTGATTATGCTCTTGCAAAGCAATTATATCAGGCTGTAAATGCCTGATATACATCCAGACTAGTTTCCATTTGCGACCATCACACATTCCTTGTACATTGAGAGTAACACACTTCAGATGATCAACCATATTTACAGTTATGGGACAGGTATGTACAGCAACTAACGGGCTGTCTACGTCTGCATTTCCACCTCAATGTCCGAGCCTCTGCCTTGGGATGAAGCATTAGCCTGAGGAGAGGACAAAAGTGCAGCAACTTCTTCTTCAGGAAACAAGGTTCAATTTGCAGTCACAGCAGCCTAGGTCAAGCCAACACCAAAGTTTTCAGCAAGTGTTTTCCCATGAGAGGATGCACCACTCCAAGTCTGAGAAGGCAAAGGTCGCTTGGGGGAGATCACTTTGCGAGGAGTTTGCCATCCATCAGTCAAATTTCTTTCCCCCTCCCCCTGAGGTGGAGAGGACAAAGGAACAGGAAAAGAAGCATTACCATTTGAGACAGCCGGGGCTTTGCCTTTGTCTTGAATAGAGAAAAACTGTTTGACCCCTTTGTTTTTTACCACAAAAGAGGCATTTGCATTCTTATTCAAAGGCTAAACCCTTTCAGCTTGGACTGGCATCCGTGGAGCTCGGGAAGGGCCATGTGCCCAAATTGCTTGCATTCAAAGCAAGCACCTGCAAACAGCCCCCACTTGAGCTTGTAAAAGGCACTCCCCATGGAAACATTATTCAAAGTAACCGAATATGAAGCTTGATCCATATCCCACAAAATGCAGAAGCGATTCAAATTTCCATTGGGTCGTGGTGGACATACCACCTTACCAAGGGAAGCTGCAATTTTAGGTAGAAGAACAAGCATTGAGGAAAATCCACAACTTCTACCCAAACAGGGCAATGATGCCAAATCAATGCCTGATAATCCCGAGTGGGAGACGAGGGCAGAACATGGACCATCTGCTGGCCATAGAAGAGAGGAGAGTGCTCTAGCCAAACCTAACGGTGCTCGTCATCAGCCATGATGATCTCAAAAAAGCCCTCGCTGCATAATGAACTTTTTTGACATAAGAACCAGCCAGGGTTCGAGACAACCAATTCCCAACATCTGCTGCCAGCAAGCATCCGTCTTGGAAAGAAAATTATAATGGCATGCTTAGCATACTCCTTAACTAGATCAAATATATCATCCACTTCCACCATAATGCCAGTGGTGGAAAGTGGATTTTTCCAACCTTTGCGGATGTCTTCAAACCCTTACCATAATGCCAGTGGTGGGAAGTGGATCTTTCCAACCTTTGCGGATGTCTTCAAACCCTTCATGCATAACCTCATAAACAAGCTGAGCCTCAACAGAGTCATGAAGGGAATCATATGAATCCATCACATGTTTTTGTTTCTTGTTGGAAACCAACTTGTCTTTGTGAAAGGTTTTCTCATAGGAATAATCCGCCATTCGAGTTAAGGAAAAGGCTTGGAAGCAGCAACACTTTACAAGGAGAAAAGCACAACAGGTAGAAAACTGTACGGATTTTTCCTGGCTATACGGACAAAATCGTATAGATTTTTAACAGTATGAAAAAAAAAATCTAACAAGAAAATTGTACGGATTTTTGGCAGTATGAAAAAAAATTCTGACAACAAAACTGTACGGATTTGATTGTACGGACAAAACTGTATGGACAAAACTATACGCATTTTTCCTGACTGTATAGACAAAATCGTACGGATTTTTGACAGAGCGTACGAACACAAAACAGGCATCAAACGGAACCTGAAGGGTGTCAAATTGAGGGAGAAACAAGCAACTGCAGCATGGGAGCACAAGGGCTAGCACGGGATCTCTCACGCACACACACTCACACTGAGCACTCTCTCTCTCTCTCTCTCTCACACACACACACACACACACACACACACACTTTTTTTTTTTTTCGGTGAAATCTTTGATTGATTATATTATATGAGTAGCAACCTCAAAACAAGGTGCCACAATTACATCAACTCTTTCATGCCACAGTCACCACAGTTTCAGCATGGACATGGGTGGTCTGATACACCAGAGGCCCGTGAGACCCTGCTCACGGAGATACATAGTTTCCGTGAGCGTGAGATGGAGCTGGCTTGCTTCGCACGGGAGTAGGTCCGCTTCATACAGAGCTGCATCATACAGAGTAGGCTAGGGCCATTTAGGGACTTAGACAAGAGATACACATTCCAGATTTCTTTGGATCCGGATACGACACATGGACAGCAAGGATCTATTTGTTGCAGTTTGCTACTTCCCCCCGGAGACCTCCCACTTTGCCAGAGATATTCGAGGTGATGATGAGACATCCCCATTTGCTGCCCTTTATCAGTCCATCGTTGACTTTTCTAGCCGCGGAGAAGTCCTTCTAATGGGGGACTTCAACGCGAGGACAAGGGCCCGTCAGGTACCACTTCTTGATTTCAGAGATGATTCCACTCTACTGGCAGATGTTGACCTTGAGGAGGCAAGTATGCTACGGGTTTCGGCTGACAGGCGAGGTCCATTCTCATCTTATGGGCAGGCCCTATTAGACCTAGGCAGGATACATGATCTCATTATCTATAATGGTCTTGACAGATGGCCCGCTTAAGGTGGTTTCACATGCTTTCCACATGGGGGGAGCTCCAGTGTTGTTGATTACATCATGGGATCCCCTGTCTTCACATCTCGCATTACTGACTTCACTGTAGCACCTCTCCCCCCAAGGGCTGATCATACATACCTTTTCTTTCACATCTCCATCTCCCTTCGCACAGCACCTTCCATCCCACTCAGTGCTTACTCCACCTACCACGATATACGCTTTGATCGGGATCACTCACCTTCTTACTCTGGCCGTCTGTACATACTTCTCGCTTATATTGGCTTCATACCCCTTTTAGAGGATCGTGCTGCCCCCGTCACCCGCTCACTACACGAGGCTGCCATTCACGCTTTTCCCCACACCACTCGCTCCACCCGCCCACCCCCCCCTGGAACCGTACCCTGTAATAGTTGGTACGATGATGAGTGTAAGGCCTTAGCCGTCAACTCAGTTTCGAAACCAAAAACAGTCTTCCGAGCGCACCAAATACGCTACGTGAATACCATAGACTGGTACGAAGGAAGAAATTAGACTTCGTTGGTCGAAACAAGAAGGAGCTACTGAACATTTTGTTTAATAACAACTCTAAGGACTTCTGGCGGAGATTTCTAGAAGGACGGTCCCCTCCGCCACTCACTGACACCCAAATCTGGTTTGATTATGCACGCACACTTTATGACATCCCAAATCAGCCAGTCCCTAGCCTCTCACACATGGCTTGTCCCACATCCTGCACCCTCTTCACTAGAGGAGGGGTAAAGGATGCCGTAATGAAACTTCATAATATGTCATGATTTGAAGGTTAACCTTGGTAAAACCAAGGTCGTGATCTTCAATACATCTCGAGCCATCATGCGTCAGGAGCAGTTCACATTTGCGGGGTCATCTGTTGAGATAGTTTCATCATACACTTATCTTGGGGTTATCTTCTGCAGACCGAGCTTCACTATGAGACCCACGATGCAGGCACGCTTGAGTAGAGGGTATGCCTCATTGGCCAGGCTAGAGAGGCAGTGCTTCCGCTCACACTTCCAGGATCCACGCACCAAGGGGTTGCTTTTTGACTCCTTGGCTCGTCCAGTGGGGATGTATGGCAGCCCTTGTTGGGGGCCAGACTTGTCGGATACAGAGTGGGCCCGTGTGGAGCGGCTACAGGTTCTCATGCTATCATGGATGATTCGTGGTAAGTCATCCTTTCCTCACCAGATCAGAGGTGCTGGTATGCACATACAGAGAGATGGTTTGAGCAACTGGGGCTCCACGTGGATAGACTACCTCCCTTCCAATATGCATGGATGCTCCGTTTTCTCCCCTCTTATCACACGAGGTCAACCAGGTTATCCGTGAGGATCTGCTACAGCTACACACTTTTCGGACCTGGTTGGAACCGAGTGAACCCCCAGTGAAGCTTAGCTTCTACAGAGATCACTTCTTACATATCATAGCGGAGGGTTTCATTGACCTACCAAGATACACACAGATTCACCTACCCCACTCGATGAGGATCTCTCTTAGGCAGTTCCGGGTGTCTTCACACAGACTTCGCATCAAGAGCAGCAGAGCATAGTGACTACCCAGGGAGCGGCGCATATGCACACTATGTGACATACAAGAGGTTGAGACAGAGGAGCATTTCATCTTTAGGTGTCCTGTGTACTATGAGATCCGAGGACGTTTCCACTGCCTCTTCAGAGATAGTTATGGGATTTTAGCCCGTTTCCTCTACCCAGACTAGCGGTGTTGGCAGGTTTCATTCATGAGGTACTTAGACACCGCGAGAGGATACTCCGAGCACGGAGACAGGAGCAGACTTCTTCCTCAGTTGATCCCTCTCAGAGCTCTATCACGGAGTTCTTTCAGCTAGATCACATGGACTCCAACGAGACGAAGCCTCGACATGACCATGACTCAGAGCTCGTGACCCGACAACTCAGACAGAGAGTCGATACACAGATCACACTTGGAGACATCCCCTCCTTGTTTAGAGTCGGAGCCCGACCGGCAGAGGTCACAGTAGCCCTGGTTAGACGCAGAGCTACGACCAGGAGACGTGCCAGGACCGCACCTCTGAGTGGCCGACAGCACTCTATTGCCGACTTCATGCCTCCACTGCCTCATCCATCTTGATATCTTGCTGTTGCTGGGGATGATGATGATATTGATGATGATGCTGAGATTGATATATAGTCGACCATCGACATGACTATGTTGTACTTCGGACTTAGTACTGCCATTCTGCATTTTTGCGTTTTTTGCATTTTGCATTGGTATGGACGCTCGTTTAGTAGCTCCACTACCACAGCTCGTTGTATCAGGATTTTCACAATCTCATAGACCCATCAGTCTTCCGAAGACTTTAATACACTTTCTTTCTTTCTTTCTTTCCTCGGGTCATCTCTGCACGTCAGCTTCTTTTGCAGCATATTCATCCAATTCTGTTTGATGCTCAAGCTTTGGAACTTGAGCATCCCTTCATTGAAAGGGAATTGTGTGATGCACTGAGATCCTGTGGCAGATGGAAATCTCCCAGGATGGGATGGTCTCACTGTTGAATTTTTCTTGCATTCTGGGATCTTCTTAAATTCACCTTGCTGGCAAATGGTAATACACCATGACAAAATCAGCAGATGCATGTGTCATGGAAAAAGGGTCTTCTCAAGCTGATTCCAAAAAAGTGTGATTCACTTGGTGATTGGAGGCCAATCACGCTCATGCCAGTCATTTACAAGATCATTGCCAAAATGGTGGTTAATCGGATTAAAGGTTATTTGCATGATGGGTTGCATCCCTCCCAATATGGCTTTGTTCCATGTTGCCATATCACAGATAACATTGCCAATGCTTATATTGGGATTGAATATGCCAAATACACGCAGCATGACGTTCTACTCTTGTAGGTAGATATTGCAAAAGCCTTTGACACAGTTCAATGGGATTTCATCTCGCAAACTATGCGAGCTTTGGGGTTTGGACCAAAAATGCAGCAGGTTATTTACTGGCTTTATAGAGATAGCAATGCGGCTTGCATTCTTTCTGGGGATATCTCTGATGAGTGGACTCTTCGCTGTTCACTCTGCCAGGGATGCCCTCTCAGTACTTTACTGTATGCCATTGCTACTCATCCTATGCTGCAATATCTTGATCATCTTGTGGCTACAGGATCACTTCATGGCTTGCAATTGGATGCTAATCGCAGCATGGTTGCTCAAGCTTATGCTGATGATTCTTTCTTTACCCCGAAGCACGCCCAGCTCTCTGTTGAAGTTCCTTTGCTGTTCCAAAGTTTCCAGCCACCAATTGGAGTAGAGACTGAAGTGCGAATCAGTTCCAAGTGCTGCAATTTGTCTCTTTTTGCTGTGATCTAGTTTCCAGTCACTTGTGGATGTGATTCTTGAAGTTCGATTCAACCAGAAGGATTGTGATTTGGTGAATGAGCTAAGGAAATCCTCCAACCAGGAAAATTTGTGTATCACAGAAAAGAAAAGACCCAGAGGCAAGGTTACATGCAAGTACATTTCCATTTCGCACTAGATGCCAAGTGGGTGGATCAGGAGTTTTTCTCCAAGAACCCCCAAATTCTACAATTGTATCAAGAAGCTTTTCAATTGATGGCAACTGATTAGAAGCAGAGGGGATGTCACAATTTTGTACTTCTCCTAAGTAATAAAGAGAAATCTTCTATATTGACTTTGGTCAAAGACAATTGACTTCGGTTAACTAGAACAAGTCTCATTTTTCTTTGTGTTGCATTGGTTAAAGAACACTGTGGGGACGCCCACACGGGACTAGTATTAGCCTAAGAACTAGAACGCATTCCTTTGGCTAACCTCTAATGGGTTAAAGTGTTGGATATTGTTTGTGCAATGTGTAGAACATTGGAGAGTGCTTAATTCCCCAGACTTTTTAAGGAGAAAAGAACAAGACAAGTGGCACCCCACTGGCCCACTTGAGGCAAATGCAAAAGAGGTGCCCCCTTTGGAGAAAATCTCTAAATCACGCTTTTGGGAAAGCCAAGAAAAGCAGGGGGCAGCTTTTGGAAAGAATGTGCTTTCTAGCTACCCATCCCCAGTCTATATAATTGAGAGCCCCTTTGCTCCCACAATTGTTGAGATTTGTACTCTGCTTGCTCCCTTGTGAGCCACTTTGTATTCAGATATTCTATTGCAATATTGACCTTCAGGGGGTGGGGGGGAGCCCTTATTTCTGGCCCCTAATGTGGTGTCTTGCTTCTCTCTTTCTCTCTCCTCTCTAAAGATTTCACTCCCAGCTCTCCGTTGAAGTTCCCTTTGCTGTTCCAAAGTTTCCAGCCACAATTTATAGCAATGACTGAAGTGCTGTTATTGAGGTGGCAGACCCCTGATGTTTTCAGGACTTACTGCATCGTGAGAGGAGGGACAAACTTACAATGAGGGCTGCAGAGTACTCTTCGTTGGGTTGGAGAAAAAGTCCAACTGCTCGCATATGTTCAGGGGTATGTTCAGGGGATAGAGAACAGAAGAATAGCAACAGATGTTATCGTAAATCCATTTTTTGATTTCACAGGTTCACCTGGCCATACTATAACTGCCCCCTTGGTTCTCAGTTTCAAGATGACCAATATATGTGTTGTGTGGCATCTGAAGGAGCCACAGACAGGTTTTGGTGCTAGACTCTTGAATTGCTTCAACCACATCAAATTCAATAATATAGTAAACTTGAAATAGTGATCAAAAACAAAAAATGCATCACAGCACAAGTATGCAAGTAGGAGATATAAAGTGGCCCATTCAATCTTGTTGCTCACCTGGGTTCAAGACAACTAACAAGAACACTGCAACACGCAAGAGATGGCATGGTTTTGGTTTTGAACACTGATTAATGAAAAACACATACCTTCGTTACAGAACTCACAGCAAGAGAGCCAAAGCAACCTAAGGCGGACAGATTACAGGGCCAATGATGAAACCGATATGCTTGAAGCTAAAGATAGTATAACGGAGCACTCAAAAGAAGGAAATGAATGGAATCTCAGTCAGATTTTCATTCTGTAACAAGAAAAAAAAAACTAATGAGAATGAGGCTCTATCTACTCTCTACACTCTGTCAGAGCTTCCAAAGAAATCAGTTTGAACAACTGTTCGGATTCGATCCGAGATACTGCCAAAAAGTTCCCACATAAGGATAGCGACCATTCTCCATCAACATGGGTTTAGGGTTGCAAGCAAGCATGCAAACTTGAAAAGGCCACTTGAAATTTTAAGTGATGTCTAAGGGACTGATGAAATGACTGTAAAAAGAATAAGACATGCTAAGAAGGGAAAAGGGGGGGGGGGAGAGAGAGAGAGATGGCAGCCAATGATGCTGAAGAGACGCTAGCTTTTAATGTTTGAACGTCTAAACCTACATCTACTCTTACTTCTTTCAATTGTAGATATAATTGCTGTTTAATGTGTTGAAGATCTTAACTTACCTCTTCTCGTGCTTCCTTCAATTGATTTTCTACACCTGCTGACTGCCCATCATAATGTACTTGCAATTCAGAAAGCTTCGCTTCTGTCATTGCTAGTGTGCTGGCCAATTGTGTGTTCATTTGATGTGCCTGACTTAAAGAGCTTTCAACCTTTTGCAGCTCCTTTGCATGCTGTGCCAGGATCTTGTTCAAGTGCATACTTTTCTCTTTCAATTTGTCTCTAAGAATTTTGTTAGTGATGTCTCCCTCAGCTATCTGCTTCTTTGCAAGATCAAGAGAAGCTCCAAGACACTTGGACTCATCGATTGCTGCAGAAAGTAGTTGTTCTGTGTGGTTGAGATCTCTGTTGCTTTCCTGAAGCTGCATCCAAAGTGTCACCAGTCAAAAGCATAGAGCACTGTCATAAAAACAACACTCCTTGAACATAAATACAAACATGGACGTGGGAACCAAACGTATGATAAGGTTTTGAGGACATATCCTGCCAATAAACTTGAAAATCCCCTAGAAATTGTGGGAAAGTTCAAAAAAGAGCCCAAAGGCATGAATACCTTATTACTATGTCTTGCTGCTAGTAAAAAATAATAGTTTCCATATAGCAGTCATCCTCTGGAACAGGGAAGTGTACTCTGCATGAGGTAACTTATGAGAGACATTCCAGAGCATGGATCTTGTGGTCTACACAGAGACACATCAGAGCCCTGATAGGGGCTACTTACCATTCATGGATATACATGGATATTAGTACATAGGACAAAGACATGCACAGATGGAGGAGTACACAAATTGGGAGGAGTCGCAACCTTAGTCTGATCACATTTGCAACCATATGTCACCATTCTGAGTACGCCTTAGGAGACCTTCCCCCACAGACATGTATATTGCAGCATGCTATTTTCCTCCAGAGTCATCTGCGTATGTCAAGGTTTCTACAAGTAGAGCACATATATTACCATTTCCAGAACTATATGAGGATGTTCAGAGATATGGACACCAATGGGCGATCCTGATGCTAGGAGACTTCAATGCCAGGACATGTACCATGCAGGCAGAGCCGTTGGACTTTCAGAAAGATGCCATGTTGACCCCACGAACAGATACTATGCACAGTCATCAGCACAGGGAGTACCTGCTGCTGGACATGTGCATGGTCCACGAGCTGTTCATATAGAACAGCTTGCAGAGATGACCCAGATCAGAGGGGTACACATGCAGCCTTCATGGGGGTTGCCACAGTGTCATGGACTACGTCATAGGGTTCCCCAACCAATACTACAACCATCACCACTCACTCCCTCCACATACCACTAGACCACATATATGGTAGTTATCTGGCCGCATTGCCCAACCCGCCCTTGATGCTAAGGCCCACCTTCTCTTGCATTCTATCTGTCTCATTTACACACTAGAGTGTGGAGGTGTCCTATACACCTCTACTTCTCCTACATGTTTGGCATGATGTATTCAGATTTTGTTCTCATAAGCCTCTTCGGTCATCAGGGGTACCATCATTGTAGCATCTCAGAGGAAGGCAGCCTCACGACTCAAACTACACTGATCAGCACTTGACTCATGATACATGTTAGGACATGACACAAATATTCTCGACACAGGGACTACTTCCTCTAGTTTCTAGGATCATCAGTAGTTCTTTTTGTGAAGATGTAATAGACACTGGGTGTACTCTCATGTTGACTTCAGTTTCTTGGTTTCCTAGACATTTTTGGCCTCCTGCAGCGTTAATTTCTTCTTACTTCTCCTTTTTCAGACAGACTAGGAGGGTGCGGATCAGCACTGGCAGAAAGGCTGGTCCCTATTATGCTATATACAACGACATGGACTTGATCTCAACACACCAGCAGGTTTACAAAGCCACCTGGCAACTACAGCGGCTATTTGTGACAGCAGGGACATGAGGGTCAATCTGCAAAGACCAAGTTTTCAATCTTCAATGATAGTGATAGTCAATCCCAGCATGAATCATTCACTTTCAGGGAGACATTGTCGCAACTTGAGCTGGGCTTTTGTGAAAATGCATCCCATGTACATGTAGCATGAAGCCTGAAGCCAACAGCCCGCCAAGCCAGACTGACCAGAGGACATGCTTCATCACTAGCTAGATAGTAGAAGCTATTTTCAGGGAAACTTCCAAAGTGTCCATACAACAATCCTCCTCTTTGATTCCCTAGTCAGACTGGTAGCACTATCTGCAGGGGCTTTCTAGGGCTTCATATATGGACCGAGAAAGTGCTATCGAGCAGTCACCCTATTCATGGCATCCTCATTGTAGCCTCATAGTGCCAAGTCCCTCACACATCTTTGGGTGAAATCCATAGAGAGAGCCAAAGAAGAACAAAGGTAGATGTCTCTAGGGCCTCAGGGCTAGTAGCCCTAGATCACTCAGTCTCTTTCTCTAAGATGAACTTTTTTCATAGTTTCTTTCCATTCGCATATAGTACAGGTATGTCACCTCTAATTTCCTACATGGAGTGTATGAGCATTGAGCATGATGTATTTCAGTTTGGTCGTATAGGCCTTTTTGGAACTTCCACAGACGTCTCTCTCTCTCTCTCTCTCTCTCTCTCTCCGTCGAGCTATATCTCTATCTCTATCTACTTTTATTTCTATAGATAAATAGATACAAAAACAGTCCCCAAAGAGGAGATTTTTCATCTGCAATTACACACACACACACACACACATACACACTTTTTTTGGGATGAAATCCATGTATATTTATATTACAAGGAGCTGTCCCCAAAGTGGAGATCAGCAAATACAAGCTCAGAAAAGTTCATTGTAAGACAAGTAGACAGTGTAATCTATCTGTGACGAATAGACAAGCAATCATAAAAGGATTGCCTGAGTGACATCCGGAAATAGTAGAACATGGAAGAAGTGGGCTCTCGAAAGACTCGGTGGTTCCTGTCTCTCCACAAAGTCCAAAGTGCCCAGTATCGAACCCATCACACACACACGCGCACACGCATATTTATATAAACATTTCCTCATGGTCTACTGAAATTTGTTTAAGGCATATGTTTGCATCAATGTTTTAAGCACAAAAATGCCATGGCACATGGAAACTTTGGATGGGATATGAAACACAACAAAATCCAGAATATTTCACATGGACGCTATTTCATGTGTTTATTTAATTTGCTGATCTATTTAATAGATTTAATATAAATCAACAATGTGCTTTAATTGTCTAGATCATGTCAAACTACAGGCATATTACCTTGTGGCTCATCATATCTGCTTTTATAATTTTTAGCTCCTGTGTAAGTTGACGAATTTCACTGTCTGTCTGATCTTCACTTGGTTCCTTACTGCATGAAGTTCTTTCATCTGAGTCCAGTTCAGATGGTTCTTCAATATGAACCTGTCTGGATTTGCCTCTACTCTTTTGGCCATGCTCAAAAATAGGAGACTGGTAGACGCAATTGTATCGCTCATAAACACCATCACCCCAGGAGTTTGTTTGGATAGCTTTCTCAATACCTTCAAGATCTTTATGAATTTTTATTAGTTCTGAGTTTTGTCTCGGTGCACCCTTATCAACTTCTACTTGCTTTAGTCTTCGCTCAAGTTCCTCAAAAGCATCCTCTGCAGTTTTCAGTTGTAGCTCTTGTTGTTTCACTTGCTGCAATAAGTCCCTCTCCTTATCTTTTGAGGTAATATTTCTCTCTGATATAAAATGTTTTCCATCTTTAATTCTCTCAACATTTCTTCTAGATTTGGGGCATTCCAGAACTTTAACCCCAGAAAGCCCCACTTGGTCCTCTTTCTTTTCAAATATTTCAAAGATTTCATGCTTATCCAACACATCCATTCTTCCATTCACAACATCAGAGATATGTTTTGGAGAGAAAAGTGTTTCATTAAATGATTCTCGCAAAGCTTTTGGTGAAATCAGGGCTTTATTAATTAAAGATGTGAATTTCTCCTTTGCTTCCAGAAACTCTTTTTTTGTAGCTTCGCTTTTCAGCTTCTCTGTCTCAAACAAGCTCTGTAACTTCACTCTATCAGCCTCTTTTAGTTCTAGTTCCTCACCAAATTTCATGTGAAGTTTAGTTCTTTCATCTAGCAGTTGCAACAATCTACTCTCTGCAGCCTGATCAGACAATCAATAAGCATTCGTCATTTTTGGAAATAAATTCTAAGACCAACAACGATGTCCATTCAACCATTACTAATTCAACCAAAATTTGTATTTCCAACCAGCTTTAAAAATATTGCTACAAGACAATCCAGCTTGCTCAGTGCAATCTAAGATGATCCAAAATGTGCAAATCTTACCTCTGCAGTGGCTTCCAATATCCGAGCCTTCTCTTCTGCAGCAAGCCGCGCTTCAATCTCTGCTGCCAGCCTCTTCCTTTCTTTCTCCTGCATGAGTGAAAGAATCTTAGATAAAGAATCCCTTTCGGCATTTAAGTGTTGTGTATCCTTCTCCGCACCCAGCTCCCTTAGAAAGTTGTCATAGTCTTTCTTCACTTGTTCAAGCTCTTTTTTGGAAGATTCATGCCTCAACTTCTCAAGCTCCAATTGCTGCTGCACTCTTAACGTGCCAGTAGTAGCTTGTGACAATGATTCTTTGGACATCATCTCATTTTTTGAGAGTTTATCTCCAGAAATGAAAAATCCATTTTCTTCATCCTAGATGATATAGAAAATATGATTATGTGATTGACAGAGTGAAAATTCTCTCTCTCTCTCTCTCTCTCTCTCTCTCTCTCTCTCTCCTTTGCATTTGTGTACTCTCCCACAGCGACAGCGTGGTGTATCTCCCTACTGATATTCTCGTCTCAAACATCAGCCTTGGGTGTTGATGCCCATTTTAGCGGCTGCACTCCTTAGCTTATATTGTATCTGGTTTTTTTCAATCTCATAGACCCTTCAATCTTTTGAAGACATTAATAATCTCTCTCTCTCTCTCTCTCTCTCTCTCTCTCTCTCCCCCCCCCCCCGTCGCTCTCTCTGTCGCTGCCCCTTGCTCTCTCCGTCGCTGCCTCCCTACCTCCGTCGCTGCCTCCCCGTTGCTGCTCCCTGCCTCCCCGTCACTGCTCCCTGCAGCTCCTCCTGTCCATCGCCAACCTCTCTTGCTTCCCTCCTGATGTCCACCGCACTCTCCCACTCTCCCACTCAGCCTCTCCCGCTAGCCTCCCCGCTAGCCCCTCTGCTCAGCCTCTCCCTCTCCCTCTCCCTCTCTCGCTCAGCCTCTCCCTCTCTGCCTCCCCTCCGCTCAGCCTCTCCGCTAGCCATCCCTCACCCACTCTGCCTCCCCTCCGCTCAGCCTCTCCACCTCAACCACCCCTCACCCGCTCTGCCTCCCCTCCGCTCAGCCTCACCGCCTCAGCCCGCTCCCACTTCAGCCCCTCGCCACCTTCGCCACTTTTTTTTTTTTAAATAAAACCTTCCCCAAAAAAAAAAAAAAAACTCCTCGCCATCTCAGCCTCTCCCTCTCCACCTCCCGGCTGCCTCTCCACCTCAGGCCTCCACCTTGCCTCTCCACCACCTCGCACTAGACGTGCCTCCCATTATGGGGGGGGAGCCGGTGCTCCCACTCCCGGTCGGACACTAAGACCTGCACCCACACCCGGGGGAAAAAAAAAAAAGGGTCCAAGAGAAATGGGGGACAAAGCCAAGAAAGACAACGACAACAACAACAACAAAAAGAAGCAAAAAACACAACTGAGATTGGAGGATGTGAACACACGTTACAACCGAACTGGACTCGGGGTAGACAGCAAGGCAAAGGCAGGACCCGCCTCAGCTTCTTCAGCCCCTATCTCTACCTCAAGCTCAACTCCCGCTACAGTTATAGTTTCGGTTTCAGCTCCAGCCTCCGCTCCCTCTATCTCTATCTCTACTTCGACTTCAGCCCCCGCTTCAGGCTCAGCTCTAGTTCCAGTCTCAGCTCCCTCTACATCTACGATCAGTGACATACTCATGCCCATGGTGCCGATTGTTGCTCCCTTCCCCTCCTCTCCTGTTACAGCTCTCGCACAGCTTATGACCCCTACTTCGCAGGTGTCATACACTGTTCCGCATTACGCTTCACTCTCCCTCTCAATCAGCCCACCCTCCCACACCCCGTTGGGACTGCCTCATCCATTCCACTGTCATCTCCATTCCTCACTCAGTCACCGTCCAGTTTCCAGACTCAGTCCCACACTTTCATGCCACAATCACCACAGTTTCAGCATGGACATGGGTGGGCTGATACACCAGAGGCCCGTGAGACCTTGCTCATGGAGATACATAGTTTTCCTGAGCATGAGATGGAGCTGACTCGCTTCACACGGGAGCAGGTTCGCTTCAACCAGGAGCAGTAGAGCCGCGTCATACAGGAGCAGGCTAGGGCCATTCGGGAGCAGGCAGGTCTTATTCAGGGACTCAGACAGGATATCATGCAGCTCCGACAAGAGGTCACAGCCATACACACTGTCCCAAGGAGTACCCCGGTGGTCGAGGCACAGATTGCAAGCATGCAATCTGCTATTGAGGAGACTTCTAGATGGGTTGACGTGGCCAAACAGGAACCCGCAAGGGTAACCGTTTCGGCTACCCTCATGGAGCAGTAGCAGAGAGCCAGTAAGACTCTCAACATCAGAGTATGCGGGATCCCACGCACTGAGGCTACACCGATGGTAGATGTGACTGCATTTGTGGCCGCTACCTGGGTGTGGCTGAGCACAGGATAGAGAGGGCATGGTGGGTGGGGAGAGATTCCAACTGAGAGCAACCCCTGATCATATGGTTCCACGACACTCAGGCATGACTTTCAGCTCTACGACGCAGGTCAGTCCTTCGAGATCAGCCAGCGATCTCTATGGATGAGGACCTCACACCTCTACAGCTTGAGGAGAGGCGCTCTTTGCTGCAGCAGCAGGATCAGGCTCGGAAGGAGGGGAAGTGGGCAGTGGTACGAGAGGGACGACTTCTTACACGACCCCGTAGGGCACCTGCCCCTTCCCCTACATAGGGAAGCGGGGTCTCTAAGACTCAGATATCCGAGACCCTGTCCTGCACCATTTGGAACTATAATGGTACCTTATGGTCAGAAACAGGGAACTTCTTGGAATCCTATACACGCCACGACATAGTCTTTTATACAGAGACACATCAGAGTCCAGAGCGCCCTCTTCCAATAGTCAACGGGTATACATGGGAGTCTGCCTATAGAGATGAGACGAGGGGTACACGAGGAGTTCGAGGTTCAGGTGGAGTTGCAGTCCTTTTCAGATCCACACTTCGGGGGACCATTTCAGTAGAGCAGAGAGATACACACTCCAGATTTCTTTGGATCCGGATTTGACACATCGACAGCCAGGATCTGTTTGTCGCAGTTTGCTACTTCCCCCCTGAGACCTCCCACTTTGCCGAAGATATCCGAGGTGATGATGAGACATCCCCATTTGTTGCCCTTTATCAGTCCATCGTTGACTTCTCTAGCCGTGGAGAAGTCCTTCTAGTGGGGGACTTCAACGCGAGGACAAGGGCCTATCAGGTACCACTTCTTGACTTCAGAGATGATTCCACTCTACTGCCAGATATTGACCTTGAGGAGTCAGGTATGCTACAGGTTTCGGCTGATAGGCGAGGTCCATTCTCATCTTATCGGTAGGCCCTATTAGACCTCAACAGGATACATGATCTCATTATCTATAATGGTCTTGACAGATGGCCTGCTTCAGGTGGTTTCACATGCTTTTCACATGGGGGGGACTCCAGTGTTGTTGATTACATCATGGGATCCCCTGTCTTCACATCTCGCATTACTGACTTCACTGTAGCACCTCTCCCCCCAGGGACTGATCATACATACCTTTTCTTTAGCATCTCCACCTCCCTTCACACAGCACCTTCCACCCCACTCAGTGCTTACTCCACCTACCACGATATACGCTTTGATCGGGATCACTCACCTTCTTACTTTGGCCGTATGTACATACTTCTCTCTTATATTGACTTCATACTCCTTTTAGAGGATCGTGCTGCCATTGTCACCCGCTCACTACACGAGGCTGCCATTCACGCTTTCCCCCACACCACCCGCTCCACCCGCCCATCAGCCCCCGGAACCGTACCCTGTAATAGTTGGTACGATGATGAGTGTAAGGCTTTACGTCGTCAACTCAGATTCGAAACCAAAAACAGTCTTCCAAGCGCACCAGATACGCTACGTGAATACCGTAGACTCGTACGGAGGAAGAAACTAGACTTCGTTCGTTGGAACGAGGAGGAGCTACTAAACATTTTGTTTAGTAACAACTCTAAGGACTTATGGCACAGATTTCTAGAAGGACGGTCCCCTCTGCCACTCACTAACACTCAGATCTGGTTTGATTATGCACGCACACTTTATGACATCCCAAATCAGCCAGTCCCTAACCTCTCACACATGCCTCGTCCCATATCCTACACCCTCTTCACTAGAGGAGGGGTAAAGGATGCCATAATGAAACTTCATAATGGCCGAGAAGGATCATGAGGGGCTATGCACTGAGTTCATTGCATATGGGATTAACCTCCTAGCCCCGATCTTAGCAAAGCTTTTTAATGAAGCTGTCTGTTTGGGATTTCCACACACTTGGACCATTAACACTATCTCACCCATCCACATGGCAGGGGATCCCATGAGCCTGGAGAACTACAGGACCATTATGATTGGACATGTCATGTCCAAGATTTATGCATCAGTGCTTGACTCCGAGGTTAGCAGACTTGCAGAGTGTCGAGGACATAGAGCAGCAGGACAGGCCGGATTCCGATGTGATCATGGAACCATGGACCACATCCTCACACTCAGATGTATCATCGAGGAGGCGAGGTCACGAAAGCAGAGGGTTTATTGTTGCTTCGTGGATTTTCGCAAGGCATTTGACGCGGTTCTGAGAGCCAGCCTCATATGACGCCTATAGGACTTGGGCTATGAACATGAGATCATTTGGGCTGTCATGGCACTTTACGAGAGAAAGAAAGAAAGAAAGAAAGTTTATTAAAGTCTTCGAAACACCGTGAAGGTCTATGAGACTAAAGATAACTGATACAATGAGCATAACGGTGGTGGTCTCAAAACGGACCAACCAACCGTTTCTACAAAAAAGAGGTTATGAAGGACTATGTGTCTAGTCCTGATACAAAAAATATGTGTCTACCTCCAGATGATACAAAGAAGAAGAAGGGGGGGCACCAAAAATGGGGCAGAGGGGGGAGATACAGTATACATGTGCAGGTGGTGATCGTCAGAGACCAATCATAGAGGGGCCGTCAAATGGGAAGTCGGAAAAAACCCTACGATAGATGATTGGCCTCTGACGTCATGTGGCCTAGTCGAGCTCGGTCGTCGGGGGCGGCGGATGGCCCTGTGGATGAGGGCAACGGTAACCCCAGTGGGGCGAGAGTTTTTGACAGAGTTCGGACAGGACCCAAGTGGATAGACGAGATCATGAGCACCATTAGGGTCAAACAAGGGTGTCCTTTGTCGCCTACCTTATTTGGCCTCTACATTGACGAGCTTGAGACAGTGATGCAGACACAGGGGGGCGTAGGTTGCTCTCTTGCGGGCACGTTGATCCAGATTCTGCTCTATGCAGATGATGTGGCTCTCTTGTCTTCCTCAGCAGAGGGGCTTCAGAGACACCTAGACACACTACAATCCTTTTGTCAATCTCATGATTTGAAGGTCAACCTGGGTAAAACCAAGGTCATGATCTTCAATACATCTCGAGCCATCATGCGTTAGGAGCAGTTCACATTTGCGGGGTCATCTGTTGAGATAGTTTCATCACACACTTATCTTAGGGTTATCTTCTCAAGACCCAGCTTCACTATGAGACCCGCGATGCAGGCACGCTTGAGTAGAGGGTATGCTTCATTGGCTAGACTAGAGAGGCAGTGCTTCCGTTCGCACTTTCAGGATCCACGCACCAAGGGGTTGCTTTTTGACTCCTTGGCTCGCCCAGCGGGGATGTACAGCAGCCCTCGTTGGGGGCCAAACTTATCGGATACAAAGTGGGCCCGTGTGGAGCGGCTACAGGTTCTCATGTTATCACAGATGATTTGTGGTAAGTCATCCGTTCCTAACCAGATCACTCAGGCTGAGTTTGGGTCACCCCCTTTACAGCTAGATGCTGCATTTTAGGTCATCACATATCTGTACAGAGTTAGGGAATATCGGGATTATACCTCAGGGCATAGCAGGCTACCATGGATAGCTCTATCCTCTTCTATGGCAGTTGTAGCAGGAGGAGACTAGAGGTGCTGGTATGCACGTACAGAGAGATGGTTTGAGCGATTGGGGCCCCACATGGAGAGACTACCTCCCTTCCAGTACAACATGAATGCTCTGTTTTCTCCCCTCTTATCACACGAGGTCAACCAGGTTATCCATGAGGATCTACTATAGCTACACATATTTCGGACCTGGTTGGAACCGAGTGAACTCCCAGTGAAGCTTAGCTTCTACAGAGATCACTTCTTACATATCACAGCGGAGGGTTTCATTGACCCACCTAGATACATGCAGATTCACCTACCCCTCTCGCTGAGGATCTCTCTTGGGCAGTTCTGGATCTCTTCACACAGACTTCGCATTGAGAGCGGCAGAGCAGAGCAACTACCTAGGGAGAGGCGCATATGCACACTGTGTGACATGCAGGAGGTTGAGACAGAGGAGCATTTCATCTTCAGGTGTCCTGTGTACTATTAGATCCAAGGGCGTTTCCACTGCCTCTTCAGGGATAGTTATGGGATTTTGGCCTGTTTCCTCTCCTACCCCGACCAGCGGTGTTTGGCAGGTTTCATTCATGAGGCACTTAGACACCGTGAGAGGATACTTCGAGTACAGAGACAGGAGCACGCTTCTTCCTTGGCTGATCCCTCTCAGAGCTCTATCATGAAGTTCTTTCAGCTAGATCACATGGACCCCCACGAGACGAGACCTCGACATGACCGTGACCCAGAGCATGTGACCCGACAGCTCAGACAAAGGGTCGACACACAGGTCACAGTAGCCCTGGTCAGACACAGAGCTACGACTAGGAGACGTTCCAAGACCAAACCTCTCAGTGGCTAACAGCACTCTATTGCCGACTTCATGCCTCCACTGCCTCATCCATCCTAATATCTCGTTGCTGTCGATGATGATGATGATATTGATGACGATGCTGAGACTGATATATAGTCGACCATCGACATGACTATGTTGTACTTAGGACTTAGTACTGCCATTCTGCATTTTTGCATTTTGCATTGGTACGGACGCTCGTTTAGTAGCTCCACTACCACAGCTTGTTGTATCAGGATTTTCACAGTCTCATAGACCCATCGGTCTTCCGAAGACGTTAATAAACTTTCTTTCTTTCTCTCTTTCTCTCTCTCCCTCTCGCGCGCGTGCACGCTCGCTCCATATCCAGAGTGGTCAGGCTGAGAGAGGGTCGCATCTGCACCCTATGCGATCACCAAGAGATCGAGTCAGAGGAGCACTTCACTTTCAGATGCCCTATATACTATGAGATCAGAGGTTGAAATGATTGCCTCTTAGGGATGGTTTCGGACCCCTATCCAATCTCCTATCCCACCCAGATATCAGAGATGCTTGGCGGCCTTCATCCATGAGGCTGTCCAACAAAGGGAGCAATTGCTCAGGGCACGTAGGTGAGATTAGGGTAACTCCACTCAGAGCATGATCATTGAGTTTTTTCAACCCGATGCACCGATCAGCAGGACTCACGAAGATGGCAACTATTTGGACCCGAGCTAGAGATACGCTAGACTTCCCAGCGAACTGAGGAACAAATCGCATTAGGGGACCTTCCCTCCATGTTCACTAGACTGGAGACACAATCTACAGGAGTGACAGTTTCGTCGCCGCAGGGCCATAGTGAGGAGACCACAACGGACCATGCGTGTCGACGACAGCTGACAACGCTCCATTACAAGTTTTATACTATCACAGCATCCTCGCACATCAATGACCCCCTCTTAGGGTTGAAGCCTCCACTAGCAGCTCCCATCCTCTCCATGAGCTTGGAGAATTCTCTCTCTATGTATTGGTGCCATTATGATCATGATCGTGGGTTTTCTTTTGTATTCATCATGGGTGTTGATGCCTGCTTAGCGGCTCCACCTCTCAGTTCATTGTATTATTTTCTTTTAGTCTCATAGACCCTTTGGTCTTCCAAAGAATTTCAATAATCTCTCTCACTCTCTTCACGCATAGAGCGATTGCTAGGAGGTCGTACACATGGGCCACTATCAACACTCTATCACAAGTTTCCTATCATCACGGCCTCACTCACCGCGAAACTCCCTTTGAGCTTCTACTCTGGCCACAGATCAAGATTTCTCTAATGTATTATATCTTATATGATTTGATTTGATATGATCATGTTGTACTTATTGTGGGTGATGATGCCCGAGTAGAGGCTCCAATGTTTCAATTTGTTTGTATCAGGTTTCTTTTAATCGCATAGACCCTTTGGTCTTTCAAAGCCTTACAATAAGGTCCCATAGTTCCGCGAGGTAATATATCTTTCTTTCTTTCTTTCTTTCTTTCTTTCTTTTCTTTCTTTCTCTCTCTGTGGACTGTGCCGATGTATCATGGGGCTGATTCTAGCATGCAGGCTGCTCCTAGCCACCTCATGGGACATGACTTTGTCACAGTCACTCCAACATTGCTCTAAAGCAGTTCTCTAACATAGCAAATTGCTGCTTAAAGGCAGTGCACTACCCCAGGGCTGCCCTAAAGGAGTGCAAAGACTGCCATTGCTGCTCTCACGCAGTGCTTTGCTTCACGACTGCCATCCTGCCTGCCCCAGGCCACAGGAGCTACTCTAAAGGCACACAGGAACTATCGCGACCCGTACCTGCACCAAGAAAAGCCACAAAATCATCTTGGAGCAGCTCAAATCAGAATCAGCATCTCGGAGAACACGTGGAGCTTACCATTGGCTCCAAAAATAGGAAAAAACAGGTCCAAATGCATCAGTGTTAGTACAACAGCCGATTTACTGCTAGGTCGGATACAAAAGGCAGAATCGTATAATAATGCAGGTAGAACATATGGAGGATGCTAAAACGTTGGGTCTAAAACACATATTCCATTGCTAAGTTTGGGACAGATTTGCTTAAAGAAAAAAGTAAGAATCTCAAAAGCAAGACACACTGATA
Source organism: Dipteris shenzhenensis (assembly GCF_047967505.1). Classification (NCBI taxonomy): domain Eukaryota; kingdom Viridiplantae; phylum Streptophyta; class Polypodiopsida; order Gleicheniales; family Dipteridaceae; genus Dipteris; species Dipteris shenzhenensis. The sequence goes on along the minus strand of NC_141602.1, from coordinate 39,815,534 downwards.
TTTGAGTTGCAAACAAGCAGAAAATGATAACTATCCCTAAGAGAATTCCTGTAACTATGATGTCACCCTTGTTGAAAAGGTCACCTCCCCATCTGTAAGCCCCCAAATGAGCAGAGCGCGGGGGAGGGAGACCTAGGGCAGGATGTGCCCCAAAAGAAGAGAGGCGGGTACCTGGCTGATCTGCAGGAGCATAAGGCGGAGCAGAGGACAGCAGTAGGGAACCAAGAGAAGAGACCACGGATGATGTCAGCAACAGTACAGAATAGTACAGAGCTGAGGCGCACACATGGCAGATCAGGAGAACAGGGTAAACAGGCGCTGACATGGCAGGTCAGGAGCGCAGGTGTACGGGGCTGCATGGGGCCTGGTAGAGCAGCAAATGGGGCTGCCAGTGGGCAGTGGCATGCCTTATATAGGCTGGGCCCCTGCCTTGATTGGAGGGCCAAAAGCCCTAGAAGTATGGGCCAAAGGGCCCTAGTTTTGTGAGCCTTTAAAGGGCTGTTTTGGGGCAGACTGGTCGGCCCAAACAGACCAGTCAGTCGACCCATTTAGGGCTGGCTGGTCGGTTAGTTCAAGGGGCCCTTGGGGCCTATAAAAGGAGAGGCTTGTGGCCTCATTTCTCATCCAGCAAGTCAGCAAACAGAGGAGCAGCAGGAGCAGCAGAAGCCTGATCTTTGGGCCTACATCCAGGAGGCAAAGCAGGGCCAGAGTTGCTGCAGACTGAACTGGGGCTGAGCCTAGGCTGTCTACTAGGGCAGCAAGGTGTTGAGATCTTTGGACGGAAAGTCTATTTACGCTCGAGGTGGAGCACGCGGGCTCGGGTCTAGAGATAGCCGACAGATAGGAGAAGGACCTTGTGGTTAGATCAGAGGACCACACCATTGGTGGGACTTTGGATCTATCTCTTTTGTATTGTGTCCATAGTTTTGGACGGAAATATATAAGTTTTGGTGTCTTCTATATCTGGCTAGTTCATTGTCTATTGATGAGTCTGCACATCTATCGAATGCACACAAGTAAAGAAGTTTGTGATTCCACACCCACACTGCACACTATGTGAGCTCCTGAGCATTACTATAAGTCTTCCGCTGCGTGTACCCTCTGTTGGGTCATTTCTAACATGGTATCAGAGCCCAAGTAGGAGGCTCACTGGTGTGGGAGCCTAAAGGCAGGGACCTTGCTGAAGGACGACCCTGATTCAGAAGCTCTTGGGAATCGACTTCCACAACTGGAGGATTGTGCCCTTGCAAGAAGGAGGGTGACTTAGGTTCAGTCAGGTGCGTTTAGAATTCTGGTCTACTGAAATTAAGTTTGGTTGACTTTGCTGTGTGGTATAAACAGCAGAGATGTCGACCGCCACAGCCTCTTCAGCCCCTGCTTTCCCTTCCTCCTCCCCCAGTTTTCTCTCTTTCACTATCCCTTACTTTGGAGAGTCTGGGAAACTGGACGGGACTAATTACCCGATCTGGAAAGTGAAGATCCGGAGTCATTTAGTGGCTCGGAAGTTGTGGAAGCTGACCACGAGAGTGGAGTCGAAGCCGGCGGACATGGTGGACAGGAAAGGGGAGATAGTCATGGCAATAGACAGAGAGGAGCTCGAAGCTTGGGAAGACAGAGATGCTCATGCCCTGGCAATAATCATAGGGACTACAGCGGAGTCTGTTCTTCCACATATCCAGCTGCCGAGACGTCAGTAGAGGCGTGGGCCACCTTGAAGGATCTGTACGAGATGGACAACAACTCCTGGATTGTGCTTCTTTAGCATCAACTCTACAATCTTAATATGGAAGAAGGAGATACGGTACATAGCCATTTGATGAAGGTCAAGGTGGTGAGGGATCAACTGGCAGCAATTGGTCAAAAGACAGACTCATCCCATTTGGCCTTGATGGTCCTTAGGAGGCTACCTCGGAGTTTCAAGAGCTTTGTTACGGCTGTGACAGCAGGACAGAGGATCAAACTGCTGACGTTTGAGGAGTTGGGTCCATTACTGCTACAGGAGGAAGCTCGGGAGAAGCTCTACAACGAGGAGAAAGATGACAAGGCGATGCTGGCGAAGGATTCCGCTGGCAAAGGAAAGGGCAAGCCTAACAGTGGCAAGTCCAAGAAAGATGACTCTGACGACGAGGGGACTTCTAAAAGGAAGCAGGAGTCAGATTCAGAGGGAGAGGCCAAAGCAAATGTGGTAATCAAAGAGTTGTTCCTGTTGACATTACTGAGTGTTACCAAGGTCAGATGTATTGATCCAGAAATCACAGTGAGGATGTTTGACATAGAGATGTGGGTCGACGAGGAGTCAGATGCCTTTGTGAAGGTGAAGGACAGCATGGAGCGCTTGGTACCTTCCAGGTGTGTGGCTATTGACACGAACACGAGGGTGGATTCCATGGAAGGCCCTGGGGTCTCATGGTCAGATGGATGCTGGAGTTCAGAAGGGGACAGTACAGGATTACACAGGCGCTTGGTGGGTGCCTCAATGGGAGTTTGCTTTCAAGGCAAACATTCAGGCAGTACAACAGTCTGGTATGTATTTGATATTTTGCTTTTAAGCCTTTATAGCATGCTGTGGAGAGACTCTGGTCTTCATTTGTCTTAGGTGATACAAGATTGGAAGGAATTGGCCTTCTTCGAAGGCAGAAGGGGAAGTATTGGTGCTTCTTCAAATATCGGACGTAGATTGCTAGAAGGTGATGAACAAAGAGTATAAAGCCAGAAGAGTACCTGCTTGAGAGCTCAATGAGAGTTCATGGTCCAGGTTATCTGGAAATATTCATTGGTTGCAGACCTTGCCAAAGGACGGGTTGAAACAAACCCTCAGAGCATGGTGCCTGGAAGACTCCAGCTTGTTCACTCATTATGAGGGGGACAACTAGAAGATCGTGATGGCTGGATTGCTTGAGTTCGAAGGCGGGAACGTGATTGAAGGAGGTGGTGCCAGGAGGTGCTACCAGAGATGGACCTATGTACCAGGATGGTGTGCGGAAGTGGAACCAGACCTGGTGGAGCAGGAGCCACTGGATGAAAAGCTAGGAAAAGATTTCGACATCGAAGAGTTCCAGAGAACTACAACCAGGGAGTTACTGGAGCATCGTCATCGACGTGTTGGCATTGGGCCAAGATGTGTCGGTGAGAGGGGGTGTTGGAAAGGTCACCTCCCCATCTGTAAGCGCCCAAATGAGGAGAGCGTGGGGGAGGGAGACCTAGGGCAGGATGTGCCCCAAAAGAAGAGAGGCGGGTACCTGGCTGATCTGCAGGAGCATAAGGCGGAGCAGAGGACAGCAGTAGGGACCCAAGAGAAGAGACCACGGATGACATCAGCAACAATACGGAATAGAACAGAGCTGACGCGCACACGTGGCAGATCAGGAGAACAGGGTAAACAGGTGCTGACATGGCAGGTCAGGAGCGCAGGTGTACGGGGCTGCATGGGGCCTGGTAGAGCAGCAAATGGGGCTGCCAGTGGGCAGTGGCATGCCTTATATAGGCTGGGCCCTTGCCTTGATTGGAGGGTCAAAAGCCCTAGAAGTATGGGCCAAAGGGCTCTAGTTTTCTGAGCCCTTAAAGGGCTGTTTTGGGGCAGACTGGTCGGCCCAAACAGACCAGCCAGTCAGCCCATTTAGGGCTGGCTGGTCGGTTAGGTCAAGGGGCCCTTGGGGCCTATAAAGGGAGAGGCTTGTGGCCTCATTTCTCATCCAGCAAGTCAGCAAACAGAGGAGCAGCAGGAGCAGCAGAAGCCTGATCTTTGGGCCTACATCCAGGAGGCAAAGCAGGGCCAGAGTTGCTGCAGACTGAGCTCACTTGGGGCTGAGCCTAGGCTGTCTACTAGGGCAGCAAGGTGCTGAGATCTTTGGACGGAAAGTCTACTTACGCTCGAGGTGGAGGAGCACGCGGGCTCGAGTCTAGAAATAGCCGGCAGATAGGAGGAGGACCTTGTGGTTAGATCAGAGGACCACACCATTGGTGGGACTCTCGATCTATCTCTTTTGTATTGTGTCCATAGTTTTGGACGGAAATATTTAAGTTTTGGTGTCTTCTATATCTGGCTGGTTCATTGTCTATCGATGAGTCTACACATCTATCGAATGCACACAAGTAAAGAAGTTTGTGATTCCACACCCATACCGCACACTGTGTGAGCTCTTGGGCATTACTATAAGTCTTCCGCTGCGTGTACCCTCTGTTGGGTCATTTCTAACATGGTATCAGAGCCCAAGTAGGAGGCTCACTGGTGTGGGAGCTTGAAGGCAGGGACCTTGCTGAAGGACGACCCTGATTCAGAAGCTCTTGGGAATCGACTTCCATGATTGGAGGATTGTGCCCTTGCGAGAAGGAGGGTGACTCAGGTTCAGTCAGGTGCGTTCAGAATTCTGGTATACTGAAATTAAGTTTGGTTGACTTTGCTGTGTGGTATAAACAGCAAAGATGTCGACTGCCACAGCCTCTTCAGCCCCTGCTTTCCCTTCCTCCTCCCCCAGTTTTCTCTCTTTCACTATCCCTTACTTTGAAGAGTCTGGGAAACTGGACGGGACTAATTACCCGATCTGGAAAGTGAAGATCCGGAGTCATTTAGTGGCTCGGAAGTTGTGGAAGCTGACCACGGGAGTGGAGTCGAAGCCGGAGGACATGGTGGACAGGAAAGGGGAGATAGTCATGGCAGTAGTAAAGAAGTTTGTGATTCCACACCCACACCACACACTGTGTGAGCTTCTGGGCATTACTATAAGTCTTCCGCTGCGTGTACCCTCTGTTGGGTCATTTCTAACAACCCTATCCTAGTTTCTATAGATCATCAAAGATATACGATCCAATGGCACAGTTGCAGAATGCTAATGAAAGACGAAATACAGGAGATGAACCACAAAATGCTCAAAATGGAGAAGAACATAGAGACAGGCAACGCCAAAGCATGGAACAAAGAATGAAATAGCATTTGTTGGGCCAACTTGTGCAGAGAGAGAAGAATCAAATGCAAAGTCCACAAGGGTGACAAAAGCATGATATCATTAACACTATAGTAAAGAGCAAAGTGAATGTGATAGCTATTACAATGAAAGAGCAGCAAGAACAAAAGGAAAAGCACTTAATATCCAGATTGTGGGAATAGGTGAGAGTGAGGATGAGGACATGGAGAAAGTCCTCACCCATGTTTTTCAGAAAACAATGCACATTTCAGCCAATAAAGGGCAAGCAGCCTTTTGGGTAGGCAGGAAAGAAGGAAGGCCAAGGATAAAATACTCATAAAGTTTGAGAAAAATCAATCCAGCCTAAAAATGCTGAGCCACAAGCATCACCTTAAGGGGCACTCCATATGGATTAATGAAGACCCTACAAGGAGCCAATATGCCCATGATACGACTTATCTGCTACCACCACACGCTTCTTGTCAAATCATGGGCATAGGCACACTATCTATCCACCCAACCAACCTCTGGTAAAGCCTGCTTCAACAGTTACGTTCATTTTTTTCACAAGCGTAGCTTTCCAAAGCCCTCATCCCCCTAGATGAATCTGGATGCCACATGTCTTAATTAGAAGCCCCTACCATGCACCCTTTTTACCCCACTCTTGGGATAACATTAAATCCATTTGCCCCTTGGCAATTTACACATTTAGGTGCACCTAGGTCCTCAACCTTCGATTCGTCTAAGTCTATGCCATTTCGCCCTCACCGAAGACCTTGACACTAATTCCTTTGACCATTTACATGAAGCCCACATAAGATCAGCCAACTTGGCCATCTCCCCATCTTGGGTAACATTAATTCTAGCCGAAGGACCATCAATCGGCTCTACCGATGCTGTACAAAGAAACAAAAACTCTTCTTGAATTTTTCGAACTTCCATTATGGAAACCAACGGTCCTTGAGGTATATCTTTTTCACCTCGTAAAATATACAGCACATCATTCATCTTGAACTGATAAATGTGCTTTTTCCAATCTATAGTTGGATTCTTCCTAGAATGCCAAGCCTTACCTAGGGCTATATCTGTGTGAGCAAGCTTTGTTATTTCGAAATCAAGATTCTCTACATAGTCCTGAATTCAAAGTTCCAACTGGGTAACCCTTTGGTCCCATACTTCAGTTCAACTTCCGTCTGGCATCCTGACTGTATATGCATAGTCACATGGGCTAGTCTTTAATTTCAGCCTCTTTACAAGCTTGGAGTTAATTACATTGTGTGTTGACGCTGAGTTAAACAACATATTGACATCATAATTGGCTACTTGCCCCTTCATCTTAATTAACTTCATATCGTTAAAGGCGGTATACTCCGTTGCTGTGGGATTTGATAGGATATTATCAAGTGCATTGTTTACTAGCTTAGCAACAGACACATATAACAGAACATGTACTAACCTTTCAGAAGATCCCGCTAGCTGAATCTGCATTTGTTCTACTCTGGGGCTTTCCTCCATTTCCACGTCACATTCTGAGATCACCATCTCAGCCATCCGACGATCCTTGTTTCATGGACAAAATCTTTCCACCATGAGGCTGAAGGCATCCAAAACACAAGCCTTCTCTCCTCATTTTTTCTCTTTGCTTTGGGTTCAAAGAAGACTTCGACCAAGCCCGAGTTGCCATTGGTGTTACTTTTCTTTTCACTCCAATGGTGGTACTTGGTTTAGAAGGAGTCTCAATTGGCTTCGCCTGCTTGGCTTGACCACTAGGCTGTGAGGCACTCCCTTTGCTAACCCACTTCTTCTTGAACCCAGTTTTCTTCGGGTAGTCGAATCCCTACTTGTACAAACCCACTTGGTCTGTTTCCTTTGGCATCCTCATAGTTCAAGGCTATGGCAATTGCTTCATCTAGTGTGTTCACATACTTAGCTCGAACTTCCATCTTGATCCGATCATTCAGTCCAAAGATAAAATCTTTTACCTGCACCAACTAAGGTAGAGGCTCATAAATTTTCATTACACTTTCTCTGAACTTATCAGTGTATGCCGCTACTGACAAATTTCTCTAACGAAGTTTCTATACTGATCCCAAGTTTGGGATGCTTTGTCAGGAGGTAAGAAGTGTTTTCTAAATTCTTCTTTAAACTCCTCCCAAGTAGTGGATGCCACTCCATCTTTCTACTATTTTATCCACCATCTATCCGCTGCCTCATAAAACATGTAGGTGGCCTCGCGGATTTTCTTCATATCATTCCTGATTTCACAAATGGCGAAAGCCTCATCCCATTTGTGCAACCAAGTCTCTATGATATCGGAACTACGGTCAGACATCCAACCAAAATACTTATCTGGCCTATAATTGGCAATATTAGGCACCTTAGCCCTCCTAGGCTCGACCATATGAACACTGGTTTCAGGCTCCATTGGAGCTTTACCTTTCTCTTCATGATATGGTCTAGTACACATACTATGAACTATTTTTCTAAGCTCAGATTGCCCTACATTTGCTTGAAGCTGTTGAGCTAAAATATGTTACAAGGCATCGTCCAATAATGCAATTCTACCAAACAGTGTATGGCGTGCTAGGCGCGACACCTGCAGGGTCGGCCGGACTCCCGATTCTACGGGATCCACCCTAGAAGCTTCTTCTTCAACTTTCATTTAAGTCAATTTTTTTTCACCCACTATCCAAATGATACAAACTCGAAAATTGTATTTACAACTGTACATAAAAACTTTCCACAACCCCGCTATACAAGCATATCTCCAAATACTCACAACTGAAACAAATACGCTTTCCCTATACTTGGGAAATATCTGCAATCTTTAGCAATGGGAGATAACCAAACCCACAATAAAATTTCAAAACTCAAACAACTCCAAGGCATAAAGAAATAGAAAGCTCCCTCATCCAAACTTCTGTGTCTAGGTCCTTGATTGCCTCAATTCGACACCATGTCACTTCGATATACCGAAATCCACTCAAAAGCGCCTCCAAATTGAGGGCGTTGATGCCTGCGCCGCTGGTCAGTTTGAGGTCGATATATTCACCCTTTTTGAAGGGCTTGTAGAAAGCCTCGACCTGCTGAAAACGACTATAGTGTAGAAGCAAAGCGACGTACTCTCCCGTGGCACACGAGACTTGCAGTTTGATTACACACCAAGAAGATTCCAGCTTGGATCGTCACTCATGAGAAGGAAACGAAACCTTATGGACTCTGATACCAAATGATACGAATTATCTGCTACCACCACAAGCTTCCTATCAAATAGCCAACCTCTAGTAAGGCTTGCTTCAATAGTTACGTTCATTTTTTTCACAAGCATAGCTTTCCAAAGCCCTCATCTCCCTATACGAATATGGATGCCACATGTCTTAATTACAGTAATCACTATTAGTTAATAGTGATTGACATCCCCATCGATCTAAAGGGTCCCACACGGAGTTTAGATCTAAAGGGTCTCACGTGGAGTTTAATACAATCATACCATATCATCTCTCTCTCTCTCTCTCTCTCTCTCTCTCACACACACACACACACACACACTTTTTTTTGTAATATCCAGTGCAGTGCAGTATATTTATGTGCTCATAAATTTACATGATGGGAGGTCCCCGAAATGGAGAGTATCCCAAAGATCAGAAACATAAAAAGAAAAGCTCTATGCAAGAAGCATCCATATCACCCTCATGGCAGGCATCATATAAGGATTGCTGCAATGAGGCTCCGAAAGATTCATATGACTTGTGAATCTGCCGACCCAAGTATGCCAAATTATGCTCACTCCAGATTGTCGAAAGAGCCCAATATCTCACCCAAGAGAGAAATAGTGAGTATTGAGACAAAGACCTCATAAATCTGCCAAAGAGCCAGAAATGTTTCCCAAATCTGTGACTCGGGAAACGGAGCCGAAGATGATATGAAATTCTCCCGAGGAGGTTCCTAGAACACAAGCATGAGAGGGAAGGAAAGAGGGAGAAGAACATCCGGGAGAGAGTGAGAGAGAGGGGTGACACTAAAGATGCGGGTGTGAAGTGATGAGCCACACCACAAACTCATAGGTTTTATTAGGATTAGGTTTTTCACCCTATGACTATCTTAAGACAGTCATAGGTGTCATATCTTTAATAAAGGGGTGGCAATGTGCCTTTACCCCAACAACCTCCCACCTAAAGGCCAATGTGCCTAAAGGGGAGAAAATAAAAAATTACAGCAATATACAGTTACTGTATACAAGACCATAAAATAAGAATGGTCTCATCCTAATCCCATGATGTGGCGGCAATGTGCAAACCACTCTGTAGGCAAGCTCTTAGTGAGCAAATCTGCAGGATTATCATCAATATGCACCTTCACAAGCTCAAGTCGCTTGTCTTCCAGTACCTCCCTGATGAAATGATATTTCACATCTACGTGCTTGGTCTTTTGATGAAAGACCGGATTCTTTGCTAACATGATAGCACTCTGACTATCACAATGCAAAACTGGCATATCTCCTGTAATGCCCAAATCTCCCACCAGCCGAGTAAGCCATATTGCTTCCTTGCAAGCCTCAGTGGCTGCAACATATTCAGCTTCAGTAGTTGACAGTGCAACACATTTCTGCAACCGAGACACCCATGATATAGCACCTCCTGCAAATGTGAAAATATAACCGGTAGTAGACTTCCGGTTATCTGCATTCCCTGCATAGTCTGAATCTGTAAAACCATGCACCAATGCATCCTGCCTACCATAGCATATGCACAAGTCTTTGGTACCCTTGAGATACCTCAAGACACCTTTCACTGCTTCCCAGTGCCGCTTGCCTGGATTTGCCATATACCTGCTGATGACTCCCACCGCAAAAGCAATATCCGGACGAGTGGCAACCATGGCATACATCAAAGAACCAACTGCAGATGCATACGGAACCTTGGCCATTTCAGCCTTATCATCATCTGATCTGGGGCTGTCCTTACTGCTGAGTTTTAAATGTGGAGGCAACGGGGTACTAATAGACTTCCCCCCCTCCATTTTAAACCTCTGCAGTACTTTGTCAATGTACTCTTTCTGTGACAGAAACAAAAGTCCCTTGGACCTGTCACGAGTAATCCGCATGCCAAGAATATGATTTGCATCACCCAAGTCTTTCATGTCAAAAGACTTGTGCAGTTGTTTCTTCAAAGTACTAATCTCTTGCTGAGATTTACTGGCAATCAGCATGTCATCCACATATAGAATGAGTAGCATCAAACTGCCATCCTTTGCCCGTTTGGTGTACAAGCAATGATCGGTCTCACACCTATGATACCCTTGGGACTGCATGAAGGCATCAAACTTCTTGTACCATTCTCTTGGTGCCTGCTTGAGTCCATACAAGCTCCTCTTGAGCTTACACACAAGCTGCTCTTTCCCTTTAACAGCATATCCCTCTGGCTGACTCATATAGATCTCATCATGGAGATCTCCGTGAAGAAAAGCAGTCTTCACATCCATTTGACATAAATCCATGTCCTCATGAGCAACAAGAGCTAACACTGCTCTCAAAGTAGTCATCTTGACTACAGGGGAAAAGATCTCATCAAAATCATGCCCTTCTCCTGCTTAAATCCCTTGGCAACCAATCTGGCCTTATACCTTGGTAAAGCATTTGAATCCACTTTGACTTTGTAAACCCACTTGCATGGCAAAACCTTTCTGCCTGCAGGTAGCTGCACCAAGTCCCATGTATCATTTTGAAGTAGGGAGTCCATTTCTGACTGCATGGCTTTCTCCCACTTCCTTTTCTCAGTTCTTCCCATAGCTTCCTTGAAGCTGGAAGGCTCACCACAATCTGTCAGCATAATAAAATCAGCCACATTGTTGGCTCCTGGAACAAACCTGTCAGGAGGCCGTTGTACACGGGTGCTCCTCCTAACAAAATGTTCCGGATTAGGCTGCTGTCTAGCCTGTTCGTCATGCATGACGGGTGGCTGTACCACCATATCTGGCTGTTCTACAGCCCCATTTGCTGGCATATCCAGTGGTGCATCATTGGCAAAATTATCTGGCTGATTTTCAGCCTGTATACCCTCTTGAACAGGGTTATCTGCAGCAGCCTGCTGCTGCATATTAATGGGCATTCTTTGCTGTCCGACATCATCATAAACAACCCTCCTGTATTCCACAGGTTGCACGGGTTCTTTGTGTACACTATCCTCTTTAAAGATGACATCATTGCTGCGTATAATCTTCCGTTTAACGGGATCCCATAACCTGTACCCCATTTCACCTTCGTCACCATAACCCATAAAGATGCATCTGGAAGACTTTGGCTCCAGTTTGGTGCGCAGTTCTTTGCGTATATGAGCAAAGCACTCGCAACCAAACACATGTAAGTGCTTATATGAAGGTGGCTTGCCAGACCACATCTCCTCTGGCACTTTCAACTCCAAAGCCTTGTTCGGCGACCTGTTAATTATGTGAACTGCTGTTTGCACGGCTTCTGCCCAAAAGCCATGGGGCAATGCAGCATAAGACAACATACATCGAACCTTCTCCTGAATAGTTCGATTCATCCGCTCACTTACACCATTTTGAGATGCATTATGAGGGGCTGTGAGTTCCTGTTTGATGCCCTTAGCTTCGCAAAACTGCACAAAAGCATGTGACACATACTCACCCCCATTATCGGATCTGAGGCATTTCAGCCTGCGACCTGTCCGATTCTCAACCTGAGCGACAAACTTCTTGAAAGCATCTAAGGCATCGCTCTTATGCTTCAAGAAATAGACCCACACTTTGCGTGTGGCATCATCAATAAAAGTAATGAAATACTTTGCACCCCCTAGTGATAACTGTGGCATCTCACACAAATCAGTGTGCACTAGATCAAGCGGTGCTCTATTTTGGGGAGTTCTCCTCTTATGAGGAGTCATAGAATGCTTGCCAAATATGCAATGATCACAAGTAGGCAAATCTGAAAATGAAAGAGACGGCAGATAACCCAAACGTGACAGTTCTTGCATTCCTTTAACGGACATGTGTCCCAACCGGCTATGCCACAATGAAACCTTTGGCAGCTCGGTTATGGCAACAACATGATTACCTACACTGGAAACATAAAGAGGGTACAAGGTATCACTCTTAAAACCCTCAGCCACTACAACCTGGCCATTAGTAATCACCCATTTGGAATCCCCAAATGTGGTGTGGTAACCACTATCATCTAACAAGCCAGTGCTAATCAGATTTTTCTTGATTTGCGGCACATGACGAACACCATCAAGCATAAATATGCGTCCATCAGGGAATACTATCTGTATACTGCCAATCCCTGCAATCTGACATGCATAGTTGTTCCCAAGGTGAACAACTCCATGAGTGCTTGTGTAGGAAGTAAACCACTCCCTATGAGGAGTAACATGAAAAGAAGCACCTGAATCCAAGAGCCAGGTGTGCATGTCATGGCCATCAATAACCAAAGTATGTGCAATTACAGCAGAAGAGCATAAAACATCATGTCTGTCACTGTCACTGTCCTCTGCTGCAACATTCACTGCATCCAAGTCATCTACCTTGGCCTTGCCTTTGCCTTTGCTTCCACTGCCTGCATCCTTTGCCTCAGCCTTCTTGGCTTTTTGATCCCGTATAAACTTGAAGCACTTAGACTTCACATGTCCCTTCTTGCCACAATAAAAGCATTCAATATCCTTTTTGCCACGGGACTGACTGCGGGATTTGGACTTACTAGCAGATCTCCCCTTCTGCTGAGTCCTACCTCTTTCCTGTACCTGCAAAGCATTTGAAGACTTGCTGCCCGCATTATTTTTCCTGCTCATCTCCTCCATGAGGAGAGAGCTCTCTACATCAGCATATATAAGAGTGACATTTGAATTAGACAGGGTGGTCTTGAAAGTGTCCCAACTCTCAGGGAGGGTACACAACAAGAAAGTAGCCTTGAACTCCTCATCAAGGTTCAACCCCTGTGCAATCAGCTGTGTAAAGATGGCATTGAACTCACTCAAGTGTGAGGTCATAGCTGCACCTTCCTTCATGCAAAGATCAACCAGCTTCTTCAACCAGTACACCTTACTGGCTGAACTCTTTTGGGCATACAACTCTGCTAGCCTCTGCCATACGCCATAAGAGGTCTTTTCAGCCTGAACATTATACACAAGAGAATCACTGAGAGTAAGCATGATAGCAGCCCTCGCGGACAAGTCTAGCTCCTCCCACTCATCATCTGACATCCCAGATGGCTTGACACCCTTCACCCTTATGGGCTTAGAAATCTTCTTAAGCAGAAGTACATTCAAACACTGTTCTGCCCATAATGCATAATTGTGTGCCCCTTCCAATTTCTTTATGTTCAGAATTGATGATTCACTTCCCCCTGATGCCATATCAGATAAGGAAAGTACCTGACTCCCTGTAAGTCAAAAAAGACTGAATAAAATTCTGATTTCTCAGAAAAACCTGCTCTATCAAGAGCCAGGAGCACTCACAATAGTGCTGTTTTTACTGTCAAAAAAATCTGCAGCAAAACAGAAAAAATTTCCCTCCAGTTACTGTACCTTCTGACACACTGTACCGTGCTCAAATAGGCATAAAACAGTAATTTCAGAATGCTGCAGCTGTTCCACAAGTGCTTTAACAGTGCATCATCAGCTGACGAAGCACAAAACACTGCTGTCCTGATCACTTCTCCCACCTCAGATGAGGTATTGCACTGATTTTATATGCATAAACCACTTGTCATACACTGTTTTGTTCACTGAAAAAGAAGCTCCAGACACTTCAGCCTGTCACAAACCTGCAACAGAAAATGGGACAAATCCCAAGCAATCACCCTTCTGCCAAGGGGATAAAAGGCATCTGAAGGTCTCAAACAGTAACCCAAGTGCTCTAAAGCAAAATCTGGGCAAAAGCCCCTTGATTTGACACCTGTACCAAGTGAAAAACACCTCAACACTGAGGTAGCATACAAAATGCAGCGCTCTCCTGGCACTTTCACCTGACAATGCAATGTATAAACAGCCCTGTGTACACAATAACAACACAGATCCCAACGTACAAACACTGAAGAGAAAATCTTTTGAGCACTGTCAACGATGGACAGTTAGGGACCGAGTAAACTCGATGCGCCCTGGCCAAGCGTGGCTCAACTGAGATTTTCCAAGGTGTCGTACACAAAATGTGACCTGCAGAAATGTCACTGAATACACTGCGGAAGCAAGACCAATGTGGGCTCCCTGGCTCCACACTGCCTCAAGGCATACACTGCATAAGCTTCCAGGCAAAAGCCCTTTGAAAATGTCACCCAAAAGCTGAGATTTGCACTCAGCAAAAGCATACAAAATCCTCTGCAAAATCAAGGCATTATCTTCCCGAAACAAGATAACTGTGCAACCACCACACACTGTGGTACTAGTCACCTCAAGCACGAGGGACAAGAGTGTACTTACTGTACCTCAAAAAACACAGTTTGAAGGACTGAACAGCCGGGAATGCTCTCTCTTTGTCTTCTTTCCTCAAAGAAAAAAGTGATGTACTTGCTGTACCTGTGTACTGGTAGCACTGTACCTGCTGTACCTGTGTACTTGTGCAGGGTACGAAATCCCAGAACAGAGAGAGAAAAAAAATTTTCCGAAATGCTCTTCCCTGATGCAGCTCCCTGACGAAGAAGTTCCTGACGCAGCTCCCTGTACGTATGGCGGCGTCCGTACAGTTCGGACGCCTATACGGTTCCGTACGGTGGTACGGACGTCCGTACACGTGCGCCTGCTCTGTCTGCGCGCCGCCCTGTTCAAGGCCCTTAGGCTGCGTAGGTGCGCTCCGGTGCTGCACACAGCCAGCTGCTGCTGGCGCTGTTCCGCGCCGCCCTGCCCTGACGCAGGCTGCTGGCGTTGTTCCGCGCCGCCCTACCCTGCTCGCAGACCCGCTGCAGCCCGCGCTACTGCCCGCGCTACCCCGCTGCAGCTGCCCGCACTACGCCCTCGCTGCCCCGCGTTGCTGTCCCGCGCTGCCCCGCTGCAGCCCAAGCTGCTTGCGCAATGCCAAGGGCACAAGTCCCGAGGGGGGTAGAGGGAGAGGTAGGCAGAGGAGGGGGGGGAGTGAGGCTGGCTCTGATACCAGTTGAGAGGGAAGGAAAGAGGGAGAAGAACATCCGGGAGAGAGTGAGAGAGAGGGGTGACACTAAAGATGCGGGTGTGAAGTGATGAGCCACACCACAAACTCATAGGTTTTATTAGGATTAGGTTTTTCACCCTATGACTGTCTTAAGACAGTCATAGGTGTCATATCTTTAATAAAGGGGTGGCAATGTGCCTTTACCCCAACAAGGCAGTGCCAAAGCAAATGAGGAACAGTCTGTGAAGGAGCCTGACATCTTAAACATGTGGATGGTGCAATGCGACGATTGACAAGTGTGACTCCCACTGACAATGTGCCTGTCATACATCTCCAAAGAGAAAGTCTTTGTTTCAATGGCATTTGACACTTCCATAATATTTGGAGATTTTTCCACCACCATGAGAGGGGCTTCCTTATATGCCACAGAGAATTAGCATATTGCTGAATCCATGGAGCAGGCTGAAGAAGCCTGTAGGCTTTGATGGAGGTCAAGGCAGGAAGAGGAACAGGACGAGTGCATGTAGCAGAGGGCTGCAATTGCCAATCCATAAGCCTGTCTGTGTCAGCCACAGGAGGAACAGGTAGAAAAGGCAGCAATTTTCTTCCATATAGACCTATGGTGCATTCCCAATGCATAGGAAGCAGTGGCCCGAGGAAAAGATAAGACATAGCCCTGATCATCTACCACATCATGTATGTATCTAATTCCCGATTTCATGAGATTGTATGCCCGAACAGGTTCCTGTAAAGCGAGTGGAATGTCAAAGATGGCACTCCAATGAATACTTTCTTTCCTCATTGAGTTTGTCCCCGAGCAATTATCAGGAGCCCATTTGACCTTAGAAAGTACTTGTTTCCAGTCAAGTATCAGAGCAGTAGAGAAAGGACAGCCAATTATCTTCCCTACAAATCTCCCAATGATCAGTAGTCCAATGACCATAAGCACAAGTCCTCATGTTCACACACACACACACATTTTTTTTAGTGAAATCTTTATATTTCTGTGTGGGAAACCTCAAAAGAGGTAAAAACCCACCAAAAAGTACAAGGAAAAAGTTTTACAAAAAAAACCTCAGAGCAAAAGTCATGAGGTAGCCAAGTAAAATATTACATATCAAGCTGGAGGAGAATCAAACACAGCATCCTCCAGCTTCAAATTGTTGCTCTATAAAAACTGATGCAGTGATGAAACCACACCATCAATAAAAACAAGTTGTTTTTTGCCCTTATGATTCTTCTTGATATAGGCTGGTATCCGAAATTTTTGAATCAAAGGATCAAAAACTTGTTGTAACATGGGATGGAAAGATTCCAATAAAAAAGGTACTTCTGTATCCCTGACAGAAGAAGACTCTTGCACAGGCATCAAAGGCATAGGAGCCAGCTCAACATCCGTGTCTTCCGATAAAGAAGCTACATCTGATGAAATAGGGTTCTGCATTTGAGCTTCATTCGCAGGATCAATCTGAATAAGAGCAGGGGCACTATCCTGAGAGATAGCATGCATATCATCCTGTAATTTGCCCTCTGCAAGGGTTACATCCATGTCCTGAATAGAAGGAAACTGATGGTGCTCAACAAGAGTGCAATCCTGAGTTTCTTCAGCTACTAACGGCACTTACGTTAGGCTGCATGACTCAAACAGATACTCTGACATATTACACTAGATATTTACCGGTGTGAAAGGCACCTCTAGTTCCTGTACAAGGGTGGTTCTTCTCATGATGTACTCAGATTCAGTCTTGGCCTTTTTGGCCTTTCGCTTATGTTAATAATTACTCTCTCTCTCTCTCTCTCTCTCTCTCTCTCTCTCTCTCTCTCTCTCTCCCTTTTTGATCCATATAAGATGCATAAGGAGCTAAAAATTTTAATCCAATACAGACTCTTACATCACTTATGCATGCTCAAGCAGAGTGTAAAGAAAACTAGTTATCTGCATTCCCAATAATATCAAGATGACCCTCATAAACTGCTGCACACAGCTAAAATTGCACTATTGTAGGATATAACTACGGAAAAAAAGAGGACGATAAGGCCATAGTTGAACCTGGATCAAACCCTTAAATTTTCCCATGCTGCTGCAGTCGAGTTGATTCAGAAAATCCTTCTTGTTTGACAGTTGTGAGTTGTCGAGATTTGCCAGAAAACATGACCTGTCCAGACTTAAGTCTTGAGATTTTGGTTCTAAATGAGACCTTTTCTGAGAACATTTATCCAGTGACAGATCCTTAGAACTTGTCTGCATCTTCATTTTTCTTTCTTGACTCCACTCTGCTGAATCCTCATCCTTCAGTTGTATCTGGACTCCCACATCGTGCATAATTTTCATTTCTTCTTCCCCCTTCCATATACATGTACAAAAAAATGTGAGTCTGCATCAAAAAGAACATGATAGGTACCTACCTATCTAGCTCTCATACAAAAAAGGACATTCATTTTCACACCACTTTGTACAATGCAGATAATTTTAACCTTTTGTGCTGAGCTGCCACCTTGGAATCTGTTGTCATGGAGGTTAACAGTTTTTCTTGCTCCATTGGTTGAGAATGAAGCTTTCAATACCCTTGCAGTCTGTCCTGTTTTCTCGTCATCGACAGAACTGCCATTTTCTGACATGCTATACTCCTTTCTGGGAGTTGTATTTAGAAGTCTCTCTACACCCTTATCGGCACTTGTTCGCACCATTCCCTTCACCCTGGATTCATCCGAAGCACTACTGTTCATTGGATTACTTGCAGTTTTGTCTGAGATCTGGATTGGAAAAGGCTTTGTAAGAAATGCTCCAGCATGTACTCTAGATTAGAAAAACAAGAAGGGAGAATCTGTGATTAGGTGGCCACTGGTGGCATTCCACTGGCATCACACAATTTTTAGTATAGGAATATCTGAATGTGAAATTAAGTCGAAAGTTGTTATAGTGCAGTGCTATCCTACCTCTATATCTCCAAAATGTCTGGATCGTTTTTACCTTCTTATTCATGCCAAAACAAGTTGATGGTAAATTACTACCTTCATGGACGTAGCTGCCATAGATCGTTCACTTTGTCCAGCTGCATCCCAATTCTGCTTCCTCAGTGAAGCCTTTCCCAGATTTTTTGTTATACACAGCCTGTCTCTATCTCCCCTTCCTATGTCATCAAGGCCTATTATCTTCTCGCTGAGAAAATCTTGCTTGACTCCAGCATTAACTGAATCTGACCAATAGTTTGGATTTTCTGTTAAACCACCTTCCATTTGTGATCCCAGCATCTCTTGCTTTTGATCACAAGGACGCATTTGAACCGGAACTGATTGTTGGCAGTTACATTCCTCATAGCCTGGTTGAGGACCTTGGTTATTTGTGAATCCAACGGTTTTCCCTAGATTTAAAGACATCATTCTAACAATAGGCATACCTTTTCTGGGAACTTGAATATCACACCCTTGATGTGCATTTCGGATGGAAGCTTGTCCAGTATTCATATGACTGGTACCTAATATCTTTCTTGTACTCTCAGATGGCTTTTCTGTTTGCCCACCATGATTACCGCAGTTTAAATCCAGATACGTCTGAGACGTTAAATCAGAAGATCCTGAACAGGTCTGATCATCACATAAATCATCATCGATAAAACTTTTCTTTCGTTTGCTAACAGCTGATCCCACCTTTCTTACTGGTCCCACAAACAGATTTTGAGTGCTGCCTAGTGTATTTGTATCACTGGAAATGCTCCTTTCTATTTTGGAGCTACTGCGAGTTGGGGTAAAATGACTTGAAGAACTGTATTTAGAAGTTGGGCCCCAGCCAAAATCGTTTGCAGTGATTGATTCCGTACTCAATGAAACAGTCCTACCATTTTCTGATTGTCCTGTCCCCACCAAATTCTCCTCCTGAATAACGCTGCACTCCCAGTGGGAGATTCTAGCTGCAGCATTGACATGTTGATGATCGCTCGCTGAGACTGGCTGAGTGGTTCCAGGAGGAGCCCCATTCCATTGCGGCTCTACGCAAGGCAGGTTTCTTTCCCTTGCCCTTTCTTTCTTGTCAGTGTGTGATGAAGGCCCCCCCTCAAAGCCTCCATAGGTAACATCCCTCTTCATTAAGGATCCACTTGAGATTATTTTTGGTGATCTTTCATCGTATTTCCCATGACCTTGCCATGCATCTTGCAATAATTGAATATGGTCACAGATCGACAGTATACTGCTGACTCCAAGGGTAGACTCCGTGTTGATTGGCATATGGGAGGACCTCTTTAAAATTTCAGCATTCTCCCTGTAATGGTGATGGTGATGATGATGCAAATGCAGTTCCACGGGGAGAGAAGGCTCAGAAATTGGTACCTGTGAAGGCCAGCTTTACAAATTCATGAGTCAACCATAGGCAAGCGACTGTAGCTTTCTCAATTCTCATCTTACTCAACGTGAAACTGTTAAAAGATGAACTAGCACCGGACCTTTCTATGAATAAATGTGGAATCCTAAGCTTTCTAGCGGGATCCTAAGCTTGAAAATATCGCATTTTATGAATAAATGTGGAAGATTCAAACTAACGTTAGAAAGACTCACGACGGAAAGACATTTTTCCGGATTCATAATTTCAAAACTACCTGTGGGGCAAGGCCGTTTTTGTGTTTTTCTTCATACGGGTCGTATCCAAGGTAAGAACAAGCTGCGAATTGCGCTTGGCGTACCAAGTCTATGGACCTTTTCCTGCCGTGTGATGGTGTTTAGAATCAAAATCCATCGGAAGAAATAAGCTCAGGTAGTCTACGGAACATGAACACTTTTCAATGAAGAGTGAGGCCCAGAGCTGAGTCAACAGGTGAGCAGACGAACCTTTGCGACAGAAATTGCGTGCCCTCAGTTGGAGTACCTGGCTGACAATGCCCTGAAGAAGGCAGTGACTGAGAGGGGTGCATTGTCCGGGTGAGATGATTACAAAAAGAGCAAAGTAAGGAGGGGAGGCAAAAAGGGACTCACCTGGAGACCACATGGGGATGAAAGGGATGCAGAGATTGGGAGGCAGGTGCTCATGAGCAGGAAGCTGCAGCATTCATGGTGGAGAGGCTATGGTGGAGGAGGAGATTAGGGTTTGCATGGGGTGACAGTTGCAAGTCCTAGACCAGTGAAGTCTCGTCTTTTTCGCCAAGACTGTTGGGCGCCCATTTCAAGATTCTTTCACTATTTGCCAGCGCATACCTTCAAATGTCCACACATCAATTCACTCCAATTCATTCAAAGGCCTTCTCACATCTCTCTCTCTCTCTCTCTCTCTCTCTCTCTTTCTCTCTCTCTCTATCTATCTATCTATATCTATATCTATATATATATTAAGGAGGAGTTTACCGAAACTGGTGACATGGCAAGAGGATGGTGGTTGGCGGAGAGATTGGAGATTCGGAGAGTTGAAAGAGAGAGATTGGCGGTTCGGGAATACAAATGTGGTGAGCATTTAATGCCCGTGCAAAGCACGGGTACAATTCTAGTGTTCACCAAAAACTAAGGTTTCATGTCAGGTGAATTGGTAAATTTAAAAAAAAAACCTTGAAATTTTGGGAGAGAAGGTTTCTGCATCTATAATTTTGAGGCCATTTTAGTTATATTTTGGTGAAAAGACCTGCAAATTCTTTTTAAAAAACTTGAAATTTTCGATGTTGAATGGTTACCAAAATTGTTTTCAATGAACACTGGTTAAGGCCTTTTGATATGGGAGGGGTTTTGTGGGAAATTGGTTTTTTTGGCCTACCCCATGAGGGAGGCCTTATTGATGGTTCGTCTCTCAAAGGGAACTAGATCCGTGGTAGGCAAACAGTGAGGTGTAATCAAAAGCACTGCGAATTGTGCTGGATTCTTTTTTTTAATCCCATTTTTCTTTTATTGTTAAATGACACTGTTGTAGAAACGAACATTTATTTCTTTTGAAGTTTATTGAAGTTTAATACATGCAACTCATAATAGAAAGATCCAAAAATAGCCAAAAGTGTTCATGTTGGTAATCAAACACTGTTAAATGACACTGAGAACTGAATACTGATTCCTTGAAATGAACACTGAAATTTTCAAATGAACATTGATTTATTGAAGATTAATGTAGGCAAATCATAATAATAGTCAAAAGTAGCTGAAAGTGTTGATATCAGCTCAATGTTTTGGTACATGATTCGAAAAGGAGTAACGAAAATGTATAGTTGCAAGGAAGCTGCTCCGAAAATGGAGCGTAGATTCGAGGACCAAAAAAATCCAATTAAATAAGTCTCCTTTGCTTTAAGTAGTAATACTTCCTAAGACTTGCTAGGTTTTCTTTTATGTTATTCTAACCCCTTGAGATCGATGTTGTTCCTTGTCGTAGAATGTGCTACGCTCCAAGATATTTACCTCATTTTTGCTTCAAGTCGATGCTAGTATGTCCATCTTGAAGTGGCTTTCAAATGGGGCATACCTGTGTACATCATTGAGCATTTTAGGTGGTGAGTTAGTCTTATATTGTTGTAGTCGCTTTTCGGTGTTTGTAGTTTGGCCAATGTATTTCTTTTCGTTGTCAAGACAAGTGATGCAATAGATAAAATTGATTACCAAAGTCTCCTTTTCACTTGTGGCACTTTGGTTTGTCTTTGCAAGGACAGTGGAGAAAAGTGTTACTGTAATTTTATGATATTCTCAAAGCAAGATAGTAGACAATTATGTAAATTGTACTTTACCTTTGGTTTTCATTTTTGTTGGTGCTGGGAAGATAGTTTCTACCTTCCTGTAATGTTCTTCAGTGAATTTTGGGTCCACCTTGCACGTCATTTTGGGTCCACACACAAATAGTTACAGGCCATTGACCTACCTCCACATAATATACATCTCAGAATTGTTGAAGTATGTTATCTGCTTCTTTTTTGTCTAATTGGGTGAGCTTTATTGAATGCAAAGTATAGGATTGTCATGCAGTAGGTGGATATTCCTTTGCCATATTTTATCAAGGAGCGTTTGCGCCATCGAATAAGTCAATTGTTCGTTGACTGATTCGTTTCCATTTGAGAGTTTCTCTATGATGTGCTTAATTAGTCCATCTGCGAGGTTGTTGGACCCTTTTGGTTTGTCTACCAAGATTTGGGTTACTCTTGTCATTAGTGGATGATATTCTTCGTGAGAATTGAATCCCTAGATGTATTCTGTTTTTGGTAGTACTCCTGCTACGTTAGCTCTTCGCATTTGTTAGTCGTTGAAGAATATCTTGGTTGCTTTTTTCTGCATCTTGGAGGCGCAGTCTTGTTCATCTATCTTCTGTATTGCCTTTCTTTTGAATTGTTGGAAGAGCTACAAAGTATTCAATGTCAGATTTGTAGAATATACCGGAGGCACATTTACTTTGATGTGGCAAACCGGAAATGTAAAAGCATATAGGTTTACCTCTTTTGCACTAGCCATTACTCTGAGGTCTCTCTTTTTTTTTTGGGTTGCTGCACGCAAAATGAGGAACGGCAACTGAGTTTTACTTTGTTGCATTTGTTTGATTTTTTCCCATAAAATTGCTAATTGAAATGTAAGAGTGGGCTTGATTGTTGTTTTAAATAAAATACCTTTTTATATTTTGGTGGTGCAATGTGCGACATGGATACAAAATCAATCGATTTTACGCAAGATTCGAAGATCTTGATGACTAGTCATTCGAGAGAGCATCACATACATCAGTCTTGGACCGAACGACTGGTGTATCACGATTAATGCCTTCCCTTGTATTGTTGTGCCCTATGACTTGTGCCAGTCATGGCATATGCGAGTGTGATTGGGAATGTTGTTTTGTGGTACCATGTTCCATTCAGCACCTTTCGTGTGTGCTTTGAGCATCTAAGGATTATGTGCTCTCCTATCGACAAGATGATGACATGAATCCTTAGCAATATGGATGTTGTTTCATCGCACTCCAGTCTTTGAATAGTTGTTGTTGCTCCATTGGCCCCCCGATCATCAAGTTGATATTCTTTGTTAGCATGATTTTGGCCCCAATTGCCACATGTGGAATTTCGTGGAAATCTAGGTCCATAATCCAATCTTGAAGTCCATCAATGTTGGTGGCGTTCGACACGACTTGAACTAATATGATGTCGGAGCGTGCAAATCATGATGTTAATATGGCATCATTAAATCAATGTACATCCTCTATGTGAGTGCATACAATAGTCGTTGGATGGACAAAAGCAGTAGAGCCCAATCCGCCTTCACAGCCACCCTCATCCGCGTTTAAAACAACTGAACAACACAATCAGAAGGCAAAAGGCATTCATTCCACAACCTTGTCTCTCCACTCCTCTACATTCAACACATACACTAGCCACATTTCTTCTGGAAGCCATACAACCTCACCCAAATGGTCTATACAACTCACGACAAGCTCCTACTGACTGATCAGGAAACACATAGATGACCAATGAAACATAACACTCCAGAAATTGACAACTTCAGGATTGCATAACAACCATGCTCAACATGCTATATCAAAACCTGCCATAACTCTGTGAGAGAACCCACACTGAGAGAAACATAAGCAACCAAGAATTTCACAAGTCCTTCCTAAGATTTTAGACTACAATCAGATAGTCTTCTTCTTGCGAGATCCATGATCATGTATGGCGACAATCACAAGAGCTCCTTCTTCGACCAACAGTATGTCATCTTCATTGTGGAATTGCACCTTTGGACTCCATGAAGCCCAGTATTTTAAGCCAACTGCTGCCCATAGTCTCGTCGTCACAACAAGGTCTCGTCGTCACAACAAGGTCTGTTTCCATAATCTTCAACAAGCACTCGACTTGTTGCTATTGCCAATCATGCACTACATCTTTATAAGCTATGCATGGAGCTATACAAAGCCACATTCTCTATCAAAAACTTGTCATCTACAAGCTCCCATTGAATCATGTGTGTATTGAGGTGAGCTAAGCTCCTTTCACGCAGCTCCCCATCCCCGTCATCCCTCGCACTCGACACCCGCCTGGCCAAGGCCTCTCCGCCCTCACTGTAGCACCCCCGTCATCACCCGTCCCTCATGTGGTGATTACAGTCTCCCGGCTTCTTCCTTGCGCATAGAGCACACATGCTGTCGGGGCTTACCAGCTGCATACGGGGTTGCCACCCTTCTTCAAAAACTCATTGCCCTTCTCTTTCATGCCTACATAGTCCTTCTTCTCTGTGTTCTCAAGAACTTGCAGTGTCGCAGCTCCTTTAGGGACCTGACTCACACGCTTTCCTCATCCAAAACACCCCACGATCGAATTCTAAAGCTCCCACCAATCACAACCGATCTTCCTTGTTCTCAGAGCTCATGAAGCTTCCGTCTCTTTCTGCGATCCTCCAGCTTGTTTAGTCCGCTCTGAGATCCTCCTAGCCCATATCATCGCATCGCCTCTCCAGAAGCTCTCTCCCCTCGTAGTCCTCCTGCTTCTACGAGCCTCCACTCGGCCACGTTCATGCTCTCCACCTTGCTTTGTAGTAGCGACGCCCTCTATTTATCTGACTCCTGGCCTGAGCAGTCACGACCCCCTCGTCGTCTGAGCTTTCTTGCCCACCGCCCCGCCGCTCCTTTGCGAGCTCACCGAACCACCTAGCTCTCCCCAGCACTCCTGAATCTCATCCTTTTTGCGTGATGATCCTCCAGGTGCCCACGATCTCCGTCGTGAATCTTCCTGGAAGCTGTCATCTCCATCTACGTCCGGCTCGTCAACTAGAAGCCTCCCTTCATCCTCATGTAGCCACATTTGCATGCATGCCTTTTTTATTATAGCCAGGTCATCACCGTATTTTCCACCACTCTTCCACCCTTCCTTCAAACTTTAGACCAAGACCATTGATGCCCAAAATCCCATCCTTTAACACACCAATGCATGCCAAAAGCACTTAGCACCTAATTGCCCACTGACCATCCACATATGATGAACACCATCCTAACACAATGGATTTCCAAGACAACCACGACAAAAAAATGCTCATGCCCTCATACAAAAAAGATTCGGGACAACCATGAAGAGTACATGTCATCCCACAACAAAACACCATCACACTTTGGATGCCATGCTCTGGAGTGCCTACTGCAACAACACTGCTTTCCATCAAAGCCTAAAGCTTGATTGCCACATATATCCACACATCCATGATGCCCACACTGAGTCAATGAGTGCTCCCATGACTTTACCACAATACGGAACATCACTCATGTACAGATGTACAAGTTGAGTTTGGGGTTTTCAAAAATATTCACACACCTTTAGCAACCCCTTTTCTTCTGCTGTGACATTCATGTCCAGTAGCTAAAGAAAAACATCAACAAACCACCTGGATCAAAAACAAAGCAAGCTTGTACTCTATGCCTCTGCTTTTCTCCTTCTGGATCAAAAGGATAACTTTGAACCCTCCACTACCAGATATGCATAATCCACCATCCCCTTGGATCAAAAGGAATCAACAATACACCAAATTGATGTAGCCACTAGCTCCTTCCATATATCCACATCCTTACTAAGCCTCCAGGATCCCATAACTTATCCTGCCAAGACATCACACAAGTCCACTGGCTATTAGCCATCACACTTGTATCATGAGTCTCGCTCCTCTTCTCATGAGCCACATCTTTTGAGGTCACTACCTCACACACAGATCTCATGGGCACAACCAGCTCATAATCTGTGATTAGGGGCTTCTCAACATACCCTATTGCCTCAACCTTGAAAGATGCAAAACTGAACCCATCACATGAATTATCAAGATCACCCAGGAGCAAACAAACATCCTTCCCACCTGAAGAATGCTCAAACATATCAGCACACTCTTTCTTGTCATTGCCAACCACACATGCAAAATCCATGAGGGTATCATCAAGTAAAGCACGCATCTACAAGCTCCCATTGAATCATGTGTGTATTGAGGTGAGCTGAGCTCCTTTCATGTAGCTCCCCATCCCCATCATCCCTCGCAGCCAAGGTCTCTAAGGCTACCACTCGACACACGCCTGGCCAAGGCCTCTCTGCTCTCACTGTAGCACCCCCGTCATCACCTGTCCCTCATGTGGTGATTACAGTCTCTTGGCTTCTTCCTTGCACATAGAGCACACATGCTGTCGGGGCTTAGCAGCTGCATACAGGGTTGCCACCCTTCTTCAGAAACTCATCGCCCTTCTCTTTCACACCTACATAGTCCTTCTTCTCTGTGTTCTCAAGAACTTGCAGTGTAGCAGCTCCTCTAGGGACCTGGCTCACACGCTTTCCTCATCCAAAACACCCCACGATCAAATTCTAAAGCTCGCACCAATCACAACCGATCTTCCTTGTTCTCAGAGCTCATGAAGCTTTTGTCTCTTTCTGCGCTCCTCTAGCTTGTGTAGTTTGCTCTGAGATCCTCCTAGCCCATATCATCGCATCGCCTCTCCAGAAGCTCTCTCCCCCCGTAGTCCTGCTTCTATGAGCCTCCACCCGGCCACGTTCACGCTCTCCACCTTGCTTTTTAGAAGCGATGCCCTCTATTTATCTGACTCCTGCCCTGAGCAGTCATGACCCCCCCATCGTCTGAGCTTTCTTGCCCACCACCCCGTTGCTCCTTTGCGAGCTCACCGAACCACCTAGCTCTCCCCAGCACTCCTGAAGCTCATCCTTTTGCATGATGATCCTCCAGGTGCCCACGATCTCCATCGTGAATCTTCGTGGAAGCTGGCATCTCCATCTACGTCCAACTCATCAACTAGAAGCCTCCCTTCATCCTCACGTAGCCACATTTGCATGCATGCCTTTTTGATTATAGCCATGTCATCACCTTATTTTCCACCACTCTTCCACCCTTCCTTCAAACTTT
Source organism: Dipteris shenzhenensis (assembly GCF_047967505.1). Taxonomy (NCBI): domain Eukaryota; kingdom Viridiplantae; phylum Streptophyta; class Polypodiopsida; order Gleicheniales; family Dipteridaceae; genus Dipteris; species Dipteris shenzhenensis. The sequence goes on along the minus strand of NC_141602.1, from coordinate 39,788,730 downwards.
ACACCAAGACCATTGATGCCCAAAATCCCATCCTTTAACACACCAATGCATGCCAAAAGCACTTAGCACCTAATTGCCCACTGACCATCCACATATGATGAACACCATCCAAACATAATGGATTTCCAAGACAATCATGACAAAAAAATGCTCATGCCCTCATACAAAAAAGATTCGGGACAACCATGAAGAGTACATGTCATTCGACAACAAAACACCATCACACTTTGGATGCCATGCTCTGGAGTGCCTACTGCAACCACACTGCTTTCCATCAAAGCCTAAAGCTTGATTGCCACATATATCCACACATCCACGATGCCCACACTGAGTTAATGAGTGCTCCCATGACTTTACCACAATACGGAACATCACTCAGGTACACATGTACAAGTTGAGTTTGGGGTTTTCAAAAATATTCACACATCGTCTCTGTGTCGATGAACGTTGTTGTGTCCTCTTCTGTGATCATGAGGCCACCGAGGTATCGTTGGATCTATTCTTCTGTTGGTGGCATTGTGCGAATGATGTTTAAGAACATATTGAAATCGAGATCTTACAGATGACATATGGAGGCATGCAGATAGTGAAATCTTCCCATTCTCCAGGGGGGCAAATTACTAATGTGGCATTTGCGGCAGTAATAGTCCTTTACAGTGACTTTACATTTGTATGTTTTTGTATGTCATCGTAAAGAATCACTTTCTTGGATTGGAATGGATCTAGCGTACTGTTGTTGCAAACCTTGCATAGTTGTCGAACCACTAGGTTCATCATTCGGGATGTCATCATAGATATCTCGTTGATGATGATTGTGTTTGCTGCAAGTAAAGCAGAGTAGTGTTCATCTGATTTGGCAAATGCGCTATGAAACATATTAGGACAATCTCGCCAAGTGAAATGTGGGTTGTACTGCTTTGTAGGTCGTTCAAGATCGTCAAACTCTATAGAGCCATCGTGTGTGTGTAACCTCATAAGCCGTTAATGTCAAGAATATATGTGGTAGACCCCATTGATCTACCATTGCCATAAGATCCTTTAGGTTTCTTCTATGCCAGGAGGGGGAGCTTGGGATTGTTGTCGGGATCTTGAACTTGATTATGTCCCTTATTAGCTCCTCAGTTGTTGCGTTTGGTATTTCACAACGCTTTTGATGGATATCTCTTTGAAGGATAGTTGTTTGTGTCCCATTTGCTACTGCAAAAGCTTGACAAAGTTGTTACATCAGCAAAAGATATGGCTTGTACAATGTGAATAGTGAGAAGATTGTAGACACCCTCATTTTTAAATAATCATGGAAGAAAAGACGACCATCATGCCAGCCATGCCCCAAAGGGAAAAGAAACGGAAAGAGGGCACTCTCGATCATTAGTTCCTCGCCTTTTATCATCCCATTTCTTGTGGCGACTGCCGCTTGCTCCCATGAATTTTCTTTTGTACATACGATGATTAACCCAACCTCTGTAGTTGCCGGCCTAGAAAATTGTGACTTATTGTAGTCCCCTCTCTCAGCCAGCCCCCTCTCCCTCTCCCTCTCCCTTGCTGCCCCCCCCTCTACCCCCTCGCTGCTCCTCCTCTCCCTCCCCTCTCGCCAGCCCCCTCTCCCTCCTCCCTCACCCTCCCTCTCCCCTTCCTCCTCTCCGCCCTCCCTCTCCCCCCCCTGCTACCCCCTACCTCTCCCCCACCTGTCAGCCCCCCGCCCCCCTTCTCCTCCCCCATCCCCTCCCCCGTCATCCCTCTCCCTCGCCAGCCCCCCCTACCCCCCTCCCTACTGCCCCCTCCCCGCTGCCCCTTTCTCCTCTCCCCTCCCCCGTTGCCCCCCTCCCCGCTGCCCCCTTCTCCTCTGCCCTTCCTCTCCCCCGCCAGCCCCCCCGCCCCCCCTCGCCCTCCCTCTCCCCCCCCGCTGCTCTCCCCCTCCCCGCTGCCCCCTTCTCCTCCGCCCTCCCTCTCCCCCGCCAGCGCCCCTGCCCCCTTCTCCTCCCTCGCCCCCCTCCCTCCCCCACACTCTCCCCCCCCCCCCCCCCCCCCCGCTGCTCTCCCCCCCAAGGTGACCCCCCCCCTGCGGGGGAAAAAAAAAAAGAGTTATAAAAAAAAAAACCTCCTCCCTCTCCCTCCTCGCCCCCTTCCTCCCTTTCTCAGCTCCCCACGCCTCCCCCTCAGCCTACCTCCATCTCCCCTCTCTTGTTCCTTCTTCCTGCCCCTCTCTTTCCCTTCCCTTCCCTTCTCTCCTACCCTCTCTTTCTCCTTCTTCCTACGCCCGCGTTCAGGGCGTCCTGGGCAATAGTTTCACGGATAGAGCTTTTTCAATGTTGGAATCGGCCTTTTCACATCCATTGGCGAATGGATCCCCATTTAGCCAATCTTCATCCACCTCCACCGGCCGCGAGAACCGTCATTTTTTCAGAAGACGAGCTGCAGCAGCTCAAGAAAGATGTGGAATATTTCGCCCGCATCTTTGGGTCACACCCTTCTAGATCACAGGCTAGAGATTGGATGCTGGGGGCATTACCAGGAGACCTCACCCCTCACCTCAGGGATATTCGACTTTTGGGACGTGGATTCTTCCAAGTGGTTTTCGACTCCCACGAGTCCACAGCCCTTGTTCTCAAAGCTAATCCCCTGGCTTTGGGTTCGAGGAGGATCTTTCTTTTTCCCTATACCTTGGGCTTTGATCCGGTCGAGGAGGATAGGCAGGTCACATCACTGTTCATTAGGTTTCTTGGTCTTCCTCAGGTCTACCATCAACTGCTTGCCACTATCGGAGCCACATTTGGAGTGGTCACGGAGATCCCCTCCCTTCCTGGCATGCCTTCTTCCTTAGCAGAGGCAGTCAGTGCAGACGGGGTGCCTCGTGTTAGGGTCATTGTCTCTGACCCTAACATCTCAGATGACCACATTATGCTTCAGCGTCCAGACGGCTCTCTCTTTTGACAGAGAGTCGAGATTTCAGGTAGACAAGACCAGTGCAGGATTTGTAGGACCCTTGGGCACTTTGCTAGAGAATGCCCAAGGAAGAGAAAAAGACCGAAGAGGTCTTCTAGTGCGGCTCCTTCATGTACTACCACGACTGCACCTCCCCAGCACCCTGTACCATGCACTCAGGACCACCAAGAGCAACAGGGCGCCCTGCTTCGCACACCCCAGGACCACTAGGGGCAGCAGGGCGCCCAATGCTCGCAGCACACCCAGTACCACTATGGAGAGCTATCAGAGCGGCTCCCTTACCTCAAGAGGAGACTTTTGATCCTATTCAGACAGATGCCTTCCAAACTCTAGAGGTGGATGTTGCTGCAGCCCCAAACACTACAGTTCCACATCAAGAGGGGTCTTTAGATCCACCAGCCCCAGTCACTTTGGTCTTTGACCCCTTGGTTTTTGACCACGAGGGGACTACAGGTACTTCTTCCCCGCAGACTGTTCCTACCACAGTCAGGACATCCAAGAAAGTGCAGGCGCAGATGAGGGCTCCTGATTCCTCTTCACCCTAGCCACAGGCCTCAACCCCCAGCTCCAGTTCTGCTGATAGAGGCCTGGTAGGTCCTTCTCCTCCATCTTCCACGAGTGCAGGTCTTCTTTGCACTCCTCGTCTAAACTTGCTTATCAGGAATTCTTTTTCGGCACTTGCAGATTCGACGACTTTCATGGATGATGAGGAGTTTGTGCCCTCCACCTTAGGGGTCCCGGTCATTGGGGTTCCTTCTGACAGGGCCTCCCTTTCGGCAGGTGTGGGGATCCTTTCACCTGTTGAGTTTCCTGCCCTCAGCAGGAGTGTTTCGAGCCAAGGGGAAGCTAGTCTCCTCTACTAGGTCAGGTAAGCCTTTCCATCCAGCATCCTCCTGTCGATGAGCATAGTCAGCTGGAACATACAAGGCCTAGGCGGAGTTCCACACCGCTGCCGTAGGCAACTGATCTAGAACCAGCTTCATCCAGGCGTCACTGGAGGTGCTATTGATATCCTTTTTATCCAGGATCACAAGCTGGATGCTAGTGATTGCTCTAAGTCTGGCAAACTACTTTCAGGACATAACTTCTGGTCGCCTGCTATGGGCACAAGGGGAGGTACTTGCATTTCGGTCTCTCTTTCTATTCTCCCCTTAGTTGCTGGTCATGGTATTATCTCCCCTTCTAGAGCTCGTAAGATTGGTCTTCTCAATCTTTATGCTCCCAACAACAGAGGGGAGCGGATCTCCTTTTGGAAGGAGTTACTCTCTTGGCCCCCCATTGCAGATTCTTAGATCATTGGTGGCGACTTCAACATGGTTGAGTTGCCTTCAGACAAAAAGGGAGGCAAACAATGTGGAATTCATTCTTTGGAGAGGGCAGCCTAGGATGCCTTTCTCTTTCAGTTCAGTGGTAGAGACACTTGGTTGGATGATGCCTTTCATATTATGCCACAGTCACTCTTGTACTCTTGGTCGAACAGGAGAATACACATGCCCATTCATGCATGGATTGATAGATTTTATGTAGACGATTGGGCACTTGACAGAGGAGGATCTGTATGCATTTCTACTAGGGTTTCCACCTCAGATCATTTTCCAGTGGTGTTGTAGATTCTTGAGCCTCATCGGAGAGGACGCTCTGCCAGTGTCAGGATTCCAGATGCTTTTTATGCAGAGGAGAGCCTCACGGAGGATATTTTATAGATTTGGGTTTCTCACATACAGGGTGGAGCTGTCCATCCATCTCAGGTAGCTGCAGCCTTATCCAGAATTAGTGACTATTATCATTTAGTTGCTGACTCTAGGAGACGTGAGATTCTCAGATGTGAGATTGGTATACGCCAGCAGTTACCGTCCCTTCAGAGGGAAGTGCAGAAGAGGCCCATAGATGCTTGGATTCAAGAGTGCCTTGCTGCAGCAAGGGCTCATTTGTAGACATTGTTGGATCAGAGAGCAAAGTATGCCTTTCATGCACGGGAATCCTTTTGGATTCAGATGGGTGGTAGGGTCAACAAAAACTTTTTCTTTACTCATGGGCCCAGACATAGTAGAGATAGTGTTTCGTAGCTTGTTGACTCAGACGGGGTGTTACAGTTAGATCTTGATGCTGTCATGCGTGTAGCTTCAGATTTTTTTGCATCCCTTCTTACTGCAGATCCAAGCACACATGCCATTGATGATGCCAGAGAGGTTATTTGGCAATGTATCCCTGTATTGGTGAAGGATGAGATGTATGTTTCTCTGGATGCACCTTTCACCAATGCAGAATTCAAGACTGCATCACTTGCCCTTCAGAAGGGCAAGTGCCCAGGTTCAGATGGACTTAACCCCTCCTTTTTTATTACTTTTTGGGAGGAGATTGGTGATCACATTACATCAGCCCTGCAGGGCGTGTGGGACTTTGGTGAGATGCCGGACTCACTCACAGATGGTCTCATTCATCTCATCCCAAAGGGGGGTAATAGGAATCTTGTGTCTCAATGGAGACCCATCACTCTTTTGGGCACTTTTTACAAGATTCTGGCAAAAGCCATCAGTCTGCGGCTACAGGTTTTTCTTCTAGATTTGATTCATGACATGCAGACAGGGTTTGTGCATGGCAGAAGTATTTTTGATAATATTTTCTCATTTTGAGAGGCCTCAGAATGGGTCATGCAGAGCCGCTAGAGATTGGCCATTCTACTCTTGGACTTTGAGAAAGCTTATGACAAAGTAGACTGGGATTTCTTAGAGGGTACTCTATCTCGCTTTGGTTTTTCAGATGCATGGATTAGAGGAGTATCCTCTCTCTACAGATTAGCCCATAGCCAGTTGCTCATTGGGGGGGTAAGAGGGGATAGGTTTCAGATTTCCAGATCCGTCCACCAGGGATGTCCTCTTGCCCCATTTCTTTTTCTATTTGTGGCGGAAGCTATGAGTATCTACATTAGATCTCAAGCTGATATTTATGGGTTGAGGCTTCCTATCCATTGGGAAGAAGAGCTCCTGGATAGTGAGTTGGCAGATGATGGCTATTTTTTTGGATGCCTCCCCCAGGACACTCACTTCCTTTCGGACAGCCTTGGATTTGTTTTGCACGGCTGCAAGTGCACACATCAATTGGCATAAATCCAGTGGTTTTTGGATTTGCGAGGATGACACCCCGGATTGGGGTAATGATATTGGCTTCACTTGGGTACAGAGGGGCTTCTCCGTCAGATATTTGGGCTGCCAGGTTGGGGTGGGCATCTCTCCCTCACGGTGTTGGAAAGCATCAGAAGAAAGCTCCTTTTCTAGAGCTCAGCCAAACTTGACTTGGCCTCGAGGGTGGTGGTGGTTAACCAGGTTCTTCTAGCCACAGCATGGTTTGTATGCTCTTGTTGGTGCCACTCTAGGGATTGTATCACTCAGCTTAAGAGGCATGTACGAAACTTTTTATGGAGTGGTCTAGATGGCACAATTGATGTTACAGCCAGGGTGGCTTGGGAGACCTTGATTCTTCCTACAAGAGACGGGGGTTTGAATATCATCGACCCAGATCTACAATGCAGAGCTTTGCTCTGCAAGTTCGTTGTGAGAGGGCTTATGCTAGGACAAGAGCCTTGGGAGGATTTTTTTATCAGATGCATACAGTCTCGCATGCCCACTTCAGGAGAGGATTGGACACACAGTACTAGATGGGTTTTCACCACAGCCCACACCTCAGGTCTCCCTCTTCCCCTCTTATGGTTGCTATCCTGAAAGCATGGGCCAGCTTCAAGAGTACTCTTCGCAGGATTCCCCCATCCACCCGTGAAGAGATTGAAAGGCAGCCTATCATGTGGAATGATAGGATTTTGGATGAGCTTGGCAGACCACTTGGAGCTTCTCCTTACATGCAGTGGCCAAGATGGGAGAGGGGCCCTGCATCTACAGTGGGAGCATGGAAAGCCTTCAGGAAGCTTCCTACAGACCAACAGGCCCAGATGGTTCTTAATCTTAGAGGGAGTGCAGGGAGAGTCCAGCAGATTGATGCAGCCTTGCCCTTGAATTGGGTGGACATAGATGACATGCCTATTACTTGCTCCACCTGGATGGGGGCATTTTCCAGATTGGGAGTTCCTTTACATATGATTGCTTTTCTTGACCCACATGAGGATGCCTTAGTATTTGATGTTTCTTCAGGGGGTAGGCTGTCTAGATCCACAGACGATATCTTGTTGGAGGTACCGTTTCAACCAGTCAGGATAGTGGGCTTCATGGAGCATGCCTCTCTTTCACAGTGGTACTGGGATCCTGACCTGCTTCTCCTCGCCCTTGGCTCATGGAGACTGTGGCTCTACGGAGGTGTCCCAATTAAGTTTTTGCAATGGGACCCTGGGGAATGGGAATGGATAGATGAAGGGCACCGCGAGAGAAGGGCATCCCCTTTTTTCGTTACACGATCAGTAATGCTAGGAAATTCCAGCTCAGCTCTAGGGGTTGGAAGCCTACCAAAGCTCGTCATTGGGAGAACTTTCAGATTTCTGCTGACTTGTAGAGAATTTTTTGGCACAGGCTCTGGAAATCCCACCGGAATAGAAAAATCACTCTCTTCTTTTGGCTTTTTATTTATGGTGGGATAGCAGTGAACCATTGGAGGTCCAAGTTCGGAGCTGACCCTTCTTGCCCTCGCTTCCTTTTTACTTTGGAGACAATACAGCACTGCCTATGGGATTGCAGACAGGCGAGAATCATATGGAAGGGGATTGCAAGACTTTTCAGCACTTTTGTTTGCTTACCTTTCTATATGACCTGGGGATCAGTGGCTTGGCTTACTCTTTCAGGGCCTCAAGTATTTTTTGAGAGACTTGACTCCTCTTCGGCTCTTCACATCCGATGACACCTTGTGGAGTCGTGCTCTCTAGAGGATGTTTCAGCCACCCTTTTTAGGGCTGCTCACTCCTCAGTTGACTCTCCATGGGAGATCCTAGCTAGCATTGCAGCATGGCACATTTGGAGAGCCAGGTGCACTGAGGCTTTGGAGGGTTCTCAAGTTCACCCTTCTTAGATCTTGGCCAGTACTTGGACAAATACGATACACACTCTGATGGCCATTTGGGCGACCATGCAAGGATCATCTCGAGTAGCCTCCTCCAGAAGAGTTACTTTTCTAAGAGATTGGAGAGACTCTCCCTTCTTTGCTGAGACTTCTACAGGGTTGAGATGGCATTTTCAACCTCAGCCTTGGTTTCTTTCTACCTCATTCCTCTGAGGTGTTTTTATTACATGCTTAGCATGGTGTATTTCCGCATAGAGCTTGCTCTAGTGGGATTCTTTCTTACTTAATAGAAGTCTCTTTTTTGAAAAAAAATATATATATATAGGCAAGTAGTTTGTTTCATGTGCCACACCCATCGCCTCAAATGGAGAATTGGCAGAGTGTTTTTCTAGTATTTTTGCGATAGCATTTAACGAGACAACACTGATCCCTAGTCTTGGATGAGGTCTTTCCAGTGTTGTCTTGTATTTCTTTAACAACGAGTTCGAGGCGATATTTAAAAAGATAATGTCTCTAGTGGCTGTCAAGAAATCTTCAGTGTTCTAACACAATTTCTCTTCTTGATTCCTGCAAATGAGAGGATTATCTAACAATGATCTTGATGTTAGTTGCCCTACTACCAAACAACGATTGCATCACTTTGCTGATTTATACTGACATCTAACAATGCATATGGAAGACATTTGTGCGAAGGATGCTTTGTATATATTCAACCTCATATGGAACTGAGTATAACTTTCGAAAAGTCTGAGACATGCATCCCTTACAAAACATATGTGATGCTAGGTTACCATGAGTCTTTGCATGTACATGAAGTAGGATATTGGAGAAGCAATAAGGAGGGACTATGTTTGATTCCAACACATTCTAAAATTGTGAAAGTTTTCAACTTCTCCTAGTCCAGAGCTCACACTTTCCACATGAAGCACAAAATTGGAGCTTTGTAATTTGTTGTGAGTAGTTATTAATCCAATTTGCCAGTGTTGCATCTAGAAAGATCCAATTCCTTGTTGATTGTTCTAATTTATGCTTCATATCAAACGTTCTTCCTACAGCGAGGCGACGTCTCTCAATAATCAACTCTCATCATTAAGGTAGTTGTATGCGTAGTTATCCCATCACAAGATGCAAGCATATACGTTATTTTCTTCATCTCTCAAACTAATCAGTACATATTCTAGGCAAAAGGAATATTGCGCACCTAGTGTGTGTGTTTTCCAGAATTCAATAACAATTGACAAAGTTAGAGAGAAGGAAAGTACCTTCTGCTACTGTTGCAGTGTCGAGATGATTGGAACTTTGAGGAGAGCAAAAGCACCTCAAGCAATGAAAGGAAATGAAGTTTGGTCATGAAATAGTAAGAAGGTGACAAAGAACGAGGAATGAAACATATTCGTCCGATAATATATAGTATAATAATAGTAACCACATGATGAGGGCATCAAAAGAGGGTGGCATGCTATCGAGGATTGTGAAAGCAAGCTGTGAGGATGGAACCGGGGCACCTGCAGCAGCGAGCTGACATGCAATAGCTTTGAGGAGTTCGATGTGAGGTGCGATGGCTTCACCCTCATTCATGTTAGTGTTGTTGAGAGGACATTGGAGTGTGAGGATGCTCCCTACGTTCTTTCTTCATAGATGGAGCGGAGGAGCTCTCAAACTTCAGTAGCTGTCTTACAATCTTAGACTTGGCTAGTGGGGACTTCACATAGGGCCAAGCAGATGAGTAATTTTGCTTGGCTAGCCTTGGCGTGATAGCTTGAAGTTGGCAATGGACAAGAGGTCGCCTCTGGTGGCTGGTGGTGACGATTGGGTTGGAAGTGCCAACTCCACCTTCAGTCGACGGCTTGAGAGGAGGAATGACGGTAGGGGGGGAGGAGTCACTCCCTGCTTCTACGATGGGCGGTTCATTGAGGGAAGGGTCCTTTTCCTTGCCATTAACAATTGCCCACAATGCCTTTTCCTCTAACACCATGCGGATTTTCCATTTCCACAAGGCGTAATTGGGACCTTCCAATCGCTCGAGGATGCGAGAGTTAAGGAGAGAATTTGGGTTGAAGGCCATGGTAATTGGATGGAGATAAAGATGCAGAAGGGGGGGAGGGGGGGGATGCAATGCAGGGAGAGTTAGAGTGGGTCCATAACCATTGTTAAAGCAAAATGGCAGGCTGTGGAGTCTATTGAACGAGATAGACGACAATAGACCGCGGACTCAGTTGGAGGCAAGAGACGATGAGAATCAAGAAGATAGGACGCTCGAATGCATGAAGATTGAGTGACCAAACAATCACGTAGCTCTCACATATATTGAATGGGAAGGTACAATGCCAAGAGCTCCTCCACTCACTAACAACTAACTAACATCTCATACTGGATTGGTTGCAATAATGCTCGAGAGAGAGAGAGAGAGAGATGATATGATTTCATTAAAGTCCAAGCTAGACCCTTTGGGATTGGCGATCACTATCAACAACTGATAGTGATTCCTTACATCCAGTGAAATTAGATATTACAAAAAAGGATATTAGTATCAACTAACAGTGATCCCTTACATCTAGTGAAATTAGATTTTACAAAACTTGCTCTGATGTGAGTACGGTGAGCTAGTTTGTATCCCTAGAACGCTGTTATGGTGTTCTAAAACTTGCTCGCTCATTTTCTACCAGACTTCCAGTCCTCTGGAGCAATTTTTGGAGTCACATTTTGGAGACTCTAATCTTGCCCGTGAACTACTTTTGAATTTTGCAGATTAGATGCCTTTAAAAATATTGATGAGAGAGAGAGAGAGAGAGAGAGAGAGAAGGGAGGGAGGAGATGAATTTGGGTCGTCTTGTTCAACTATGATGATCTCCTTGGCTTGGGAACCCATTTTGAAATAACGAGTTTTGGATCTCCGACATCAAGAGTTCAGTTTGGGAGGAGGCAGAGATTTGATGGCAAAATGTTGCTTCGATTGCAAACAAAATGAGCGGTTTGAGCGAATATCGGGATTGTTTGTGTGAGTCGGTGATGATGATGATCAGTCGGTGCAGTGTGCAAATCTATGTTGTGTGCAACCTGTCTCTAAATCGAAGATGATCCCTGCAACTCTGTGATGGGCAACATGGACGACCTCCCCGATCACCTTCTTTGGGATGTCTTCTCGCGCTTATGTCGAGCTTCAGACCGCAACTCCACTGCCCTCGTCAACCGCCGTTTCTACCAGCTAGAACGACATCAGCGCATTTTTCTCAAGGTTGGTTGCGGCTTCCATCCTGTCAACTATGCCCTTTCTTCCCTCTGTGCGCGCTTCCCCCTTCTCTTGAAGATTGAGGTCGTTTACGCCGGTTGGATGTCTAAATTCGGGAAGCAATTGGACGATGGTGGGCTCAGCATCATCGCAAATCTTTGCCCCAATCTCCAAGAGTTATCTCTGAGCTTTTGCACGTTCATCACTGATGTCGGATTGGGGAATTTAGCTGCCTGTGATGGGCTTCAAGCTCTGAAGCTGAATTTCGCTCCTGGTATTACTGGGCGAGGGCTTCTGTCACTCGTCACCGGTTGCAAACGCCTCTCGCTCTTGCACCTCACACTCTGTTTGCACGTAAACAGTGTTGAGTGGTTGCATTTTCTAGGCCGGTTGGAGAAAATAGAAGATTTGGCCATCCGCCAATGCAGGGGGATAGGAGAAGGGGACCTTGCAAAACTTGGCCAAGGATGGAGGAGGCTTCGCAAGCTTCAGTTTGAGGTGGATGCCAACTACAGATACATGAAGGTTTATGGACATTTAGCGGTGGACAGATGGCGAATTCAGGAGGTCAACTGCGAAGCTCTCCAGGAACTGAGTCTGATAAATTGCCTGATTAGTCCTGGTAGGGGATTGGCTTGCATTCTCTCAAAATGCAAATCTCTAAAAGACCTGCATCTTGACATGTGCATGGGATTAAGAGACAAAGACCTTATTGACCTGGCAAAGAGCAGCACCGGACTTCGATCCCTCTTTTTGAGGTTCCCTTCAGATTTCTCCCCCTCTGTACCGTCTAACTACCCCCCACAGCTAACAGATGAGAGTCTGAAGGCAATAGCGAAGTATTGTGAGCATTTAGAAGAAGTATCGATCTCATTTGCAGATGCATCTTATCCCTATATACCTTGCTTTTCACTTGCAGGCATTCTAGCATTGGTGGAAGGGTGCCATGCTCTGAAGGTTTTGGTTCTGGATAGGGCATTTCCTTTCAATGACAGGGGTATGGAAGCACTTTGTTTTGCTCATTCGCTGGAAACCCTTGAATTAATCCAGTGTCAAGAGGTGAGCGATGATGGCATAGAGCTCATTACACATCTGCCTTCCTTGAAACATCTGAAGCTATCTAAATGTCAAGGAATAAGTGATATGGGACTTGCTGCTCTGATTAGTTCCCATAAGTTGGAATCTTTGAAAGTAGAAGACTGTCCTAAGATTTCTGAGAAGGGTACTCAAGGTACTGCAAAAATGGTTTCCTTTAGCTGTGATCTTTCATGGTTGTACTAATTTGTAAGCCTTGGCTGTTACTTCACAAATAGCATATATACATTATTTGAAACTGTCTTGAGGCCTTGACAGTGTCAACTATTTTGGGCTGCTTTATTGGCTGCATATGTGCTTGCAAATTTATAGTCATATTGTTTAAAGATTTATGATTTCCTAACTTTGATTGCAGATATAATTTTATAAATGTAAGATGTTAATGTAAGGCAAGATGTCGGAGAAGTCTCAATGCGGTTTTGTGGCCAGCTGAATAAGGTTAGTGTGGAAACCTATGCTTGGGTCGCAGAAAGTCTTTTCTGAGGTCCTTTCCATGTATGTGTAATGAAGTGTAGGCCAATTATGAATCTGGATTCCTGGGAGGCAGCTGTGCATCCAGACCATGAAAGTGCAATTAAATTGTGCAATTCAATTATGGCACTGTCATAGTGGCACAAAGCAGGTGGGCTAACATCTTTAAATTTCTGAAAACACATGAGCAAATTGCCTGAAAAGAGAGGGGTTGCAAAAAACAAATTAGCTCACCCTGAGGTTGACGCCATCTCCTCACATGCCAAGTCAGCACAATCAGAGGTGAGCATCCCTTGCTTGTTGCTTTATTTTCAAATCTTCTTGGGCGGCAAAATTCTGATATAATATAAAGGCCAAAAGCCTCAGGTCCTTGAGCTCAGGCTTGAGTCAGCTGCCAGCAACCGGCTCTTCTCCTGTCCACATTAACTTTTAGGCAGTTTGCAACAACCTAAGTATAGAATTTATGTGTTTAGAGACAGAGATCGCAGCCAAACATTGCACTATAGCATAGCAGCTTGCTCTTCATGTATGTATTTGAAGGAAACAAGGGAGAGAGCTAAGGGGGGTTGTATTGATGTCAGCCAGGCTTGTAATCTGCTCTTAAGCAAGGTATGGTCCATTCTTAATTACAGTGCCTGAGTTACTACTAAATTTTATCTAAAAAAGGCCTTCATTGCTACTACACGCATTGCCTAAGCCTCTTTTACCCTCAAGACTTGAGAGTGTGAATTTAATACCACATTTTGTGGGCACTTGTAAATTTGATTTGGTAATTCGTGCAGTTAACAACTAATTGTGCAATGGAATGGTGGAAAAAATCTAGCAGTATTAAACATTATTCGATAAATATTTTAATTCATGGTTGAGTGGCACATTCTAGAGGCATTCAACCCATTGAACTAATTCGATATATCCATCTTGCGCTATTGAAAAGGTTATTGTAACTGCTGAGCATTCAATGTAGAATCAGGATAGTAGGAAAGGAGCCACAAAATCTGCTTGCAGATGGAGGTTGCAGGATCACAATGCATTGAAAAGATGGTCAGATACTTAGATTTTGGATAGGACGAAGTAGCAATATTGCGAGTGAAGTGACTTCCACATGTATGTTGGATGCAGTGAAAAACCAACCTTTTCATAAGCTTGCTTAATCCCTCAAAAGGGTTCCTTGCCACATGGGCAAGTCTTTATACAACCCATCCTTATATGCCCCTCTTTTGGGTGGTGGTGCACATTTAGGAGGTTTCCCAAAATTGGAAATTTGACTTGTCCTATGCTCTTACCACCCCTATCAAAACATGTAGCAAGAATACCTTGGATGAGGGGTTATAGCTTGTGAGTGAGATTCTTTAGCATCAGCTCATCACTTTCTCATTTGCAATCACACATGTTGCTCATTCCATGCTTGTGTAACAAAAACAACCACTACACCAGAGATTTTCCCAATGGCAAAATATGGTTGACATAGTACCCCCATTTGATCGATGTAGGTCACAAACAAAAGGGGACAAGTGTATGGATGATTGAGTCAGCACCGAAGGCCTCATCACCAACTGGTACCACAAGTGCATTCCCATTGAAGTACACATCATGCCCAAGCATGTAGAAACAATTCCTAAGGGCACAGGCATCAAGACCTATCACTAGCTGTAAGAGTGCCTCACCTTCAGGTGATCAATCTATGCCTCCAAGGTACCTAGAGGTGGTTAAGAGTGTCGCGAAAGATCCTTAATCTAGTTCTGAGGATGAACGTAGCACACTTGAGTTTCCTTCCCGATACTCCAGAACTGTGAGGTTTGCGATGGAGGTGACAACTCTAGGATAGAACAAGGAGAATGAGGCACAAGCAAGCCCATCCACCTTCACCCAAACAAGTACAATCAACAAAGAGAAGGAGATGGAGGAGAGACTTGGTAGTGCCCAAGAAAAGGGGAAGTGGGTGATGGAAGGGACACCATAGGAGACAATGACTCACAATTCAGAGTTGTCCCTCACAGGGGACAAGTCAGAAGATTGGCAGATTAGGTCCAAAAGGCTACTGCTATTGCCCAGCCCTATTCTTTGATTGAAGATCTATTGGATTTCAGGCCCAACATCACCCTACAACTTTGTTTGTTGTCTCCACAAATCAAGCATCAGACTATTGCATTCCTGAAAAGCATGTCAAGAGATCAACAAAAGGGATCTATTCAAGGTGGGCCCACATCAAAGATAGTATCGGTTCACAATGGGCTAACACCAAATCACTGCTCCACCTACGTTGCTCTTAAGTGTGAACAAAGTCCCAAGCTCACGGTGGATATTAATAGGGTGGAGCTGAAGGATGTTTTTTTGAATGGTGGGGCCCCGTGAACATAATGCCAAAAGGTATGATCCAATGACTGGGTTTAACTTGACGAGTGGTGTCTATTTTCAAGTGCGCATGGCTGATCAATGCAAAGTGAAGCCTATGGGAGCAGTCAAAGGTGTTCACATGAAGATTGGTGGAGTTACATTCCTGTCCAACTTTGTCGTTCTCGATATGACTGAGGGTGAACAAATGTATCCTCTACTTCTTGGTAGAACATGGTTGCAGGTAGCAAGGGCCATTCAAGATTGGTCAATTGATGAAGTTTGGTTGCCCTCAGGATCCACGTCCTTACAAATAGATATGATTACTGGTCAAAATTGGGGAAGAGGATTTTGAAGAGGAGGCAAGAGTGGAGGAGTGATGGGCTCTTGGGGATTGGCCCATTTGGAAAAAACAATTGGCCTACGTTGAGGACTCACCCTTTCGAGATGAAACCTATTATGTAGCAGCTTGAGATGATGGTGACAGCTTGACATATTTGTTGCAACGTGCTGGACCATACGAGCTCTCATCTTGGATGGGAGCCTTGGGATCCTTAGTAGTCAACATGGTGGAGTTATGCCCACATGAGGATTTCGAAGCCCATCTTGGTACTTCAAGGATAGTGCAAGATGTAAGCCAGGAAGCATCTGCACCTGGTTTAGCTAGTGTATGAACATATGCCTTTTTGTCTTTGTAATAATCCCCACACGTATCAGCAAATCGTGACTACAAGTACAAGACAAGGTGGTGGTGAGGTCAGCTGGGTGACTCAGGGACAGGATCATGACGTGGCAATGGAGACACAAGATATGGATACCTCATACCAAAAAAAGGACCATGTGGCACGAATAGAGGAAGAGGAATCTGATGAAACTGCTAGTACTACAGAGGAAAATGATGATTCGCTAGAGCACAATGATGCTATTGTAGAAGACACAGATGGAACTGTAGAGGCTGTCAACCCATGGGATCCCTGTGATATCGAAGAAGAGGATGACTAGATGGTGACCACTGCTACCCAAAGGCGGGTAGTCCCTAAGATAACTCCTTGAAGGACAATTGGCACCATTGTGCATACTAATGGACCTAGGGGGGGCTAAGAGTAGCAAACTGGACAACTTGGAGGAACCGTTCACATTCATACTGAGATGTGGAACTTCAGGAGCAATGGGCAAGCCCACATCAAACATGGAGAAGAAGATGTCACGAACCTTGGCCTACTCGACTGTACCTGTGTGAGGATGACCTTCTACTGATAGAAGATGTTCTCAGAACTACATTCGAGGTGGAAGGATTACCATATTGGGGAATGCTCAAGTAAGCACAAAGAGGCAAAAAGAAGATGCACCCACGTGTGGCCTCCATATCTCAACCCATTCAAGAGACACCCAGCCATCTTTTCCTAAGCCTTGGTTGGAAGAAGTAGTGGCAGATTTTCCTTTGGATGATAATCCTACACATCAGGCATTGGGAGAAGTAGAGCCGAACAACTCCACAACAACAAGCATGCCTTAGGTTTATCATGCCTGGGATTGGAGGTACCTCATATTGCAACAGAGGACCAACCGTGACATGTCAAGGTAGCCAATTGGGTTTGGGAGCATGATTATCTTCTTGATATATTGTCCGACTTTTTTCAAGAGTATTTGGATGTCTTTTCTTGGTCATACAAAGATTTAAAAAGAGTCCTTGTTGAGTTCATGGAACATTGCATCAATTTGTATCCGAAAGTAGACCCAGTGATCAGAGGACCATACTGTATGAATCCCAAGTATGGTAAGGCTGATATTCAAAACATGGAGCAAGTGGAGTTGATCTTCCTAGTTGACTACTCTGACTGGGTCAGTGGAATTGTCGTTCGAAAAAACTAGACGAGAAGGAAAAATATTTTCTTTGACAAGTGAGGGAGGCATGGTACTAATTTATTTAGCAGCAAGGGGAGGCAAAGGAACTAGATGTTATGGAAGAGAGGAGGAGGCTCTGTTTGTGATGACGATGAAGATTCAAAAATCAATTTGAATTTGAAGGAGGTTCTAGCCCTTCAACAGGTAGACTTGACTTGGTTGGCTTTTGAACATATGGTACTCATGTGGAAATAGGAAAAACTAGCTTGGAAATAGATGGGGTTGGCTTGGAAGCTGTCGTCGGCTCAAGAACCAACTCAATCAGCGAGAGAATTGATGGGGAAGTAAGCTAGTTCTCGTCATTCAAGTTTGATGATCTAGTTTTATACATGAGAGCAAGTATTGAGGGCCCAATCTACGCTTCGGCATCTGAAAAGGTACTTCTCCAATTATCAATCTGTGGTGGATCATGCAAAAATGATTGCCGAGCTTATAGTGTGCCTAACCCTTGCCCCTTATTTCCCAAAGTTGGTGCTCAAAGTTCTTTTGGAACACAATGAGCTAGCCAACTAGAACTTGCTGATAGTGCTTTTGCAACATATGGTCAATTTTTTTATTGGATCTACTTGGAGAAGAAACAAAAGAATGGTCGGATCTCGAGATCCAGAGTATTATTGATGAGATAGCCATGAGATACTGAGTAACTATTTCCTTCTAACAACCTATCACAAGACATTTCTTGGCACTAGTGTGGTCTTTGGACTATTTGGGGGGATGGGAGGAAACATGAATACTTGTCAAAGAAATGGCTTGTTGATCTAAACGTGATGATTCCTAACCAAAAGGTTGTTGTCCTTCTTTATATAAGACTCTAAAAGGTCCTCTACTACAAAAGTGTTCCAAACACCAATCATGGTATCTCTGAGAACTACCCGAGTTCGTTGCACTTTATAAACACTTTGCAATGTTATTGATGTCAAATGGGTGTGGCTTAGTCGACTTCAATACCACATTCTATCACTTAATCGAATATTCCTCAAGCTCATGTGAATCAGGAAGGTTGTTGAGACATGTAGTCTGAGAGCACAAAAACTAGCCTAGTGCCTTGGCTACAAACAGGAAAATGAAGTGGAAGCAATGGAGATGACAAAGATCTGTAGGTGCAAGTAATGATGCAGGGAGTGTAGAGAATAAAGGAATACACTAAAAATTGTGAGGCAATATACTTTGGACTCCCCCTTAGTCCCCATGCACTAATGGGTGGTTTGGGAGATGCTTGCTAGAATTAATTACTACACATGACACTTCGACTGGAGTGATATGCTATTCCTCTTGGTGATGATAGATTGGTAAGGCTCCCTTAATTACTTCACCTCCACGTGGCAATTCCTCATGAATTTTTGGATTAAACAATACTAAAAAGCAAGTAGATGCTCGAAACGGCTTCACGCAGCTTTCATTAAAGAGCTTGGGTATGATAGGCCTTACAAATCTACGAGTTGTACCATACCATTGCCAAAGATCTTAGTTAAGTTGTAGGGCCATTTCAACCAAGTTTGAGATTGGTTTTGAGTGGCCCTAGCTAGGCATTATACAATAAAATGAGCACACTTTTCTTCAAATGCTTTCACACAATGTGTCAATTTGCCAAGCCTTTTGCCTTCTCTGGATTATTTGTAGCAACTACGCTACTTCGATTCTTGATCATCCAAAAGTGCTAGTAGTTGATGAAATCGCCCCTTGATTGCCTCAGGTTCCCCAAGCTTATGCTTGGTTGACTACTCAAAGACTCAAGACCAAAAGTTCCAAAGGAATCACTACCTCTAAGCCAAACACCATTTTAGAAAAGGGTCAGGTTGGTGGTCATCTTATATGCTTCCCGGTTTGGCATCCCAATCTTGTCGATGGGTACTACCTTCTTTGCAAGAATAGACTTGAGTCTCATTGGTGGACTCAGTTGGTGGACTCAGTTTAGCAATTGCACTAGGGGTAGGGTAATAAATTGTGGCAACTTGGTGCATTGGCGTAAGCTCCTTTGTCAAAGTTTGGAGAATGTGATTCATAAAATGTATCCCCTGATCACTGACACACCTGCCAGCTATACTTATAAATGATATTTTCAAAAAGGAACTTGGCTTGGCTATGGGCTAAGTTATCCCATAGTGCTTTAGCCTTTGAATGGCAAAAATAATGTACTTGTTTTAGGTGCACTAAGCCACATTTTTAAATGGGCCAGTATAGTCCAAGCCCCATCTCTAGAATGCATCCCATGGATGGCTTGGTTACAATGGCATATGATGCTGTGGGCCTACTTGAGCTAATAAGTTAATAATTTAAAAGCTAATAAATAAGTTAATAAGCTTTAATTTATAACTTCAATAAATGATAATAAATATCTTAATAATAAAAACATATTCATAACAAGTTAAATATATACTTGCTAATAAGCTAATAAGTAAAATAAGTTGAATAAGTAAAATAAGTCTGAAAGCTACAAAATTTATCATTATGAACTTTATAAAAAAATAACTTTATAATTTCGGGATCCGAAGCCAAATCAAATACAAAATTTTGCAAATCCGCCATCGTCAAGATTTCCCTCTGGTGTTGATTCTCTAATACGAGCAAGGCTATATTGTGAAAAGAATTTCAAAGCTGGTGGCATAGTGAGACTCCAAAAATTGTACATGCATAGGTTGAGGGGCCCTATCCCTAGGAACCCTAATCTCTCCACCACTTATTCTCCATCCTTTCTCATTTTCCTTTTCCACTTTGCAACCTCCTCCACAAGCGTCTTCTCTGTTGCTGCTTCCTCTCTATTGTTGGAAGATGTTTTTTTCCATGCCCAAGAGTTATTCCAGAGCGACACTGAGGTAGGCTTACTTCAAAATTCATTCTTGCTTCATCCATTCTCGCAACCTCTCGTTCAATCTGGATTTCAAAGACCTCTTGTTTCTTTTGTGGAACCACCTCATGCAGAATGCCTTCCCTGAGCTCAAGCCAGGGGTTGAAATGCCCCCATATCTGCAACAAAACCATGCTCCAAAGAGGGCACGCCAGTGCCTTCCCTGAGCTCAAGCCAGGGGCTGAAATCACTCTAGACGAGGCCAAAAAAGGCCCCCAGAGAGGGCGCACTGGCGTGCCCTTTCTAGGGGCCTTTTTTTGGCATCAGCCAGGGTGATTTCAGCCCCTGGGCCTAAGCTGGAGTTTCCCCATAGTTCAAGTAAAAAAAAATTGTGCTTGTATCATCAAAAAACAAGAATCAATCACAAAAACCACAGTCAACATAATCGACATTTAGAATTAACTTAGATATCCCTTTTCCTAAAGCAATCCAATGATCACACAAAAGTCACTCATAGTCAATGAAGATGCTTTGCCCTATTCCACACTTGGGTAAGACACTTTCCACATACCAAAAAAAAAGAGAATGAGATGGCTCAAAGGCAAATTTGGTTAATCTTTAGGACATTTCAACATCACCAATGCATCTGGAGTGCCCCAAAATGACTTTTGAAGCACCAAAATTGGACTCTGGAGGAGGGAGAAATTACTTTTTAAGGTAAATTTTTTTACTTAAAATAGGGCACGCCGGCATGCCCTCTCTCAAGCAAAAAAATTTGCCTCTTCTTCTTGAAACTTTCACATGCAAATTTTTTTGCTTGGGAGAAGGCACGCCGGCACGCCCTGTTCTAGGCACAAAAATTTGCCTAAAAATGTCATTTCTCCCTCATTCGACATCCGATTTTGGTGGTTCAAAAGTCATTTTGGGGTGCTCCAGATGCATTGGTGATGTTAAAACATCATGATTCTATAACCATTTTTTGGTACAAAAATTGATGCAATTTTAATAATTTTTAACATGACCAATGTATTTGGAATGCCCTAAAATTCTGAAAATGACTTTTGAATCACCAAAATCAGACTCCACATGAGGGAGCAATGACATTTTTTGGTGTGTATGACATTGGCGCGCTCTCTCTGGGGGCCTTTTTTTGGCTAATTTCAACCCCTGGTTGAGCGGATGCCTGGGGCTAAAATGCCTCAGGCAAAGGCAAAAAAAAGCCCCCAGAGAGGGCGCGCCGACACGCCCTCTCTGGGGGCTTTTTTTTTGCCTCTACCTGAGGCATTTTAGCCTCAGGCATCAGCTCAGCCAGGGGATGAAATCACCCTAGGTGAGACAAATTTTTTGTAAGTTGAAGTTCATGAATTTTTGAAGTTGAAGTTCATGCCTTTTTGTTTGCTTCAAGTTCATCTTCAAGTTCCAAGATGCAAGTTTGAAGTTTGAAGCTTCATGCTTCATTTTGGTTTTAAAGATTGGAACTTTTCTGCATTACTATTTTAGTACTTGCTTTTAAGTTTCAAGCTATTGTTTGTATTTTGTTTGTTTTACATTTTGTAGAAATGTTGACCGATCAAAAGTGGGTCCTAGCAAGCGTGGGAGGTGAGGAGGTAGGGGAAAGGGAAGAGGAAATCATGAGCCTCTTGAGGTTGTTGCCCCCATTCCTAATGTCCATTCTATGGGAGCAGAGGATATGGGAGACATGAGCGAGGGGCTTGGAGAGGGCTCTGGAGCATGGCATGATTTTGACCATGCGCTTCCTTTTGAAGAGTCCTCCTTATAGATTGTGCCATACATAGTTCAACTAGAGATCATACCTCCTAGAGAAGGGGGTTCTTTGTCTGAGAACTCTGGATAGGGGGGAGGAGATTCTCCAAAAAACAAGAATATTTTCTTGTTTTCAGTGTCCTCTAGTTCCTTTGTGCAATCTTATCCCTTATGCCAAGGTGAGAGGGCTAAAGGATGATGTATCTGGATTGAAAGACACCTTCAGTAGAGAGGGTTATGTGCAAAAGAAGGGGACTTTTATTGTTTCTCTTTGGACTTTTGGGTGAGAGGACTGCGATGTTAATGAGGCTATCATGTAGGAATGGGACCCTATATGGGTTTCCATTAATGCAGAGTTTAAGGCAGTGCTTGTTGGGCATCCTGCGTGGCAGGTTATGTCGAACAAAATGTTCTATGTTTGGGAGGGCAACCATAGGACCGTTGCATGGCAAGCAGCAATCAAAGAGCGATTTTCATAGACACGTGAGAAGCATTACAGAGTCCTCTGCACAGTCATTGATCCTACACATGTTAGTGAGATTGCTCTGCTATCCATCTTGCAGAGGATGACCTTGTAAGAACTATTTTCCCTTTTCTTAGAAACATTCTTTACTTGGTTTATGAATTCAAAGAAGTCAATTGTTTCCTTTTAGTAGAAAGAGTATTTGATGGCTGATTGCTTTTATTACATACCTCTTATTTGAACATTCATAGCATGAATACAAATGCATTGGATGCTACCTCTTTGAGAGATGAGCTCGTGAATTGTAAAAACATTTGTTCAATCATGAAGAGTACATCAAGGATTTTCTAGATAGAGACAAGAGGATCATTGCCAGCATTAGGCACAAATACACGAAGGGGAGTGAGAAGTGGTATCCTCTTACAAGGAGATACCTTGGCAAGTTGGTTTATAATGTATGTTCTTCTCTTTTGTTATTTAGCAATTAAGGTGCTTTTGTTTGCAGGCTAACATTTGAAGAGATGTGCTTCATGCTACTTGAATATTCAAATCTCTCAAGCACTTAGAAAGAAGCTAGAGCAAGCTAAACAAGCTATGTTAGAGGAGGAGCTTGGGAGGGTGGAGGACAAGGAGTTGGAAGAGCTTGCCACACGATACGGTGAACATATTGGGATGTTGATAGTGTCAAGGAAATGTTGGTATCAAGAGCGAAGATGGATCCTTTTACAACACCAAAGCAGCTGGAGACAAGTGTGGGTAGGGACATGATTTTGGATATGCTTATGGGTGATTCAGCCGAAGAGAATAAAGAGATTGGGGAGGATGAGTTCAAGTTGCTAGAGTATGCCACTCCATTGTCCAGTGGATAAGTGGATTGAGAAGTGCTTATAACATGCTAAAAAGGCACAATGTTTAACATCTAAAGGACTTGAGGCCGTCATGGAACTCAAGAAGAAGTGCAGATATCCTTTCATGCATAGTGTTTTGTTTCCAGGTCAATTGGGTGCACAACACCAACCCCATGTGTTTAAAATGTCCACCAAGGGTCTAGGAAGTGGTGTTGACCTCGTCAATAGAATGAGACCGAGGGGAACTTGGAGAAAATGTGGGTGCATTTGGATCATGTTCAAAGAGTTCCACATTGGCCAACAATGTCAGCACATGTGTATGATCCTTTTGTGCACGAGCTTTTGAACATTGCAACATGTGAGTTCAGGGTTAAGGATAGATTTGCCCAAGCTGAATTTTGGAAAATGCTAAATCATGCTGTTGAAAACAATGGGTTTGCGAAATCCGAGTTCAGAGGTTTTATGGCAGATGAGGCAAATGCAAATTGGCTTGCAGTACAAAATGTGTAGTGTGATGGAGCAAAGAAAGAGGATCCAAATAGGGAGAGAAGTTGTGTTTTCCACTAGGAATAGAGCATGGTGCGTCACACATATGAGTGCATAAGGCCATCCTTCCAGAAGGAGCACAAATCGCTTGGCAGGAAATGGAGGAATGCACCATCTGCCAATTTTATTAACGTGTGCAAGAATGAGTTTAGGAAATTTTGGCATGTAGGTCATGGTATTTAGGGGGAGATTCCTACATTGGAAACATGGTTGGCTTGGTGGGACACTAGAACATTTCACTAGGGCTCTTGGTTTGTTTCACAAGATGATTCAGGTATCTTTGTCCCTACAACAAACCTCTCTGAGTCCAAGAACCAAGCATGCAAGCATGAGGGTGAGTGTGGGGCACAAAGAACGTATCTCTCTATTTGAGGCTAGTGGTGCAGATTTATCCATGGCCATTCTTCAGAGTGTAAAATATAGTGCATATCTAAAGGGGGTCAAGTCTGGCTGTGGGACTAACATGGATGATATGGCTGAGCATTTTTATAGAAGTGCTGGTTCATCATCTAGAAAGCAATTGGTTGATATGGCAAATGCTTCCATGAATGAGATGGGTGTGGCTAAAGATGGTATGTAGCAAACGAGTGACTATCAACGCAGTGTCCAGAAGAAAAGGCCAGTGATTGTGCAAATCCTGATGAACTATTGGATGAGGATAGTCATAGACCAGAATATGTCATGGCTATAATAAGCAGGCAATGCAATCAATCTAGCCATAATGAAGGGCCCAATCAGGTGGTGGTGGAGGAGAGAAAGGTGCCAAAAGCAATGTGGGTGATTCGAAAACTAAACCAAACAAAAAGATGACTTGCTTTGGTAGGTTGCATGGACAAGGTGGGCAGTGTGGATGGTACATTTGTGAAGGGGAAGGTAAGAGTGCTTTGGGTGTGCCTGCATCATGCTTTTGGGGGCGGCACAGATATCCTGGAGGCACAACAGAGGGATTTATTTGGTTTTGCAATATTTCAAATACTCACTCCTTGAATGTCGATGAAAAGGCAATCGTGGGAGTGCCACGTCCTACACCTGGAGTTTGGCCTGTTGATGAGGATTCTCTCAAAATTGGATGGATTCGCTGGGATTCCTCCTTCGCTTGGAAAGTCTTGCTCAGAGTACAAAAGATTCCTTATTTCTTGGAGTTTGTTATCAAACAAATGGACACTGACCACAATTGTTTGTAGCTCCTTAGTTATCCAAGGTTGAGTTCCTGAGTTGGTTTGTTACACCCCAAGAGCAAGAGCGGAAGAAAGGTTGGAATAGGAATGGACTATTGCCTTGGCATGGCCAAGTGGTTGTAACATAAGAAATAGGGAGAGTGGCGAGGAGGAGTAGGGTTGGCCCTCCCTTCAAAAGGTGCTATGTATAAAAGCTATAAAGTTGACTTTTGGTCTTCATTTGTTTTTTTTTTTCCAAAAAAACAGTGCTAATTATATTACTTCGAGAACAAGATACAAAAAGTCAGCTTGTAGCTGACGGGCTGCGTACACAAATCGGACACAGCCCTAAAAGGTAACACAATAAGTCACTCTCTCATGTCGGGATGAGGCTAGTGTGAATGAACAGCCATCGGGGTGGTGAATAGCACCACCGAAGGCCCTGCGAGGTTTGCTCGAAGAAGAGGCCCTGAGTGTTCCAAGCCCGAAGGAAGCGTCTCCGCTTCTCTTAACCGGACCGGGAATCTCCCTGAATCTAGTCCCACTGGCCTCTGAGGGTATGAATAATCTCGCACCAAATATCAGTCATGACCTGGGCAGTCGATAAGGAGGTGCCACCGAGGATCTGCGCGCAACGCGAGGTCCAAATGTGCCACCCTGCTATGCTGCTGATAATCTCCCAGACTGGCTGCCTCTCCTGAACTCCTGTATCCGCCTCTGCTAGGTGCTGCGGGATACCCTCGAGCAGCCCCCATGTACCCTGCATGATAAGAAAAGTGGGGTCCTGCTGGCATGCCTCGAATAAGTGATGTAGACCAGGTGCGGTGCTGCACCAACAGAACGCGCCCCACGTGATCAAGCCTAGCTCTGGTGCTGCGCGAGTGAGAATCCCGAAAGTCCACCTCCACACTTCCTGGGCGCGAGTGCAGCTCCACAGGCAGTGCTTTGGTGACTCCTCAGCCACATGGCAGATCTGACAGCGTCCGTCCTGGCCTATCTGTCTCAACCAACTCCCCACCGGAAGACCTTTGTGGGCGAGAAGCCACAGGAAGTAGGAGATCTTCCGCGGCCGCCAGCTCTCCCACAAGGCCTTCCAGAAGGCCTGCAAAAAGAATCTGGAAATACCCTGTGCATACCAGCTGGGCCGCTGGGTGGGGGGGCGACTCTGCATCCTCCCAAGAACTCGCCTGCCCAAAGTCGTGTTGTAGGCGAAGAAGGAGGTCGGCCCCTGTCCTGTCACAACCTCTGGCCAGCTCCACTCTCCTAGGTCCCACTCAAGCTCTGACAAGGCCCGCCCCTCCCAGAGCCAGAGTCGCCAAAGCTGCAGCTGATCTTGCTCGATGCTAGGGTCGGTACGCCAGACCTTCCCCAAAAGGCCTATGATCCGAACCCTCTGCCATGGAAGTGGGGGGTCGATGAGTACATCCTCTCTCCTGAGTCGTCCATCCCCCATAACCGCGAAGAAAGAAATAGAGGAGTCGACCATACGTCCTGCGACCACCAGTGGGATGCCACGGGGGGTGAACTGTCCCAGCCAACGGTCGTCACCAGGCATGAGGATCTGAGGCTCCGGTGGAACTAACTAGTCAGCTGGGATCGCGCCGTCGATCTCCGTGCATCTCGCCTGGGCTCCACGAACTCCTCTAGCAGCGTCTGCGAGATCAGTCGTCTCCAAATATCTGTACGTGTCCCTCCAAACTCGAAGGGACCGGGCTGGCCCCCTCATCCAACCATCCCACCTGATGTGTGATCTCTCCCCCAACTGAAGGCCCTCGGCATCTCTGACCTGGTCGTTCCAGATAAGCGGCTGGCGATCAATCTCCTCCTGACAGCGGGGAGGGGACTGAATGAGACTGAGGCGGAGCCGCCTCCAAACCATAAGGAGGCTACGAACGAGTGGGGAACGGGGCTGAGTAAGTGGGGCGGAAGTGAAGATCCACTTGAGGGACGGGAGCCACTCTCCACCTCGTCGCGGGACACAAGAACCGACCCCCTACTGAAGTAGCATCTTCCACGTCTGCCCCCCCGGGGTCAAACCGCGGATGACTAACTTGCCTAGCAAGGCCTGACTCTGCAGCTCTGGATCGATGACTCCAAGGCCTCCCTCAGCCTACGGAAGAATAACTGTCTGCCAAGCAACCCTGGCTCTGGTATCTCTGAGGCCATCCTCCCCGGACCAAAGGAAGTTCCGAACCAGCCTCCTAAGCTGTGCCACACTGGATCTCGAGAAACACCAACAGGAAGCCACATACCAAGCCGTGGCAAGGAGGACTTGGTTGACTACCAAGGCACGACCTGCAAGGGAGAGCTTAGCAGAGCTCCAATAAGCCAGCTTCCGTTGGATGGAATCTAGCACCGGGAGAAACTGCTGAGTTGGCGTGATGTCCAGACCGACCTGAAAACCCAAATATCTAGCTGTCTGTCCCCGCGGGATCCACCTGAAACCCAAAAACCTCCCCCACTGAGAACGCGCCCCGGGGTCTGTGAGGAAACCAACTGATTTGTTCCAGTTGATTTTCGCACCAGTAGCCGAACTGAAGACCTCCAGGGCCAACCTCACCCTCTCCAGCATCAACTCATCGTCCTGGACATACAGGGCTATGTCATCCGCGTACTCCGAGTCCAAGAGCTCCGTGTCCTCCCGGAGGGGTAGGCGAACACCCCTGATCCCTGTAGACCTCGCCCGGAGATAGTAAGTCATAGCGTCGGTGAAGAAGAGAAACAGGTAAGGGGCAAGGGGGCAGCCCTGACGCACTGATCTCTCCAAGCTAAAACGCTCTCCCATCCTGCCTCCAATGATGACTCTGCTAGAGGCTGTCCTGTACAAAGCTGAAATGCCCTGAATCCAACCTGCTGGGAAACCTAGCCGCTCCAGAGTCCCCTCCAGAAAGGACCAGTCCACCCGATCGTAGGCCTTCTCAAAGTTGAGAAGTAGGATGGCAAGGTGTGATCCGCTATGCTGAGCCCACTCTACCGCCTCTGAAAAGGTGAAGACATTGTCCAGGATACTGCGATCCTGAACAAAGCCTATCTGAGTGTCGTGAATGATGTCTGGAAGTAGAGGCCGAACTCTGGCGCTGATCATCTTGGCTAGGATTTTGTAGGCAGTGGTAAGGAGAGTGATCGGGCGCCACTGACGGATCTCTTGTCTATCTCCTCCCTTCGGGATGAGGCAAATCAATCCCGAGGAGAGGCTCTCTAGCATATAACCACTGAAAAGCTGCTAAGAGGGGCTGATGGATCTGGTCCCAGAAGGAGGTGAAGAATGCCCGGGATAGCCCATCCTCACCTGGGCATTTCTGTCCATCGATGGCCATCAAGGCCTCCAACATCTCATCCGTGGTAAAGGGTGCCAACAGCGTCGCCTGCATGCTAGGCTGGACCAAGGAAGGAGTGTGTCTCCACACCTCCTTGCGGGCACGACGAGTGCGAGGAGCAAGTGGCTCCTGCTGAAAAAAGGTCCTATAGAAGTCGGTGGCCAATCCCAAGACCTCTCCCGGATCCATGACAATGTGTCCCGACGCTGTCCTGAGACTCCGAAGCTGATCACCTGCAGCTCTCTGGCCATGTGTCCTGAAGAACTCCCTGCACATCCGGTCACCCTTCCGAGCCTAGAAGGAGAGAGAGGCGTGATAGGAAAACTCTATCGAGGGCTCCCAATAAGTGTGAGAGCGACCAGTGAGGATCTTCCCACATCTACGGGAGTGAGCCGCCGAAAGCTTGTGTTCCTGTAGCAGAAGTACATCCACACGTCCTACCACTGCTGGCTGAAGTTCCTGTCTCAGAATGAGCTTCCTGGGACGACGGGTGCCAGAAGAGTGAAACCCGTTCACATTCCAGGATACGAGGTGTAGGCTCATGGTGAGGACTGGGAGGCAGCGAACAACTGGTCTGCTTGCAATCGAGGTCGAAGAAGAAGCTGACATTTCGGAGGAGAGGCGCTGGCGCTTATGGGAAGGTTTGGAGGGGGAGGCGGGGTCGTCCTGCCCGTCCTTCAACACCTTCAGCAAAGGCGAGAGGCCTTTGGTACCATGAACGAAGGCTTTCTCAAGCCAGCTCGAGATCTCTGAGGTGGACATCCCGTAGAAGGCACGGAGTTTCTGAGGCATCCAGGCTCTGACATCTTGGGGGAGGGGCCAAGACAGGGGGGCCTGAGGATCACAATCAGTCTGAATCGTTTGGCGGCGCAACACCACCACAGGCGCACGTCACCCTCGGACCACTGAGTCTCGAGAAGCTGCCCACCGGGAGGAACAAATCTGAGCATGCGTCTGCTCCCTGAGAGCCTCCCAAACCGAGTCGTCTGTCCAGGTCTCGGTGCCGTCACTGAGGAACGTGAAAGCAAAGCTAGGGCCATCCCTAGGGGCCAAGGCGGCTATCTTCCCATCCGCCCCTTTGCGGAGCAGGAAGATACTGATGTCGAGGCAAGCAGGGAAGGTCCCGAGGTCGGCCACATCCAAGTAGTCCCAGGGGCCAGATCTGTAAAAGTCGCGGGGGAGCTCTCTCTCCTGAGGCTGAGGCCCATCAGAGTCTGCCACTGAGGGGCAAGCGGATGGAGAAGCCTACATCGGTGATGGTGGAGACTCCGGGTGTCCTATCAGTGGAGGGGGAGGGGGAGGGGGAGGAGGCTGGGGAATAGGCAGCTCAGACTCCTCAGGGGCAGCTGGCGGAGGAGAAGGAGGACGGGGAGCGGGAACTGCCCTCGGCTGGGGAACCGACGGAGCAGCTAGCTCTGCGGGAGAACTGAAAGAGGCGGGGGGGGGGGGAGGGATGGGGCTGCAACTGGAACTGGGGCTGAGAAGGAGGGGAAGAAGACTGAGGAGGACACGGGGGCTGAAGCTGCGGGTCGGGAGGCAAGGGGTGCCGTTGGGGGACGGCGGGCTGGGGCTGGTGGGGGGGAGGCTGGGGAGAGGGAGAGAGGGGGACCTGAGGCTGTGGAGGGCGGGCTACCGTCGAGGAAGATGCTCTCCCAAGTCCCTGGGGCAGCTGCCTATCGAGTCTCTGGGGAGCAGCTACAGGCGGGGTAACCTTACAGGCGGGGTAACCTCTGCCTCCTTGCCTTTATCAGAGATCTTCTTGTTCTTTCCCTTTTTTCTTCTAACCTCAGTCCAGCCGCCAGCTAGCTCTGGCTCCGGCTGCCTCTGCTCCTCCTAGCATGGCTGTCCGGAGGGGGGAGGAGGGGGCGGAGCGGGGGGAGGTGGGGAGGGGCGAGAAGAGCTGGCGAAACGTGGGCAGGCAGTCGCCAGGTGTCCAAAGCCGTGACACCTCAGACACTGTCCTGGCTGTCCGGTGACTACCATGCTCTGGGTGATGCTGCCGGCACCTGTCACGATCTCGATCACTGCCGGGAGAGTCGCAGGATCTGCCACGGCCACACGGACTCGGGGGGCTCCTGCCGTAGTCACCGCATCGGCGAAGGTATCGTGCATAACCCAGCCGAAGTGGGAACCAAGGTCCCTAACAATCGGCCGCAGCTCAGCAGCAAGACCAGGAAAAACCAGCGTCACTGGATGGCGAGGTATACGGAATCGGGCATCAAAATCTGCTGCGCTGAATCCACGGTACCACGGGACTATCATGATAATCTTCCCGTCCACTGACGTGGGGGAGCCAGCAATCAGGTTGCTCGCAGCTTTCGCACTGGAGAGTTTGAGCCAGAAGATGCCCCTTCCCATAAGGGCCACCTCCACAATATGGCCGTCCTCTAACATGAGAGTGGACTGGAGCCAGTCCCTGATGGCTGATCTGGAGGGGGAATGTCCAATGACTCTGCTGTAGACTGATGGAAGAGCAAAGTCATTGGCCACCTCCTGAACCCGAGATGACTGCTGCTCAGTCAGGATGATGCGGTAGGCATCTGGAGAGGGAGGGACCGTCTGGGCCTCCGGTTCCGGACAGGGAGCCGCCATACCGCCAAGACAAACTGCGAGGCTTCGGATGAGGAAGAGGCTGTCACCCAATAACGGGGGGGGTAGAAGCGGGAGGGTGGAGCCTGGGTGTGGCGGGAACGGAGGTGGCGCACGAGGTGGCAAACAGGGGGTGGGGAGGAATGGAGAGGCGGAGGGGGGGGCGGGGTGGGGCGAGTGAACAGGCGGGGGGGGGCGAGGGTGAGGGCGAAAAAAAAAAAAAAGGCGGGAGGCGAGGGGTGAGTGGAGGCGAGGGGTAGTGGACGGGCTAGGGCGGTAGGGCAGTAGCGGCTAAGGCGGGGCGGTAGCGGCTAGGGCGGGGCGGTAGTGGCTAGGGCGGTAGCGGGGCGACGGGTAGCGGGCTAGGGCGGTAGGGTGTAGCGGGGCGGGGGGTAGCGGGCTGGGGCATAGGGGGGTAGCGGGGCGGGGGTGAGCGGAGGGGGTAGTGGGGCGGGGTAGCGGGGCGGGAAAGCGGGGTAGCGGGGCGGGATAGCAAGAGTGAACGGAGGGGGTAGCGGGGCGGGATAGCAGGGCGGGGGTGAGCGGAGGGGGTAGCGGGGGCGGGGGTGAGCGGAAGGAGTAACGGGCGGAGGGGGAGGTAGAGGTACGGCGGGGGGGAAGGGAAGCTCGCAGGCATCGATCAAAACAGAAAGCTGGACTTAAAGTTGGTCTTCATTTGTAAGTATGCAAGTTTGAGGAATAGGAGACTTCCTTCTTCTCAAGTGGTGTGCTATATGTTTCTCATGCTCTTGCCTTTGTGAATGCCTCTTCCCCCCCTTCCCCCTTCTGTCTCAATGCATTCCCCCTCCCTCTATCTCACCTTTCCCCTTTCTTTATTTCTCTCTCTCTCTCTCTCTCTCCCTTTCCCCTCTGAGCAATCATATTGTTGCTACTCTAGAAGCCATTGAAGTGACACCTTGGACTGCATGGGCTTGCATTACTCCCACAAGGAGTAGTAGGAGTTAGAGAGTTCCCTCAAAATTCCTCCAAGATCCCCTTTCCTTATGAGTCATCGGCCGGAGACTACATTTCTTTGGCACCATTGTTGGGGAGATAGAGGTATGCTTTTGCTTGCACATGCTTTTTCTATTATTTTCCATTGCCATGAAGCTTGGTTGTGGAGTTTAGTGTAGAGATGGAGCTGAAAAAGTGAAGGAAAGTGAGTGAGAAGGAAGAGGAAAAAGACTCAAACTATTTTTTTGGGGAAGTTTTTGGGTGGTTGGTGTAGTTTGTTGTGCATTGGAGGTCTCAAAATCTAGGAGGGAGTGCTTTGAATCATTGCTAAACCTTGGATCAAGTCCCACCCCACTAGAAAATGTAAGAAGTTCTTATTGGATTGAAGTTCCAAGGTCTTGGGAATGACAAACAGTCTGACAAACAGTCCATCTTGGGAAAGAAACCTTCCGTTTTGGCCAAACTTCCTTGTTTTTTGGTATTTTTGTTTCTTTTGGTTGCTTCTTGTTGTTTAGTAGTTATTCCAGCTAGAAAACAGGTCCTCACACACTCTAAACACTGCACAAAGACCCTAGAAACTCATAAAATCCCAAAAATTCCATCGACCCAAGTGTTAACACCAAAGAGAGAAGCGTTCGATTAGCCTAACACAACACACACATCGAGGGAGTATCCCTATGCACGTCAAGCTAAATTTTCCACCAAGATAGCTTTGATTGTGTTGCGATATTGCTAACTCCAACAAGTTAACTTTGAATTTATCGAGATAGTGTTGACTCCATTGGGTTAAGACTGTTGACATCTTAACATGGACTGACAGCAAGTTGACGCTAGAGATAATATATGAGAACATGCATAATTAATGACCAAAGCTTGTCCAAAATAAAGGTCAAATCTAACTTCACGCATGTCGAGTTAGTAACTCCATGCACATGAGATGCACGTTGCGATAGGATACATCGGGTAGTAATTCCATGCACGCTGCGATAGCAACTCCATGCATAAAGGGTTAGTATTCTTGTGCATGCTGGGATACTAAGCCGATGCCCATGCCAGGTTAACAAACTGACTGACAGAGGGAAATTGAGAAATCTACAGGCTGAACTTCTGAGTGTGCACCCATCTTGAGCTACCCACATGCTATTAAGATCTGGAAAAATCCTAGGAGTTGAGCTAGAATAGGAAGATGGTGCATCCAACTATCTGATATTAAGCCAAGGAACCATCTTAGTGTCAGCCTCATTGGGAATCTCAATCCCTAGCTCTTACTCAATACACGGTCCTGACAGTGCTCTCAACGGAAGATGCAATGTCGCTACACCTATATGAATCCCCAAATCTCCCACTAGCCGATCAAGCCATATAGCCTCCTTGCAACCCTCTGTGGCTGCAACATACTCAACCTTTGTGGTAGACAAAGCAATGCACTTTTGTGCACGAGACATCCACGACACTGCACCACCTATAAAGGTGAACACATAACCAAAAGTGGATCTCCTACTATCCACATGCCCTGCATAGTTTGAATATGTGTACCCAAGTACACACATGTCTCCACTACCAAAGCAGATGCACATCTCCTTGGTACCCTTCATGTACCTCATGATGCACTTAACTACCTCCCAATGCCTCGTTCCTGGATTAGCCATATACTAGCTAATAACTCCCACTGCAAATGCAATGTCTGGTCTAGTAGCTATCATAGCATATATAACACTCCCAACCACTGATGCATAAGGAACCTTGGCCATCATGGCCCTCTCCTCATCTGATTTAGGACTATTTGTATGACTCAGTTTCACATATGGAGGCAATGGAATACTCACGGCCTTCCCCCCCTCCATATTGAAATGCTGCAATACTTTTGTAACATACTCCTTCTGTGAAAGCCAAAGGAGTTTCCTACTCCGATCATGCGTGATGCGCATACCAAGAATATGACCTGCAAGTCCCAAATCCTTCATATCAAAGGCTTCATGCAACTTGGCCTTTAATGCATCTAGCTCATAAGTATTATTGCTAGCCAATAGCATATCATCCACATATAGTGCCAAGGTTATTAGGCTATTATCCTTAGCCCTTTTAGTGTAGAGGCAGTGACCAATTTCACTCCTCCTAAAACCCTGGGACTGAATGAAAGCATCAAACTTCTGATACCATTCTCTAGGTGCTTGCTTAAGACCATAGAGACTCTTCAACAACTTGCAAACTAAATGCTCTTTGCCCTTTTCTTCAAAGCCTTCCGGCTGCACCATGTAAATTTCCTCATGCAGATCCCCATGCAAGAAAGCTATCTTGACATCCATGTGCATAAGCTCCATATCTTGTGCTGCCACTAGTCCAAGCCTGCATCTAAGTGTGGTCATCTTCACAACAGGAGAGAGTATCTATCAAAGTCCACACCCTTCTCTTGCTTGAATCCTTTAGCGACCAAACAGGCCCTGTACCTAGGCACATCATCACCTATGACCTTCATCTTGTAGACCCATTTACATGGCAATGCTTTCTTTCCATGTGGCAAAGAAACCAAGTCCCAAGTCTTATTTTTCATAAGTGAACTCATCTACGATTGCATAGCATACCCCCACTTGCATTGATTCTCGCGCATCATAGCCTCTCTATAGCAAGAAGGCTCCCCGCAATCAGTAAGCATCACATAGTCTACCCCTGGAACAAACCTATCAGGCGGTCCAGACACTCTAGATGATCTTCTCAAGGACATTTCAGCTTGCTGTCCCACCTGCATATCAGCCACATTTGGCTCATCATTTCCACCAATAGATGATCCATCATCTACCCTTGATTGTATACCTGTGGGATTACTTGATGGTCCCATTTCTTGCACATTTGGTGCATGGACAGCTTGCTGTCTATCAACATATGTAGGTGGATTTACATCCTAGAAAGTGATTCTCCTCATTTCCACATCCCTCATGGGTGCCTTATGCATCTTCTCTTCATTGAAGACTACATCATGGTTGTGTATGATCTTCTTTGCTTCTGGATCCCAGAGACAATAGCCCCTCTCTCCACTTTCACCATAACCTAGAAAGATGCATTTCCTAGACTTAGGATCTAGCTTCTTTCGAAGCTCTTTTGGCACATGTGCATATGCCTCACACCCAAAGATATGCAAATGAGAGTAAGAGGGCTTCTTGCTACTCCATGCCTCTTCAGGAATACCATCATCCAAACTCTTACTAGGTGATCTATTGATCACATGCACTGTAGTCTTCATTGCCTCAGCCCAAAAACCACCACAAAGACTTGCATTGGAAAGCATGCATTGCAACTTTTCTTGAACAGTACAATTCATCTTTTCTGCAACAGGATTTTTCTCTAGAGTACGAGGGATGTGAGCTCCCTCTTAATCCCACGTGTATCACAGAAATGCTAAAAGTCATGAGAGAGATACTCTCCACCATTGTCAGTTCGTAGGCATTTAAGCATTCTACCTGACTGATTCTTAACCAAGGCCAGCCATTTCTGAAATACCCGGAACACATCACTCTTCCGAGCTATAGCATAAGCCCACACTTTCCTAGTTGCATCATCAATGAATGTCACATAGTATTCAGCCCTGCCTAATGATCGTGTAGGCATGGGACAACATACATATGAATGCACCAAATCAAGCTTTTCAAACTCTTTCTTTCCCCTTATTTTATGGGCTGATTTAGTCTACTTCCCATAGAGAGTGTGCTCACAAAATTCAAAATCAGAGAAACTCAAATGCGGTACATAACCCAAACGGCATAAGAGTTTCATCCCATTTTGGCTCATATGGCCCAACTGACAATGCCATAAAGAAGTACTTGGCTGCAATTATTGCAACAACATGATCAAACACCCCTGATACATGTAAGGGATACAAAGTCCCACATTTGGCACCCCTGGCCAAAAGCATAGAGCCCTTCGGAATTTTCCAACTCTGAAAGCCAAAAGTGGTGTGAAAACCAGCATCATCTAGCTGACCCACTGAAATAAGAGTCTTGGTCAACTTAGGCACATGTCTCACATGTTTCAAAACAAATGCAGACCCATTTGCGAAAGAAAACTTTATGTCACCTCCTCCCACTATGTCACATGCATAGTCATTCCAAGATGCACACAACCTGTCTTTCCACTGTCATAAGTGGAGAACCATTCCTATGGGGAGTAACATGGAATGAAGCACCAGAATCCAAAATCCAATCCTAGGAATATGCATCATCTGAAGTGGTAAGAAACTCTGTTGATAAACTAGACATGAAGAGAATGTCATTGTCACTATCATGTGCGACTGCATTGATCTCCTCAATCTTCACTTTTCCTTTGTCCTCCCTTGGACTCTCTTCCTTCTGCACCCCAATTTGCATTCTTTTTCTTATCCTTTTGCTGTCTTTTCAGCTTGTAGCAATCCTTTTTCATATGGCCCTTCTTGCCACAGTGGTAACACTCAATGTTTCGTGCCTTGGATTTGCTACGAGACTTCCCTCTTTCTTGGGACTTCCCCCTGAACTGTGATCTGCCCCTTTGCACATTTAAGGATGCATCCTCCTTTTTGCCATCCATAGACTTCCATCTAATCTCCTCGGCCAACAAACTACCCACAACATCATCAAACTTCAGTACTCCACCAGGTGCAGAGTTACTAATAGTTGTATGGAAGGTATCCCATGAGGATGGCAATGAACATAAGAGAAATATTGCCTTAGTCTCAGCATGAAATTCATCTTCTGAGCCTGAAGTTGGCTGAAAATAATATTGAATTCATTCAAGTGAGAAGCCATGGAGACCCCTTCCTTCATCTGCAGCTCAAACAACCCCTTCATGAGGTAAACTTTATTAGAGGCAGTTTCCTTCTCATAAGTGGCACACAGTTTCTTCCACAAATCTTCCGTAGTTTGCTCATTTACTACAATGAAATAAACTGACTGTGCAAGATGAATTCTAATAGTAGACTTTGCTAATGCATCCAACTCATTCCAATCATCCTCAGACATATCTACAAGCTTAGCTTCAATACCTGCCAAGGGTTTAATCTACTTCTTTTAAATAAGCACATCCCTTATCTGTTCTTTCCACAAAGAAAATTTTGTTCCATCAAAATTTTTAATGCTGAAAGACTCATTTTCAAACATGGAAGAGGATGCCATGATACAAATGAAGCAAAATCCCAACTGCAAAAGAGAAATCACACCAAATACCAGGTGCACCCAAATGTGTATGCCACAATAGGGTGAAATATCACCAAAACTCAAAGCTCAAAGCATCAAAAGATGCAGCTGACTCAAGTGCATGTACTATGCATCCATATGAGCAAACCGGGCCCAAAAGAAAATGCCAACTACAATGGCAATCCAAAATGCCAATAAGTGCCAAATGGCTCAAGCATAAACACCGTCCATGGGCATATGCATTACCAATATCTCATCCAAGAGAGCATAACACTATCAATGCATCACCTGCAATGTGTCAAAGCTGTCCCTCAGCATAAAATAGCATCCATGTGCAAAGCGTCCATAAAAATAGCATCCGACAAGGCAATCTGGGCCTATTAGCGCATCCAATAAGGATCGCAATGCTTCCAAATGGCCTATAAATCATCCACTACAACCCAATGCACACCACAAATGAGCGCACACCGCTCAAACTACAACGAGAGTGATCTGCATAAGGTATGCTCAAGAATTCATGGTCCCACGACAATGACTGCTATTGAAAATAGAACCTGAGATGCCTCAAAACATGGGCGCCATTGGATAATCGGACTCAGCAAGAAAATCTACAAATATCTCTCCTCTGCTGGAACTCCAAAATCCTAACCGATGAGTGAGAAATGGGAGTCAGCACTTATCCCCTGCCATGTGGCATAAATCTAAGGTTTCAAAACCTTAGAATGAAAAATGCATAACAAAGAGACGAAATCCAATACACAAAGATCTATAACTCTGAAAATACTCCACCGAATCGCATAAGAACTGACAAGTAGGGGTTTTTAGGCATCCGAAACGCAATGGGACAGACGGTTTTGGAAACCGTGGTCCCAAGCACTGGGTCCAACACACAGATTGAGAAACGTTTTTGGAAATTGAACTGTTTGTAAACTCCACCGAAGTGCGAATGATGAGCAACATAGAAGTTTTAGGACCTCCTGAGTCCACCGGAACTGACAGATCTGCAAATGGTTGCTCCAAACTTGAGTTCCGACACCCGGGCAAAAAAAAACGTAGAAACTGACACAGTGAGTCAGAAATCCGATGAAATGATCCAAATTCAAGAATGAAGGTGTTTCCAAGCTCTTGAAGTGGAATGGACACCAAAAGCAAGCAATAGTTGCCTCTACAAGTTAATACGGAGTCTCTCTCATCGAACAAAACAGGGAAAAGCTTAAAAAACGACTTTTCTTTGAAAACACTTAACAGGCTCTTGAAACCACTTTGCAAAACCAAAGTGACTTTTCCAAAGGTTCCTTCAAGGTCTCTGCGCACTCAGATACAAGTAAAACCACCCACAAAGCTTCCCACAGAGCTTCTCCTTCCTCCCATAGAGCTGCTGAGCTTCCAAGCATTCACGCACGCTCAGCTTGATAACTTGGCTCTGATACCAGTTGAGAGTGCTCTCAACGGAAGCGGAATGGAAGAGGGAGAGAGAGAAACAGAGAGCCACACAAGTTTTTGGTGGGTGCAGAACACTCTAATCTTCTTTTTCATTCATTTATATATGTGTTTGAGTATTCTACATAACCAGGGTAAAGGCACATTGACCTTCAACCCCCATAGGTCCACCCATAGGGTGACACTTCAAGTTCAAAAGACTCAATGAGTTTCCATGTTAAAATGGGGGAGAACCCAAATTTGAGAGCCACTATAGCTCCCAACTCCAGCTCCGTTAGGCCCCAATCCCCCACCCCCTCCACTACAACTATGTGTCTGAGGGAGACATTCTCCAATTTTATGGGATGGTTCGGCTTGTCTAACCCCAACCTAGTCAATCCCTTTGTCAACATAAACATACCAATGTAGAGGCTTATACCAGTGAGGCTAGTAAACCTGAGCCCACCA
Source organism: Dipteris shenzhenensis (assembly GCF_047967505.1). NCBI lineage: Eukaryota > Viridiplantae > Streptophyta > Polypodiopsida > Gleicheniales > Dipteridaceae > Dipteris > Dipteris shenzhenensis. The sequence goes on along the minus strand of NC_141602.1, from coordinate 39,750,289 downwards.
TGTACCTTGGGCTCCAGGTCTTACAAGGCCACGACTAGCGGAGCACAATTCCTATTCGGCCAATGAACTTCTATAATCCACCCCAAGGACCACCCAACTATAGTACTGTGCTAGCCCCTCAAGCGCCTCTGCATGCACCGTAAACAACACTCACTAATGAGGCAATGAGGATCCTAGTGCAGGCACTAGGAAGGGGGGCCATGCCACAAGTGGTTATGGTGGGAAGAGACACTAACTCTTCATGAAGCCATCCGATTCCCATCTCCAAGCTCATGTAGTAAGTTTCTAGGAGAAGGAGATCTGGTCTCCTACGCTGAAAGGTTCGATCATATATGCAAGACCTTTGGAGACATTGGTGACCTGGATAAAGTAAATGCATTTGGGCTAAGCCTTGATGGGAAGGCGAGCCAATGGTACAAGACCTTAGGAGCTGATGAAAAAAATCAGGTGGGAGTTGTTAAGGAAGGCCTTTATAGTGGCATTTATGCTTCAAAGGTGATGCTTTTCGAGCTCACTAATGCTCCTGTGACATTCCAAAGGCTTATGATTACGACATTCAAGGAATACCCGAGCGAATTCCTAGAGGTTTTCCTAGATGACCCATGTGTTCATTTCCATTGGGATGATCACCTCAAGTACCTGAGACTGGTGTTTGAAAGGTGCCATCTCTATTTGATTTCCCTCAATCCCTTAAAGTGCCAGTTTTGGGTTAAACACGGGGTCATCCTAGGATAAGCGGTGTCCAAGAACGGGATCTCCATAGATTATAATAAAATCAAACTTATCTTGGAGTTACCCCCACCCACTAATGCAAGGGGTGTATAGAGGTTTATCGGGCGCACGGGCTACTATTGTAGATTCATATACAACTATGTCCAGATTGCCAACCCATTTTACAAACTATTGGTCATCTTCTACTGGATGGAAAAGTGTCAAACCTCCTATGAAACCCTCAAGCTTGTCCTGGCATCAGTTCCAATCTTGTGAGCACCTAACTCTTCACGAAGCCGTCTGATTACCATCTCCAAGGTCATCTAGTAAGCTTCTAGGAGAAGGAGATCCGATCTCCCACGTTGAAAGGCTCGATCATATTTGCGAGACCTTTGGAGACATTGGTGACCTGGATAAAGTAAATGCATTCGGGCTAAGCCTTGATGGGCAGGTGAGCCAATGGTACAGGACCTTAGGAGCTCATGAAAAAAATCAGGTGGGAGATGTTAAGGAAGGCCTTTATAGTAGCATTTATGCTTCAAAGGTGATGCTTTTCGAGCTCACTAATGCTCCTGTGACATTCCAAAGGCTTATGATTATGACATTCAAGGAATACCCGAGCAAATTCCTAGAGGTTTTCCTAGATGACCCATGTGTTCATTTCCATTGGGATGATCACCTCAAGTACCTGAGACTGGTGTTTGAAAGGTGCCATCTCTATTTGATTTCCCTCAATCCCTTAAAGTGCCAGTTTTGGGTTAAACACAGGGTCATCCTAGGATAGGTGGTGTCCAAGAACGGGATCTCCACAGATTATAATAAAATAAAACTTATCTTGGAGTTACCCCCACCCACTAATGCAAGGGGTGTATAGAGGTTTATCGGGCGCACGGGCTACTATTTAGATTTATATACAACTATGCCGAGATTGCCAACCCATTTTACAAACTATTGGTCATCTTCTATTGGACAGAAGAGTGTCAAACCTCCTATGAAACCCTCAAGCTTGTCCTAGCCTCAGTTCCAATCTTGCGAGCACCTAACTTAGACCTTATCTTTCATGTCCATATTGATGCTTTGAATTTTGCAGTAGGTGTGTGTTGGCGCAGCCAAGCGAGTTCAATTTGGAATATCCGAACTAAACAATCTTGAAATGAATTATACCATGACGGAGCGAGAAGGACTCGCCATGGTGTATGTAGTTAAAAAGTTCAAACATTACTTGTTGGCAATCAAGCTTTTCTTTTTTGTAGATCACCAATCACTCCTTTACCTGGTCAATAAACCATGCATGGCTGGAACATTGCGCGGTGGATGCTCATCCCATTAGAGTTCAATTTCACCAGCGTTGTAAGGAAGGGACGCATGCAGTTTATGGCAGATCACAGGTCCCATATCCCCAATGGTGAGCCAGCCATGGGAGTGGAAGATGATCTTTCAGATGCCCCACTATTCCTTATTACCTAGTATCGGAATGGGCACAGGAGATCAGCCACTTCCTAGCCAACGGATTCCCTCAGGATAAGGCCCTTGATAAAGATCAGGCCAAGAAACTCATCAAGGACATGGCTCCATATCAATTGATAGCCAGTCAGCTCTATCACATGGGCAAGGATGGCATATTGCACTGTTGCATCTATGAGGATGAATTTGTAGAGGTATTGGATGAAGCTCGCAGGTGGTCACTTCACTAGAAAGCTTATATAAGATAAATAAATGGAGGCTACTTTGGGATTACATCAATTCTCAGAAGCACATATTGTCTGTTTGCAAGAACATAATCAGCACTCCTTTACTGGTTGCAAGGGATTTGTTTTGTAGGATTTCACGTGGGTGCTACATTAGTGTTTGATGCACAATAAATGGAGATAATTTTCACTTTACTTCGGTCTATGCCTCTCATACATCTCTTGCTCGTGCTAAAATGTGCCCATATTTGGGTGACTATCCCTAGTGCGGTAATGCTTTTATCTGTGGAGACTTTAACAACTCCCTTGTCACTACTGACAATACCACTCATCGATCTCATATGCTAAGACAGGAACAAGATGCATGTTCCCATATAGTTGATTCTTTGCATGCTTGTGACTTATGGCGATAGCTCATTCCTAATAATGATGGATACACATTTCATAATAATGCATTTATCTAGTATTGGGCTCACTTGGATCCGTGGAATTGTGATAAGATGGGAACAAGATGCATGTTCACATATAGTTGATTCTTTGCATGCTTGTGACCTATGGCAACATTTCATTCCTGATAATGATGGCTACACATTTCACAATAATGCATTTATCTAGTATTGGGCTCACTTGGATCCATGGAATTCTGTTAATTTTACCGCTCATATAAATGTGGATTATGCCTTGAGGTTATTTGATCATTTTCCCATCTTCATGACATTGGGTTTTGGCTTGCTAGTGAATGATGTGCTGTTGCTTTTCAAAAGGTTTTTATTGGTGAACAACTCCTATTTACAGCATTACCCCTTCTCAGTCATGGTTAACGGTCTATTACTAGACTCACCCTGCACTCTTTGGTAGATCTAGATTGGGCATGGAATCAATTTTCTTCGAGAATACAGATTTTGATTAAAGAGTATGGTAAGTGTTATCTAGTGATTTATGGTCTAAATTGGATGGTGCAAAGCTTCAAATTCAACATTTTACTATTGTGATGCGGAAACATAGATTGTCTTCCAGTGAGCAAGTTGATTTTCATGTGCCCTTAATTGGTTGGCTCAAAATGATCAAAGGAAATTAAGGAAATGGCAGCTCTACTCCTGCCACCAAAAAGCCGTGTGGGATACATGTTGTTCATCTAAAGATTTTTTTTTAAGCCACCATACTTCTTGCAGAATGCATTCCCTACATCGTGTTTTATGTCTACATTCAATAAATAATCACTAGCTTGATGAGGCAGTTCAACATTATTTTGCAGATTTATTTGCTTCTCCTTTGCCCTCTTCATTTACAGAGTTTGTTGATCGAAAATTTTTTCTTCAACATGTCCATTCAATCCTCTCTTCTGAGGGGGCATATTCATTGGATTGCTATTCATAAATGCTGAACTTAAAGGGGAATTGGCTAAATTGGGATGTTCTAAATCCCCAAGTCGGGATGGCCTCATGGTGGAATTACTTGTTCAATTTGGGACCAATTGAGTCCTCTTCTTTTATCCATGATCATTGCTGCTTGGCTTTTTGGTACTTTGCTCTCTTCTTGGAAGAAAGGTCTGCTGCGTTTGGTTCCCAAGAAGTCTCTATATCAACATCTATTGGATTTGGATTGGAGGGCGATCACCTTGATGCATGTGATTTACAAGATAATCTCTAAAATGTCGGTGTTACGTATCTCACAGATCTTATGTAGAGGCTCACATCTTGTGCAATTTGGATTTGTGCCTCGTAGGCAAATCATGGATAATATCGCAAATACTTATGTTGGTATTGAATATGCCAAATACATGCATCAAGATGTTCTGATCATGCATATAGATATTGAAAAAGCATTTGATACAATCAAATTGCAGATGTCATGCAAAGATTGGGTTTTCAATATAAGATGCAAAGGCTGGTTTACTAGCTATATGACAGTGGCATAGCATCCTGCCTTTTGTCTGATGCTCTCTCTTCTTCATGGTCATTTAGGACGCTCTGTCCATCAGGGCTATCCACTCAGAGCTCTACTTTTTGCCATTGCTACGCATCCCCTCTTGATGCATATGGATGATTTGGTCTCTCACCAATATTTGTGTGGCACTGATATTCTTGGAGCTGCTCCTTTTGTCAGTAAGGATTATGCTAGTAAGGATTATGCCAATGATTCCTTCTTTTTTCTCAGAAACTCTGCCTTGGATGTCTACCATCTTATGCAAGCTCTTCACTCATTTGGCTTTGCAGGTGGATTGAAAGTGAACATTGCCAAATCCAAACTCCTTCCTCTCCATGCAAGTGATTGGCACCGCAGTTAATGGCCTGGATTGATTTTGCCTGCGGATCGAATAGCCCATCATTTGGGCTATCCCATTGGTTGACCTATTTCTCTTCCATAGGAAAGACTATGGGTTTTGTAAAAGCTATTTCATAAGATAGATTATTAGAAATTCATATCCAGGGAAATGGAATGCCTTTGGCACACTAAATGGATCGTAAGGTGATTTGCCTACTGAAGTACAGCTATGTCTGTTCATCCAAGAAGCATGGGGGTTGAATATTGACACTCATGTGATAGCTCGCAAGGCTACACTTTTGCTTACTTTTTTGGAGCAGAGCAGCATCAGCCATGGATACTTATGCTCTCTTGTATGTTTGCTTCTTTTCATTTTGATGCATTTGGACAGTGGATTCTGGCTCTATCGGATAATATCTTTGGGCACCTACATGGTACTATTCTTGGTTTTGGCTTGCTTCAGGATTGGAAGTTTCTACTACAACACCTGCATTGGCCAGGCCGTCCCCCGGATCTTGGGAATTCCCTCCCTCTGCAAAGTATTCATTGGAGCTGGGTCTTTGATCCACCATTGGCTCCATCTTCAGCCTAGGAAGGCCTACTTTCTACATCGAATGGGTATCTCCACATTGGACGATGTGGTGGATGACAAGGGCCTCACTCTTTCTTTTCCACAGGCTAGGACACATCTCTCTTTGGGTATGCATCATAGACCTATCAAGCGTATTCTCACTACCATGTTGCTTCCTTTCCAACCGATTTCCTTAGTGATCTTTCTCTTCTAGATTGGAGATTTGATCGAGGAATTCCAGGTTATTCTACTTTCTCACTTTCTCCTTTACGGATCTTCCTGGCACCAATAACCTCCTCCTCAGGTTATGGATGTTCCTCTTGAAGAGGGGATTATATAGGATACTGTACATGTTTTATCTCAGGTTGATACTCGCAGTGAAGCTGAAACAATGAGTCGTGATTTTTATCCAATGCAGCTCCTTCATATGGTACTGATGTTGATCCAACTCCTTCGCTTGTGATGATCATGCCGGAGTCTATTTCTGTTCAAGATGTAGATGTTCCTTTTTCTCTGGATTCTTTTCATCCTTGGGTACAACAGGTTTTTGACCCTGTGATTCAAAAATTCCGACTGCCAGCTTATATTAAGAAGAATCACAAGGGCAAAAAATAGCTAGCTTTTATTGATGGTTCAGTTACTCCATTGCATCACTTTTTACAAAGCAACAATCTGAAACTAGAGGATCTTTTGTTTGATTCTCCTCCAGTGGATATGTAACTTTTTACTGGGCTACCTCATGAGTTTTTCTCTGAGGCTTAACTTGTAAATTTTTTCTTTATACGTATTGGTGGGTTTTTATCTTTTTTTTTTTTGGGCAAAAAAGAGACTTCTATTAAGTAAGAAAGAAACTCGTTAGAGCAAGCTTTGTGCGGAAATACAACATGTTAAGCATGTAATAAAAAACACCTCAGAAGAATGAGGTAGAAAGAAACCAAGGTTGAGACTGAAAATGCCAACTCAACCCTGTAGAAGTCTCAGCAAGGAAGGGAGAGTCTCTCCAATCCTTGAGAAAAGTAACTCTCCTGGAGGAGGCTGCTCGAGAGGATCCCTACATGGTCGCCCATATGACCATCAGAGTGTATACCGTATCTGTCCAAGTACTGGCCAAGGTCTGAGAAGGGTGAACCTGAGAGCCCTCCATAGCCTCAGTGCATCTGGCTCTCCAAATGTGCCATGCTGCAATGCTAGCTAAAACCTCCCATGGAGAGTCAACCGAGGAATGAGTAACCCTAAAGAGTGGCCGGAACATCCTCTAAAGAGCACGACTCCACAAGGTGTCATCGGATGTGAAGAGCCCAAGACGAGTCATGTCTCTCAAAGAAAACATGGGGCCCTGAAAGAGTGAGCCAAGCCATTGATCCCCAGGTCATATAGAAGGGGAGGCGAACAAAAGTGCTGAAAAGTCTTGCAATCCCCTTCCATAACAATGAGGAGTTTCAACTCCTTGAAGGTCAGAGTCATTTCATATGAGCAATAGAGATAAGACACAAACATGCAACAAGTTGATAAAAATACCAAACGACCCAAAGTCTATTGCCAGTTTACATACACAACCATCGCTTAAGGTCGAGATAATTGTGGAGATTTACTCATGCTTTCCGAGTACTTGCTAGGGCAAGCTTTTTTGGTTGTCAGAGGCAAGGATATGATTTGTTCTTTTACTAGTTCGCTACTAGGCACTCTGGACCCTATGGAAGGATTGCAATCACCGGGTCTTTGGTGATCCCCCTCTTGTTATATATCACTACTTCCGTGCTTCTCTCTGGCAGTCATTTTATGATCGTCTTCGGGCGCAGGAACTTGACTATCCTGCCACCTTGTCATATAATGAGATCTTTTAATGTTGGTAATTGGATGTTCCTTTCTTTGGGACTGTTTTTTGTAATATAATGACAAATGGATTTCACCCCCCAAAAAAAGTGTGTGTCTACTTGTCTTACAATGAAATTTTCTTATCTTGTATTTGCTGGGCTCCACTGCGGGGACAGCCTGTTGTAATATAAAAATACATGGATTTCTCCCCAAAAAAATTGTGGGGTTTTTTTTTGACGCTGCTAGTTTTTCATCTTGCCAATTGGAAAAACTCATTAAGATGTATTTATGTCTTATAGTGTCCTACACAGTTTTAACTTCATGCCAAGGTTTCATTTACTACATCAATATCATGAATGACGCTAAGAGGAAACAACTAAGAAATTTTAAGTTAAAGCATCCACAATTATATTTTCATCTTTGAAAAGGATGTAATCATATTTGATCACAACGTGCAAAAGAGAGAGAGTCTAATTTTCTTTGGAAAACCATAATTGTGTTCTTTTATTGAAAGCTGTTTTGTACAGCTTCTTATAAAAGCCCTGATGAATGCTAATAACAGATATCTGTGAATGATTTCCTTGATTTCAAAGACAAGGCCTTATAAAATACATAATCTTGACCACTAAATCACGAAGTCTTGCAATTAATGCAACACTAGAAGTAGTTGCTGTGATGGCAACACCAAAATTTAGAGTTCCAATTTTATTTCCCTTCAATCAGTGTTCTCGTGATCCGTGTTCTCTTGTCTACTGTGTAATATCTTTATGCTGAACAGATGCATCTAACAATTCAACTTATCCGTGCATATGTATATTTTGAAACATCCAAGGTGTTCCTCCAAGCGCCGTACTAAAACAATAAACAAACATCGCATCATTAAGATATCCTTTACTATATCTAACAAAGAAGATTTTCAACATGCGCTTTAGAAGGACCAGAAACTACAAATGACTTTTATCAAAGTTAAGTGGAGTACCTTGATGGATAAGCAATGTAACTGCACTGTGGAGATTGTCCACATCTGTGAAGCTACCAGATTTAACCTGAAGTAATCTACAAATCATATCACAATGCCGGAAATGGAGAATTAGTCTTCCTCTTCTTCTTCTGCTTCTTCATCACCACCAGGCTCTGCCTCACTCTCAGCTGCCTCTTCATGTACTTCTGGCTCTGGAATTGGTGGTAGCTCCTGTGTCTCAATTAATTCCCCATCGTATTCCTTCTGTACTTCCGGAGGAGATGGGGGTTCATAGGGGCTATTTTTGAAGCCCCAGCCAACGTAAACATTGCTGAAACTATCCTTAGTTGCCACCACATATGCTCCAGGCCAGAGAAGGGACCGCAAGCAAGCTACCTTATGCTTTAATCCCTTAATGTTGGAACTAAATGAGACTGACCATGGTTTGATTCCCTTTAATATTTCGGCATCATTGTCCACAGAAGTCAACATATCAGGACTTTCTTGGGGTTCTTCTTCAGCTTTTGGGGTCTCTTCCTCCATCTCTTCTTCGCTTTCTTCTGGAGGCTCAATCTCTGGAATATAAAGTGAGCACCTACCTTGTTTTCTTATATGAGGATTTTGATGCACCCATGCCTCTAAGTTGCCAAGTTCAGTAGGTGAAGGCATAACCCATTCTTCATTTTTTTCAAGTCTTCCACTAGGTTCCTCTTCTTCTTCGGGCTCTTCAGCCTGCCAAAAGCAACAATAAATGGAAACTTTTGGCATGCAGACAATCTTGAAATTATTTAAAGACATTTCAGATTTGCATTCTTGACTTTGATTACAAGCATACAATTATTGAGTGCGAAAAGACAGAAACAATATAGCCATGCTCAAATCAATGATGAACTTATTGCAGATTTTCTGCTTCAAGGCTCAACAACAGAGGGAACTGCATGATACAATAGTTGATTTGGTTGCTTGAGGTTCTGGGGAAAACCTTTTATGACATGGACCTATCAGCAAGTGGATTTGGACCAGATTTGAAGGAATAACTGGCTAGGTTGTCCTGTCTTCTTCACACCCATAAAATTCAAGTGAAGGAAAGCTAAATTCATTGATTTGGGGCTTAGGCCACCTCAATAGTTTAGTTCCTCTCTATAGGTGGGTCAGTTGCTCCAATATGTTCTTAAAAGCCACAACACAATGATGCAAATCTCAGACTTTAATTGGGAAGGCAAAAGGGTCCTTTCTCTCTTTCTAAAACATTCACATGATTGAGATTATTTGTAGTGCTCAAACCTGTTTGAACAGAGCAATATGTTGGTTGTTGAGAGTTCACGCTCAACATCATGTGATCATGTGTGCATAGCACCATCACGTGATCATATGTGCATAGCACTAACCTTATAGAGTGCTATAAAGGAAAGGGTTAGATCCCCTAACCCTAACCCTAAAAGGGTTTGTATATATTCTATTTTTTCAACTAATTCTAGTGTACAGTTAGTCATTTGTGGTGTGCTCTCTAGCTGTGCCCTCTCTCCTCATCTCCACTCTTCTCCTCTCCCCTCTTCATATTTTGTCATGGTATCAGAGCTACCTTGCCTTCCGCTGAGGCATTGCGATTCTTGAGAGTGTGAGAGAGATTGTGAGATTGAGAGTTCTCTTGAGTGATTGTGAGATTCTTCCATTCACTTCCGTTGAGAGAAAATTTCTGTTCATTGTGGAAGAAATTCCGTCCACTTCCGTTCATTGAGTGTCCATTTCTTTGAAAGATTTCATTTCTTGAGAAAGAGAGTATTCCTTGTTTGTGAGAGGGAGAGCTTCCAAAAGCTGTGAAAGACTATTTTGATTGCAAGGGAGAGACAAAAAGATTTCTGAGAAACGAGCACGGGCACCTCTTCCTCCAAACTTCTTAGGCTCGCAGCGACGAGGATCGGCGACAAGCAATGTCCTATCATACCTCACAAGAATGTCCCTGATCTCCTTCTTGGACTGCTCGTCCACGTACTTCTGATAGTAGGCGACAAGAGCCTTGGCGATACTCTGTCGAATGGCATAGATCTGAGAAGTGTGGCCTCCGCCGCGGACGCGGATTCGCATGTCGACGGCAGCAAACTGGTTGCGGCCGAGGAGAAGGACAGGCTCAAAGGCCTTGTAGCGAAGGATTTCGGGTTCAACGAGCTCGATGGGGCAACCATTGATCTTGATGAGACCACGGCCACGCTTGCAGTAAGCGACGGCAACAGCGGGTTTTTTTACGGCCGAAGCATTGCACAGACTCGACGGAAGTCATGGCGAGGCCAAAGGAAGAGAGAGATGGGGGAAGGAGGTGGGGAGAGGGGGGCTATGGCGACGGGAAGCTCTAGCTCTGGCTATGGCGACCGAAAGCTCCTGAGGTGCAGCTTGTGACGGCTGAGGCAACTCAACAGCACGAGCCGCCTCCATCTTCTGCGACCCATGCCACGCCTCTCCAAAGCTAGCGCCTCTGACTCAAACGAAGCCTCCTTCAATGGCGACGGGAAGCCGCCTCCTATGAACAATTTCACTGGTACAAAAGGATTAGTCAAAGATGTGCTCTATGTTCCGAAGCTCAGCAAGAACCTTTTGTCAGTAGGTCAAATGACGGAACACAACTACAAAGTCATCTTCGACGGTGATGAATGCACTATCAGAGACAAATCCAAAAGAGGTCAGCTAGTAGCAAAAGGTGTCAAGGAAGGACGCTTATACAGGATGCTAGCTACAGTACCAGATAAGCATGCCATGTCAGCTCAAATGCAACAGATGCCACTATCTGCAAAATGGCACAAGAGATATGGTCATGTCAACTTCAAGTACTTGTTAGATTTAAGGAATCAGAATATGGCAATTGGGATTCCGAAGCTACAATTTCTTGGAAAAGTTTGTGAAGCATGCTGCTTCGGCAAACAAAAGCGAACCAACTTTGTCAGAAGTACCTCTCGTGCACGAGGTATTCTTGATTTGATTCATACAGATGTATGGGGTTATGCCCAGACCCGCAGCATCAATGGTTCACTTTATTACTTGACCTTCATCGACGACTACAGCAGATATTGTTGGGTCTACTTTCTGAAAGAGAAATCTGAAGTGTTTGCCAGATTTCAAGAATTCAAAGCCATGGTAGAAAACCAAACAGGCAGAAAGATCAAGGTCATGAGATCAGACAGAGGAGGTGAATACATGTCTTCAGCATTCATGAACTTTTGCAAAAATCACGGCATTCGACGACAATTCACATGTGCAGATACTCCTCAGCAAAATGCAATAGCTGAAAGGAAGAATGGGACTTTAGCAGACAGTGCTAGAGCAATGCTTAGTGAAAAGCATCTTCCGAATCAGTATTGGGCAGAAGCAATAGCTACAGCTAACTACTTGCTTAATCGGCTTCCTACCGAACCGATACAAGGTATGACTCCTTATGAAGCATTCACTGGACACAAGCCACGCATTGGGCATCTCCGCATATTTGGTTACATAGCATATGCCCACATACATGATGATCATCGCAGGAAATTGGATGCGAAGTCACACAAATGCATCATGGTTGGCTACAGTGAAGAAAGCAAAGCATACAAATTGTATGATCCCATCAACCGCAAAGTCATTATCTCCAGAGATGTAATCTTCGATGAGGAATCAGAATGGAAAACCTCACCTACACAGGAGATAGAAGTATCGACTTCACAGTCATCTACAGAACAAGTTGATGAAGAAGAGCAAGAATTGCCAGCAACACCCCAATCAGCGCCACAGCAGCTCAGACGGTCTACTAGGGAAAGCAGACCACCAGCCAGATTGACATATGCTCAGAAAGGCAAAGCAATTCAGGTGGAAACCACCAACTATGCTCTTATGACTACCATCATGGCTACAGAAGAGCCTGTGTACTTCGAAGACGCAGTAGATAAGCCAGAATGGCAAACTGCTATGACTGAAGAAATGGATGCTTTGTATAAAAATAACACTTGGGAATTATGCGACCTTCCACCAGGAAAGAAGGCCATAGCCAACAAATGGGTATACAAAGTGAAGTACAATCCAGATGGCAGTATTCAGAGATACAAAGCCAGATTAGTTGCAAAAGGATTTGCACAACAATATGGCCAAGATTATCATGAGACTTATGCTCCAGTAGCAAAGATGGATTCCATACGGTTCTTGATATCACTAGCGACACTCAGTAAATGGAATGTGTATCAGCTCGATGTCAAGAATGCATTTCTCAATGGTTATCTAGACGAAGAAGTCTACATGCAACAACCAGCCGGTTATGTTGAACCAGGAAAGGAGAACCAGGTTTGCCATCTCAAGAAAAGTCTCTACGGCTTAAAACAAGCACCCAGAAGTTGGTACAGCAGAATTGACAAATATTTTGCTGATCTGGGATACATGAAGTCCAATGCAGATCATACTCTCTACTACAAAGTTCAAGGGGAAGATATTACTATTGCACTTTTGTACGTAGATGATCTGATTGTGACAGGAAGCAAGGATAGCTTCATCAGACAATTAAAACAAGACTTATCTGCAGAGTTCGACATGAAAGATCTTGGACTTATGCACTATTGTCTTGGAATTGAGTTCTGGAGAGATTCAGATAGCACATTCATGAGTCAGCTCAAGTATGTTGACAGTCTCCTGAAGAAGTTTCATATGGCAGATTGCAAGATTGCAGCCACTCCCATGGAACAGAGTTTGAAACTTACTAAAGATTCAGAAAAGCCTACAGTCAATGACAGATACTACAGGCAACTCATTGGATCTCTTATATATCTGACAATCACACGGCCAGATATTTGTTATGCAGTAAGCTCACTAGCACAGTTTATGGCAAATCCAAAACAGTCTCACTGGAATGCAGCCAAAAGAGTCTTGAGATACATCAGAGGTACAAGAGACAATTTGGGATAGAATACAGAGGAAGTCATCCACGGTTGCATGGATACTGTGATAGTGACTATGCTGGAGATCATGAGACCAGGAGATCGACACAGGGATATGCATTTTTCCTTGGTCAAGGTGCTATATCATGGTTGTCAAACAAACAGCCAACTGTTTCTTTGTCTTCAACTGAAGCAGAATATAGGGCACTCACTACAGGTGCATGTGAAGCTATATGGCTCAGAAGACTATTGTCAGAAACAGATTACTTTGATGAGTCAAAGCTAACAACAATATACTGTGATAATCAATCGGCTCAAGCATTGGCCAAAAATCCAGTATATCACTCCAGAACAAAGCACATTGATGTCAGAGAGCACTTCATCAGAGAAAGAGTGTTACTTGGTGACATCACACTGCAGCATTGTGATAGCAAAGAAAATGTTGCAGACATCTTTACCAAACCACTCGGTAAAGAGCTATTCGAGAAACACCGACTAGCTCTTGGTTTGATGCAGAGGAAGGACATTCCCATCAAAGGGGTGTGATGGAATGTAATGCTCAGTCCTTCTTCAATTCCCCAGAATCATCATCTTGAAGGAAGGCCTACTTCATGATGTTGATCTTGAGGGAAGGTGTTGAGAGTTCACGCTCAACATCATGTGATCATGTGTGCATAGCACCATCACGTGATCATATGTGCATAGCACTAACCTTATAGAGTGCTATAAAGGAAAGGGTTAGATCCCCTAACCCTAACCCTAAAAGGGTTTGTATATATTCTATTTTTTCAACTAATTCTAGTGTACAGTTAGTCATTTGTGGTGTGCTCTCTAGCTGTGCCCTCTCTCCTCATCTCCACTCTTCTCCTCTCCCCTCTTCAGATTTTGTCATTGGTCCCCTGAAAAGTTTCCTTCTGACTTTCAAGAAGCTTCTGACAGGGTGGACTGCCCATACCCAGAACGCTGGATGCAATGACTTTCATTTCAACCAACAATGGGTGATTCATGCCTCTTGTGTGTATTTCCAATCTTCATGAAGGCATACGTTAGCCATTTTAGCTGACTACATAATTAGATATGGATGTCCCTTAGTGTCATGTCTTTCTCATTCTGTGGCTAAGACTATTGGGTTGAAACTTGCTGTAACTTTGGTCTCAATGTACCATTCAGATGAAACGAGGACTTGATCCCAAGTTCAAAATGAAACACAGCTGTTTGTTGGAAAATATCAAGGAGGCCTTAGGGTATTTTGGCACAGGATTGTGACCACTTTGACAATTCTCCAAATTCTATTTTTTCTAACTTGGGGAACATTTACAAGGCTGCCTTAGGAGGGACCATCTCCTCATTGTCAAGAGTTCAGAAGGGAGCTATTCTAGAGTGTTTCGGAGAGCTGGAATTGGGTGTGGGCTCTCAATTTTGGAAGGACAGATTTCTCTACCTCAGATATACAATGATCAGTGTAACAAATGATTGGGACCATCAACATATGGTGGCTGTTAGGTGTTAGATGGACATACAACTCAGTGCTCATGCCTCTAAGATTCTTATAGGTTTTTGCTGATCCTATCCACACTTTGTGACTTTTGAAACCACAATCACGTTGCCTTAAAGAGGCTTACTCAAATTTTGACGTCACAGTTTTCTTTTCACCGCCTACACGTGGCATAATTTGCTGCATTCTCCCCCTTGTTGGCTCTTTCTAACAGAGTTAAAACTTCTTCATTCTTCATTACTTTGCATTTTCATTTCCGTAAGTTGCTTTGGCTGTCATGGTCAAATTTTGTGTAACCATGGAATTGATTTGTGCTTGTTTCCCTTCGGTTCCTTTGAGCCACAGCCTGACTTCTGTACAACCAAGGTGCTTATTTTCACAAAACAATATGATAAAATCGCAGTAGCTAGCAGACCCAGCAAAGGGAAATCAATGAATTTCGTCAGGTTGACCAAGAACAGTGACTCCCAATTCTGACCAATATAACCAATAAACTGAAAGAAGATGCCATGATTCTCATGCAGAGGAAATTATAAGAGCTCCCTCAGAGTCTCAATGCATTTAACTGCACTCTCTCTCCATCTCTTGCATGAGCAAGATTATTTCCTTAGCTAGTATCATCATCTTGGGCACTTTTCCAAGGAAAGAAAAAAAAGTGTGCCATGCATTTAATTTTTTGAATGAAGAAATTGTGAAAGTTAAACTTCCACTACATTGAAGGATTATTTTCAATGCCATGTTAAATGTCAATCAGGGGACTAGCTTGGAATTTCACATTTGGAAAAGATGTCGCACTCGATTATCCATGCACAGGGATACATGAATTTCTGCAAAAGGGAATACATGCAGGATGTGCCTGTGCACATCCACCCCACACAGACATGCATACGGGGAATAAGAGAGAGAGAGAGAGAGAGAGAGAGAGAGAGAGAGAGAGAGAGAGAGATGTTATATGCATCTTTGAGAAGAACTGACCAGTAAAAACTATATATTTTAGGTTTAAAGAGACTT
Source organism: Dipteris shenzhenensis (assembly GCF_047967505.1). Lineage (NCBI taxonomy): Eukaryota > Viridiplantae > Streptophyta > Polypodiopsida > Gleicheniales > Dipteridaceae > Dipteris > Dipteris shenzhenensis. The sequence goes on along the minus strand of NC_141602.1, from coordinate 39,734,883 downwards.
ACCACAAAGTATCCTTTGGGGGCTAAAACAGTGTTTGCTGATATGCGTGCTATTTGTGCTCTCAGGAAGTTGATTTCTAATCCTGGGAATGGGGGATATGCCGATACCTCTGACTGCACAACATAACAAAACAAGTTGTAAATTTTCTGAATATTCACATCATACAAGAGTATCACAGATGTGACAATTTCAATATATTACACATTACAAGAGTATTGTTGAAAGTGCTCATCTCCTGCTACTTAAATGCAGAAAGCAGCCTCTGAACAAAGTCATGTACATGACTTGTATATTTAAAACAACCCTAGTAACTATTGCCCTGATCCCTAGAGTAAAGTTACCTACTAACCAGTTGAAGAATGAGTCAATGGAAAAGGACTAAAAAAAGCAAAGACCCAAGTAGAGATGTCGTATTCCAAAATGAAAGGTTCTCTTAAACATAATGCATGGCTACTCCCCCAAGGCTGATCCAACACCCATCATTGTGGGTATAAGTCCTATGCCACATTTCATTCTCCTCAATTCGCCTCAATAGTGGGTCTCAGGTGACCTAGGGTCGTGATGTCCAATCAAAGGGCTCCGCCTCAAAGAGCAACGGTTGACAAGGGTGCCGAAGCCCATAAAGCACTGCCCGAATTGCAGTGGTCAGTCATCTAGATTCGTCGGCCAATCCCAGACCAAATATTCTTGGGATGAGTGCAATCCCATAGATATTTTTTTGCGCTCTCCGAATGTGGATGGCAGGGCAAACTCGCTGAATATGTTCCTATCATTTGTGACCATGTAGACACTGCCATGTCATGCTCCGAAGTAAGCCAAAGAAAGAATGAATTCCTCCTCTCAGTGATAATCTGCTGGTGATGACACCTGTGAGTGAGCAACGTCTCTTGACCCATTAATTGATCACTACATTATACAATGAGGACCATTGCTAGGTTGATGCTGTCCAAAACACTTGAATAAAACTTAAATATCACTTAAGCAATCTTGGTGTTCTGCTGGGAAATTTCCATGTCCTATCAGTGGTTGTCTCCATTCTATCAGGTCCAAACGCCCGTTATAGCTAGGGCTCGAGTCAAGTTGGTTAATGACTCAGGTCATGCAGAGTGTCTCAAGTCAGTGGTAAAAGAGAAATATTGGACTTGCACCTATAAATATAGCCACATCAAAACAGGCACATCCTTCAAAGCATAAGAGGACGATCACGAAGTAGTTTCATCCTGGATGCATTTCACATCTTTTTATTTTACATCATCCATTTGTTGAAGCTACCTCTTGATTGCTTGTAAAGTGGAGACTTAGCCATGATGCTTCAGAGTCATCAACATAGAGCTCTTTTACGAAATGCAATCTTGAGCAGAGATCTCAAGCCCCAAACCTGTGCATTAATACCCAAGCGGATTAGAGCAGGCACACTCATTCCTAATTGGAGTCAAATGAACAGTACTGACCTACGGAGGCTTTGTGATAGATGCATCAGTGCTATTCAATAGAATGCCTATGAAAATGTTGCATATCTGGATGAGAGAATCTTTCAAAGGTTATATAAGTCCCTTTCACAAGTGTCCCAGTGCTCCTCCCTGGTCTTTCTCTCTAACTCTCTTTGATTGAATGCCTCACAAGGTTCTAAATGCAAAATGCCTAGCAAAAGTGTTTTGCAGATCATTGTGAGGCTTCTCTCAAAGTGGCATTATGTCTTTAATAAAGCTTTATCAATGACAAATGGGCTTGCAAAGTATGATGGGAATCTTGTTGAAGGTTACGCAACTTCAAGTAGACATAATGTGGATGATATGCACATTTGCAAACAAGACAGTGGCAGCCTTCAAACTCGTATAGAAACTTCAAGGTAATTAGATAACCACACATCGTGATGGTTAGTTGTTGATACACTAGGCAAATATACATATACGTGTATATATACATATATCTACATACATACCTGACTTTTTATGGGTTTCTCATATATAACCTAGCTCTCTCTTGTATTTTGCATGTTTTTTTGTTGGTTTATTGTGGAATACATTCATGTCTTGCATTCTCCACTCCAACTTTCTTGCACTTTCAACACACTTTTGTCTTTTCGGTAATAGGAAGTATATCATTAAAACAAAATGTACATTCAAAGCTGCTCCAAAGAGGAGCAGCTTCTACTCAAAACTAAAAACAGTGAAAGAAAGCTTCTAACTTTCTTGCACTTTCAATACATACACTTCTTTTTTTTTGGGTGAAATGATTTTATTACAAAAAGCAGTCTCCAAAGAGGAGACATGCAATTACAATATCAGAAGATTTCATTATAAGAAAAGTAAACAGAGTAGTCTATTTGACGAGCAGAGTGGCAATCATAGAAAGTTTGCCTAAGCGACATTCCGAAATAGTGAAACACGGAAAAGGTACACACGCGTTTTCTTTGTGTGAAATCCATGTATATTTATATTACAAGAAGCTGTCCCAAAGAGTGGACATGCAATTATAATATCAAAAGATTTCAATGTAAGACAAGTAAACAGTTACATTTTACAAAGTTTGGAGAGGATCTCCTTTCTTCTCTGAGTCTCCTTCAGGCTTAAGGGCTTAAGGTGGCATTTTCAGCCTCCACCTTGGATTTTTGTTGGCTCTTTTTAAGCTGGTTTTTTTCTCATGCATGGCATGATGTACTCCCGCATTAGAGCTTGCTCTTGTGGTTTTCATTCATCCATATTTGGAACGTGTGTCTCATGAAAAGGAGTGTTTCGGTTGCTGCTCCTCCCCACTCCAAGCTGCTCCCTCCCCCTCTCTGCGCCTCAGCCCTCTCCTCTCCCTCTCCCTCAGCCCCTCCCTCTCCACCTACCTCCTCCCTCCCTCAGCCCGCCTACCTGTCCCCCTCCCCCCGCCCTCAGCCCTGGCGCCAACTCAATATGTAATATGTTACTACCCTCGTCCAAAATCCAATGTATGGGGGGACAAGGTGCATATATAATATGCATGGATTTCCTTTTAAAATTTCAAATATGCAAGGGAAAAATATGAGAATTTCATGTCCCCCTTCCCACAAAATATAAGGTATATACCTTGAAAAATATGCAAGATTTTAAGATTTGTACATTTTTTTCATAATATGTGAGGCCCAAGGGGGAAGGTCTTTTGAATGAGGGAGGGTAAAACAAAAAATATACTAATATATAAAAACCCATCTCCTTTCAAATTAATGTAACTTTTTCATGTGTTACCTAAATTTCAAGGTATGAAGACATATTTGAAGCTCTTTTAGTGTAGAACACGACCATGTTAATTTGAATAATTCATACTCATGGTGACATATTGTTAAATTCATCTCATACTCAATATTTTGATAGATTTTCTTACTAAAGGGAGTTGGCGCCCCAGGCCCTCAGCCCCCTCCTCCCCCGCCCTCAGCCCTACCATTCTTCCTGCCTCACTCCCTCCCTCCTCCCCTGTCCTCAGCCTGTCTCCACCCCCGCCCCTTCTCCCCCTTTTCCCGGCCCCTTCCCCGGCTCTCAACCCGGCCCTCGCCCCCTGCCTTTCTCATCTCTCTTCCCTCCCCCTTTCCGTCTTCCTATCCTCTCCCCCACCCCTCCAGCCTGCCTCTTCCCCTTTTCCTGCCTCCCTCCTCCATTATGCTTTCCACATTTCCATTCTGTTCCTAGCTAGCTACTAGATCTCTTCATATGGTATCAGAGCCATGTTCCTAGCCCTGCTCTCTCTTTCCCTTTCCCTTCCAAGAGGTTGAGGTGAGGGAGGCCAATGAAGCTACTCTAACTCCTCCTCCTTGGAAGGTTGCCCTCTTCTCTCCTTCCTTGAGCTCTCTTCTCCACGCCATGATCTACCACCTCTCTTCTCCTTCCTTCAGCTACATCTTTCTGTGACATGCGGACGATGTTCTGCTTCTATCCTGAGGTAGAAGCAGAATCACAGCTTTGTGTCTTCAGCAAAGTTATAGAGGATCTTGAGTACTACAAATTTCGTTTTTACATCATTGCAATCCGAGTTTTCTGTGAAAAGTTACAGCCCTTGCAAGAAGTGACGAAATTTGTTTCTGTCCGCGAATTTTGTTCTGGAGCTCAATGATTTGACAGCCCAAGCATGATGCAACCAGCTCAACGTGGAGCTGTCCATCCTCTTCATTGTTGACTTCTGCTCCAGCCTGCCATTTTCTCCTTCTGTCCGACATTCTCTTGGAGCTGCTGCCCGCAAGTTCGTGCCCGCATTCTGCCTGTCATTCTCTTGGAGCTGCTGTCCACGCTGCCTCTATCTTCTCTGCCCGTCAGCTGATGTGAGCTCTTGACATTACATTGCGGTGACTCTTTCACGTGACTACTCCAAACTTTGGTAAAGACTTCTCGAGCTAAATGTGAGTTCTCCGATACTACTTCGACACACTCCAGTGATCTTTCTGATTAGTGTATTACATTGAGCTTGATGTAGACCACTCTACATCAACAAGTGACTTCTTCAACATTGCTTATTCGATCGGTGCCTGAGGTACTTCACATTGATTGACTTTTCGATTGGTCTTGGTACCTGAGGCTTCTACTTCAACATTGGTGACTCTCCTTCATGCATTTTGAGAGTCATCATGCAATTGCTCCATGTAGCTACCCATGGACTTCACCGACACATATTTTGGGACATTCCTACCTAGTGCTTCATTGACATCGTCATTGACTCGCAGGGATGTGCACACATGTGCATTAGCTACTTGGAGGACATCTCTTTCACAAAGAGAGATTTTTATTTATTACTACATGCTTGATGTATTTTGGGGTCCTCTGCCTTGGGTAGTCTCCCTAAAATGATATGTATTGAGTGTTTGGTTTTCATTGAGTTTAAAGGTCCTCTACCTTGCATAGTCCTCCTAAAAAGATATATTGGTTTTCTTATTTTTTTGGTGTGTGGCTTCTTAACATGTCCTGTTATGAAGCCAAGGGGGGATGCACTGTGAGAGCCATATGTATTGGCTTTGATAAGTCTATTTGTTTATCAGGCCTAGCTTGAGAGTTCCAGGATGTTGGTGCATTGGTCTCCTAGACCTCTGAGTTGGTCATGCATGCATGCATGATGAGCCTCTGAGCCATGCTAGATGAGATTTCTATGTTATGCTCACTAGCCTCTGAGCCATGCTCACTTGCCTCTGAGATTGTGTGGGAACCATATCTAGTTCTAGACCAGCATGCACAGTTCTAATGACTGTCATTGTCATGTTCTATTCTTGGTTCCATTCCAATAGTCTCTCACCTTGCCTTCATGGGGGGGTGTTGGAATATGAAGCCAAAGTGAGTCAAAAGTGAGTGTACTAGGTGTCTAGGGGATGTTTTATAGTCTAGTGAGTCCTAGACATGCCACGTGTCATATTGGGAGTTATCCCATATACACTATGGATTTCTAGAGTCTAGTGTCACACTATATAGTGTTGTACTTGTCTTGAGTCTTTGGAGATCAGTCAACATCAAGCTATCTACATGTGAGTATTTTGGTTATCATTGCTTAGCACTTCTTCTTTCATTTTCCTTTCCATTTTGCTTTTCCACATTTCCATTCCGTTCCTAGCTAGCTACTAGATCTCTTCATACATACCAACCTGCCTACCACGTTCATCAAGTATACTGTAATCAGCTTCTTGTCAATCTCTTCGATAGAGGAGGAAGGAACTCTCCGAAGGGTACTTCTAAAGCTGGCCCAACCCTTCAGAATCGCAACCATAAGCGGGGAGGAAGGAGACCTGAGATGGGCTGAGGTGAAGATCCATCTAGTGCTGTCCATCCAATCTCCCCCTGAGGAGGGGCTGCAAGCCTGAATATCGTGAATGAATAAATTTTTCCAAGGCTCATCCCCAGGCATAAGTCCTCTAACCACGAACTTGCAAGCAAGGCTCTACATTGCAAGTCTGGATCTATGATGTTTAGACCCCCCTCCTGTGTGAGAAGGATCAAGGTGTCCCAAGCTACTCTAGCAATAGTGTCTGTAGTGCCATCTAACCCACTCCATAAAAAATTCATGATAGGCCTTATGAGCTGAGTGATACAATCTCTGGAACTGCACCAATAGAAGCACACATACTAGGCTGTGGCTAGCAAAACCTGGTTCACAACCACCACTCTGGATGCAAGGTCCAATCTAGCTGAACTCCAGAAAAGGAGTTACCTTCTAATATTCTCCAACACAGGAGCAAACTGCTGCGAAGAAGAGATACCCAATGTAACCGGCCTTTGACCGACAAAGGGCAGTGTAACTGACTCTATTATCTCACAAATCTGAAATACAGCCAACTTGAAACATTGCCATTGCCCACAAACAAAACTTAGAGCATATATCTTCACTGCATAGCATCATTGAACCATTTAAGACAAGGGAGGCTAGAATCCCCTTCTCAAAAGCATGAAAAGTGACACCTGTTGGCCCCAACACTTGGCGCCCCTTGCGGTATTTATTTAATCACTGGTTAGCTCAAATACAAGGGACTCCCTTCAAGAGCTCACCCGCAGGTGCAACCCAGTACAATGCCAACTAGTGGCTGTGCTAGTGACCAACTCCCACTGCTATTCTCTTGGTTCCTTTCAATACCCATGCATAACACAAGTAGAAAAACCTGACAGCATGCCAAGCAATGCATTCACATATATCCAAGCCATTACTGAGCCCAAGGCTTGCCAATGCACCCCCAGGAAGAGGGTATCACAACCAGTGACCCCAATCCTCTCCCGGGCCAATGGCAGGGCATCCAACCTTGCAAAATCTCAGTAAGAATGATAGTAGCATAGAGTAGAAAGAGAAGATAAGAATACAGCCAACAGGAAGAGCCTGTTTCACCTCAGAACAGCCCTAGAAGTTGGTTGAACAACAGACAGCAGACTCTGGTAGGAGGGAGCTGCCTATGAGTGACTTCCAGCACCAAAAGAGATCAAGAAAGAGAGGGTTCAGCAAGCTGAAACAGATCCGCCATGATTGCGACCACCAGAATGGAGATTCCAGCCTACCAGCAGCTCTCTTGTCAGTGCGCCTTGCACCAGGCAGGAGCAGGAAGTGAGGCGTCCAAGAATATGAGCTCAGATTCAAGAAAGGAAGACTTTTGTCGCGAAGAAAGTCAAGAAAACCTCCAGAAATGGCCCAGAATGGAGGCGTCCAGGTCCAGGAAGCATGCTAGCAGCAGAGAGCACCAAGGGGAGGAGAAATGTCGCGAAGAAAGCTCAAAAAACTACTTCAACCAGCAAGAAAGAAAGAAAGAAAGAAAGAAATTTTATTAGAGTCTTCAGAAGACCGATGGGTCTATGAGACTGAAAGAAAACCTGATACAAATCACAGTAAGGGTGGAGCTACTAAAACGAGCATCATCACCCGTGCTGAATCCTAACATAATCAAATACATCTGGATGTAACAATGAAAAGAAAAGGACTCGAGCGGAGCGGAATCCTCCGTATGTCATGTCACCCTGGCTGGTGCATAACCGGTGATGGGACGCTATCGCCCGTCAAGGGGTGCCGTGCGTCTCGGTCTCTTGGAAGAGGCTCGATGCAAGACCAGAGCCACCGTGACTCCCGTGGGACGTATCCCGGGTCTAAACAATGATGGGAGGTCCCCCAGAGTGATCTGTGTGTCCCCTCGATGTCTCGTGTGTCGTGTTGCGGTCGTCGGGTCGGGGTCTCTGTCACGTCTGCGGCTAGAGACTGGACGATCAATGTCACTCGATGGGAAGAACTCTATGATCCTGCTCTGAGAGGTGTCTGATGATGTGGCCAAGCCCCGTCGCCTGAGTTAGTGCTCTCTATGTCAGACCCCCTCGTGAATGAAGGCCGCGAGGCATCTCTGATCTGGGTAGGCGAGGAATCTGGAAAGGTGCCCGGAGCCGTCTCTGAAGAGGCAGTGGTAGCAACCTCGGATCTCGTAGTACACTGGGCACCTGAAAATAAAATGCTCCTCCGACTCAGCCTCCTGACAGTCGCACAATATGCATAAGCGATGCTCCCTAGGAATCCCCTCTGCTCTCTATGTGGAGGCGGTGTGATGATACCTAAAACTGTCCGATGGAGATCCGTAGTGAGTGAGCCATATGAAGCTCAGTGTACCCCGGTTGACCTCCAAATCATGGGATAAACAAAAAGCCTACAGTGCATCCAGGTGTCGCTGGAGCCCGTTGGGTGTGGGTGTGGACGACAAGAGTGCCACGTCATCTGCATAAAGAAGAATCCTGATGATGATCGCGGCAAGTGAGCAACCGGTCCCTCTGAACGCCCCCATGAAAGTCTCAAGCTCATCGATGTAGAGGCTAAACAGGGTCGGTGATAAGGGACAACCCTGTTTGATCCCTATAATTCTCAAGATCTCATTTGTCCAACTTGCGCTTGTTCGAACTCGGCCTGAGACTCTTTCATATAGTGCCATGACTACTAGAGGGGCATCTAAACTGTACTGATGCCCTGCATACGGTGGGGCATGACTTTCAGTGAGCACTTAATGCCTCAATGGCTGCGTTACACACAGCTTTCCATGCATCATTATAAATCCCTCCTTAAGTGTATAATGATCATGCCGATTGCCCTCCATAAGCTGATCATAAATACGTGCAAAAGCATCATCTATAACATACTGCTCCTTCATGGCATCAAGCTCATTGTAATAAGCAATAGTAACTGCAGATACTTGTGCTTTCTTGGACATAGCTTCCGTACGTGGCCTTCTGGAAAGTGCATCAGCCACTACATTTTTCTTTCCAGCCACATGAACAATCTGAAAATGAAAAATGGAAAGGAAGTTTGCCCATCTCATGTGCTTCTCTGACAACTTTCTCTGAGTGAGAAAGTATCGCAACGATTGATGATCAATTTGCACATAAAATTCAGCAAATAAAAGATAGTGCTTCCACACAGTAAGAGCATGAATTACAACTATCAATTCTTGCTCATACACATTCATGTTGTGTTCAGCATCTCGGACCAGCCTGCTCTCATATGCAACCACTCTGACTTCCTGCATAAGCACTCCACCAACATTATTGCCGCTTGCATCACATTGAAGAACAAAAGGCTTTCGCAAGTCTGGCAAAATAATGACAAGATTAGAGCATAGCTTTTCTTTCAGCTCATGGAATGCTGCAATTTCTTTCTTCCTCGAACGAAAAGGCACTGCCTTCTTCTGCAAAGCATGTAAGGGTGAAGCTATCTCAACAAAATAGCGAATGAAGCGCCTATAATATGAACACAAGCCAAGAAAACTACAGACTTCATGTAGGTTCTTCAATGGAGGCCAATTCTTGATTGCGTCAATCCATCCTCACTCCATCTTGTGAGATTATGTGTCCCAGGAAATGTATCTCTAGCATGAAGAACCCACTCTTCTTTGTGTTGACCAGCAAGTTGTGTTTCCTGAGTTCTGCAAATACAAGTTCCAAGTGTTGCCTATGCTCCTCTTCATCTTTCGAGTGCATAATAATGTCATCAAAGAATGTACCCACAAACTTCTTGTGCTCTTTGAAAATGCGATCCATCATGCGATTGAAGTTAGCAGGAGCATTAGTCAACCCAAATGGCATGACAAGGAACTCATAAAGCCCAAAAGTGGTCTTGAAGGCAGCCTTATGTACATCTTCGGGCCTAGTAACCACTCTTCAAGTCAATGCGACTGAAGATGGCTGATCCCTCTAATCGATCCAAGATGTCATCAATGCGTGGAATGAGACATTGATTCTTGATTGAGATCTTATTCAAAGCCCTGTAGTTAATACACATTCTCCAAGATCCATCCTTCTTCTGCACAAGTAGGATGGGAGAACAATACGGAGAAGAGCTTGGCTGAATCAGCCCCTTTTGTAACAATTCATTCACCTGACACATGATCTCCTCCTGTTGTGCCACACACCCTGTATGGTGGTCCGTTAGGTGGAGAACTGCTAGGAATGATATCAATGGTATGATCTTCTGGCCTCTCAGGAGGTAACTCCTCTGGGAGTTCATTTGAAAAACAATCTTGAAACTGAAATAAAAACTCAGTTTGCTGTTTTTCCAGCTTGAAAAAATTAGATTCATCCTCAACTGGTTCTTTTTCTTTGACAAAAATTAAATACGCTGAAAGATGCTTTTTCATTATAGAAGAAATTGCCGAAGCGGATACAACTGGGACTGATTCCCCTTTCGAGTTTACATCTATGACTTGGGTTTTACCCCTATAAGTCAAGGTAAGCTTCTTATCATGTGTATCAATGATAGCATGAACACTGTACATCCAAGGTATCCATAGCAAACAATCACACTCAGGTAAAGGCATCACATAGAAATCCTCATAGTCCACATATCCCTGAATGTGAATCCGTAGCTTCCCTATGATAGGAGTGACATGGGTACTAAGCTCCGGATTAGCCATGTTGGCCTCACAAAGAGGGCCAATCTCCTCTGGTCGAAGACCCAACTGAGCTGCAAGTTCAAGAGTAATGAAATTTGCTTTAGCTCCTGAGTCAACGAAGTACAGACAATGCTGATCCCGTAGCTTGCCCCATGCTCTACACATCTCTGTCTTCTTCTCACCATGCTCACCCCCAATGATGTCAGGAATGTGGCCAACACTTGGCTTGGGTTTCTTGCCTCTGGGGTCCTCTCTTGTGCCTTGATTAGAGTCAGCTCGAGTTGCTGCAGGTTCTTTCCTCTTCTTGTTAGGGCAATCTGCTGCCCTATGACTCGTCTCTTTGCAGAGAAAACACCTCCTTTCCGCAAACAATTTATTCCTCTCTTCAAGTGTGAGAGAAGAGGGCTGCTGTTTTCTCCTTTGACCTACCACAAACTTTGATTTAAGAGGCACTTTTCCAGTTTGCTGTGGTTTCTTTGGCTCCTCCTTGAAGTTGCTTTTGAAACTAGAGACTCTGCCCTGCATGAGTGAGTAAGCTGTATTGGCATTCTCTATCAACTGTGACATGCTGGAAATGTGTGTCTTAGTACAATAGTCCCTCAGCTCTTTAGGAAGACCACAACAATACAACCAGCTCTGAAATGGGGACTGTTCTGTAAGAGCTCACAGGTAGAAGTGCATCCCAAAAGTTCTTGTTGTAGTCTTCTAGATTCTTGCATTCCCTAGCATTCAAGTTATGCCACTGAGTCATGACATCCACTTCAAAAGTAGTGGTGAGCCATGTGGCTGAGAATGCCTTCTTAAATTCAACCCATGTAGCAGGTGTCTGGCCCTGAAGGAGAAGGCTAGACCACCACTGCATCACATTACCCTTGAGAAATGTGGCTTTTTTCTGATTTTCAAGGACTCTCTGAAGTAACCTCCAGCAAAAGCCAAGTCAAATTGCTGCAAGAAAGTAAGAGCCTTCATCCTATCTGCATGTCCATTGAAGGTCTCAAACTTTACTGCTGCCCCCCCTTCCGTGTAATCCTTCATCTTGAGCCTAGGCTCCAGATGATCATAGCCAGGGGCTGCAAATAAAGAGGTTGCTGTCCTTGGGGTCCTTCTGGAGCTTGAAGAACACCCCCCACAGCTGGGTTTGGTGGCACCACTGGTACTGCTGTGTGACACCATGGGACTGCCTCCCTGCATTCCAAGCTGTATCCCCACATTAGCATACAAAGAGTTTGGGGCTGGCTGTGAGGTCATGGCCTGATATATAGATCCGCCTTCAAAGTGTGTTGGCTGAACCACATACTGTGGTTGGGCTTGCTGCCCTTGCCGCGCATTCTAAGCATTGCTACCATGCTCATTCCCAGTTGCTCCCTGCCTCTGTGGCATTGCAAGTGGCTGTATCACTGGTGTCTGTGGCTCTGGTACTGGCTGTCCCACATGCATTTGTGGACCTTGAAACTCTGAGTGAGCTGAGTCAAAACTTGCAACACAGAAGCCATCTGTGTTTGCATTACTGCCATAGCATTTGGCTATACACTTGGGTCAACACCCAATGCAACTATACCCACAGGATTGTGCACTTGTGGAGCTGGCTGCCCCAATGCATCAACCTGAATATTCTGCCCTTCATGGACTGCATCTTGCACTCTTATTCCGGGGTGTGCTCCCCTTATTTGTGGCTCTGGCTCAGACTCTTTGAGTCCGCATCATAATCAAGCCTTATATGCTCCATATCCAAAACAATGAATGGCTGTACCAAAAATCAGCAAATGCTGTCTCTAACCAAGCTGCCCAGGGACGACTCTGGATGATTTAATGAGGGTCCCGGCAACGGAACCACTGTAACTGGCCTTTGACCAACAAAGGGCACTGTAACTGACTCTATTATCTCGCAAATCTGAAATACAGCCAACTTGAAACATTGCCATTGCCCACAAACAAAACTTAGAGCATATATCTTCACTGCATAGCATCACTGAACCATTTAAGACAAGGGAGGCTAGAATGCCCCTACTCAAAAGCATGAAAAGTGACACCTGTTGGCCCCAACACTTGGTGCCCCTTGCGATATTTATTTAATTACTGGTTAGCTCAAATACAAGAGACTCCCTTCAAGAGCTCACCCGCAGGTGCAACCCAGTACAATGCCAACCCATGGCTGTGCCAGTGACCATCTGCTATTCTCTTGGTTTCTTTCTTTAACCATGCATAACACAAGTAGAACAACGTGACAGCAATGCATTCACATATATCCAAGCCATTACTGAGCCCAAGGCTTGCCACTGCACCCCCAGGAAGAGGGTATCACAACCAGTGCCCCCAATCCTCTCCCGGGCCAATGGCAAGGCATCCAACCTTGCAGAATCTTAGTAAGAATGATAGTAGCATAGAGTAGAAAGAGAAGATAAGAATCCAGCCAACAGAAAGAGCCAGTTTCACCTCAGAACAGCCCCAGAAGTTGGTTGAACAACAGACAGCAGAGTCTGGTAGGAGGGAGCTGCCTATGAGTAACTTCCAGCACCAGAAGAGATCAAGAAAGAGAAATTCCAGCAAGCTGAAACAGATCCGGTATGATCGCGACCACCAGAATGGAGATTCCAGCCCACGAGCACCTCCGTTGTCAGTGCGCCTTGCACCAGGCAGGAGAAGTGAGGCGTCCAAGAATATGAGCTCAGATTCAAGAAAGGAAGACTTTTGTCGCGAAGAAAGTCAAGAAAACCTTCAGAAATGGCCCGTAATGTAGGCATCCAGGTCCAAGAAGCATGCCAGCAACAGAGAGCACCAAGGGGAGGAGAACTGTCACGAAAAAAGCTCGAAAAACAACTTCAGCCAGCAAGAGAGAAGCTGTAAAAATCCGCCATCTTGAGGATGAGGGACTTCTGGTAAGGGTGAAGACTCAAAACAGCATGGAAAGGCAAGGAAGGGCTCGAGGGACTTCCAGAGGTGACACCTAGGTGCCACAAGGCAAGTATAGAGGCCAAACTAGAAATGGCCCAGAATGGAGGCGTCTAGGTCCAGGAAGCATGCTAGCAGCAGAGAGCACCAAGGGGAGGAGAAATGTCGCGAAGAAAGCTCGAAAAACTACTTCAGCCAGCAAGAAAGAAAGAAAGAAAGAAAGTTTATTAAAGTCTTCGGGAGACCGTGAAGGTCTATGAGACTAAAGATAACTGATACAATGAGCATAACGGTGGTGGTCTCAAAACGGGCCAACCAACCGTTTCTACAAAAAAGAGGTTACGAAGGACTATATGTCTAGTCCTGATACAAAAAATATGTGTCTACCTCCAGATGATACAAAGAAGAAGAAGGGGGGGGCACAAAAAAATGGGGCAGAGGGGGGAGATACAGTATACATGTGCAAGTGGTGATCGTCAGAGACCAATCATAGAGGGGCCGTCAAATGGGAAGTCGAAAAAAACCCTGCGATAGATGATTGGCCTCTGACGTCACGCGGCCTAGTCGAGCTCAGTCGTCGGGGGCGGCGGGTGGCCCTGTGGATGAGGGCAACGGTAACCCCAGTGGGGCGGGCCGAGAGCAGAGACGAGATGTCATGGACCTAGATGTGTGAGTCTGTCCGCTGACGCAGCTGTCGTGGCTCTGGCTCTCGCTCACGTCCGCATCGTCGGCTAGACTGAGAAGAGGTATCCTGTGGCTGAAAGAAGTCAGTGATAGGCCGCTGGGTGTCCTCACGCTGTGTGTGCTGCTCGTGTCGCCGTGCTCGGAGAGAAGTATCTCGGTGGCGGGTCATCTCATGTAAGAAAGCGGCTAGGCACCGCTGATCCGGGAATTGTAGCATGTGTGGGAGGGAGCCGAATCCGTTGCGGAAGAGGCAATGGTATCGGCCTCGAATGGCATAATAGATAGGACATCTGAAAGCAAAATGCTCCTCCGACTCGATCTCCTGTAAGTCGCAAAGTGGGCAAAGGCGGTCCTCTCGTGGGATACCCTCTGCGCGTCCACTCTCGATCCGTAATCGGTGTGACAAGACCCTAAACTGACCGAGGGAGATCCGGAGCGCATGTGGTAGATGAAGTTGTGTGTAACCCGGAGGTGTGATGAAGCCCTCCTGTGAGATCTGGAGGCAGTGTCGGCGGTAGAAGTCGAGCTTCACATGAAGCTCGGAGTGAAGAAACATGTCCGCCAGGTGTGGAGCTGGAGCAGATCCGCCCGAATGAGCCGGTTGACCTCCTGGTCAGTGGGGGAGAGAGGAGATGGTGGAGCGTCGAGGCTGTACTGAAAAGGAGGCAACCGGTCTAAGTCGAGGCCCAGTCGGGTGAACCAACTGGAAAGACGACTATACCAGCATCGCTGGTCCCCATCAACGGATAAGGCCATAGAGGAGGATAGGGCTAACCAAGGTAGGCGGAGGCGACCGTCAGCGGAGGAGCCAAAATCCCTGACTCTGTGAAGGTAGGTGATAGCCTGAAAAGCCGCATCAAGCTGTAGGGGTGAGGCGCCGAACTCTGCTAGAATGATCTGGTGTGGTACCGATGGTTTGCTACGGATCATCCGAGCAAACATCAATATCTGCAGGCGCTCAACTCGAGCCCACTCTGTGTCTGAAAGGTCGACTCCCCACCAAGGGCTACCATACATGCCTGCTGGGCGGACCAAAGAATCAAAAAGGAGAGACTTGGTCCGCGGGTCCTGGAAGTGGGAGTGGTAGCACTGTCGCTCCAGCCTGGCAAGAGCAGCGTATTCCCGGCTGATCCTGGCTTGCATGGCCGGGCGCATCGTGAAGATCAAGCCTGAGAAGACAACGCCCAAGTATGTGTAGGAGTCAACTATCTCAACAGGGTCGCCGACGAAGAGAAACTGCTCTCGGTGCATAGCGGGTCTGGAAGTGTTGAAGATCATCACCTTGGTTTTTCCAAGGTTGACCTTCAAGTCATGTGTATCACAGAAGGCCTGAAGTCCATCCAAGTGTCGTTGAAGACCAGTAGCAGAAGAGGATAGTAGTACTACATCGTCTGCGTATAGGAGAATTTGGATGGCAGTCTCCGCAAGAGAGCAGCCTGCACCTTCGAGTGTCCTGATGGTGGTCTCGAGCTCGTCGATGTAGAGGCCAAATAGAGTCGGTGACAAGGGACATCCTTGTTTGACTCCGATAGTGCTCGTGATCTCTGGGGTCCAGCTGGTGCCAATCCTGACTTGCCCCGTCACCCGCTCATAGAGAGCTACTACTGCCTAGATAATCGCCGAGTCGTAGCCTAACTCCTGTAGACGTCTGATGAGTCACGTCTAATGAGTCGGGTGCGGGGAACGGTGTCGAATGCCTTGCGGAGATCCACAAAGCAACAATATACTCTCTGTCTCCTGTGTCTAACCTCCTCAATGATCCCTCTAAGTGTAAAAATGTGATCGTAAGTCGAGTGATCCGTCCTGAAGCCGGCCTGTCCGGATGCCTTGAGCCCCTGTATCTCTGCGCGAGCACTGACCTCGCCATCTAACACTGATGCATAGATCTTGGACATAACATGTCCAACCATGATGGTCCTGTAATTCCCTGGATCCATGGGATCTCCTGCTTTGTGGATGGGTGTGATAGTGTTCAGGGTCCAGGCTCTGGGGAACCCGTGACAGACAGCTTCATTGAACAGCGTTGCCAAGATGGGGGCTAGAGTTTTGATGCCATAGGCAACAAACTCTGTGCATAGGCCCTCATGATCCTTAGCTCGACCGTTATGAAGCTTATGTGCTGCGTGGGTGACTCCCTGGGTTGTGAAGAGGATACAAGAATTGGGGCGGGGGGTGGCTGAGAGGTCGGGAGGGGGCTGATCAGGGATATCATAGAGTGTGCGTGCGTAGGTGTGCCAGAGGGAAGTGTCCGTGAGGGGGGAGGGGGATCGGCGTTCTAGGAATTTCCTCTAGAAATCCTTGGAGTTGCTACTAAACAGAATGTTCAGTAGCGTATCCTCATTCTGGCGCAGGAAGGCTAGCTTCTTGCGACGGACTAGTCGACGATAATCCCTGGTGAGACGTGGGTTGGCCCTAGCATTTCGCTGGGTTGTGAGTCGGAGTGTGCGGCGTAATGCTTTGCACTCGTCATCATACCATCTGTTGCAAGGGGTAGAGCCAGCGGGTGGAGGGCGGGTGGACCGGGCAGTGGAAGGAAAGATGTGGCGGGCTGCATTGTGAAGGGAGTGGGTGATAAGGGTGGCTCGGTGATCTAGAGAGGATATGGTGCCTATGTGTCTGAGGAGGGAGGCTAGGTGGGCTGAGTAATCAGGTGAGAGGTTATAATCGAAGTGTCATGATAGGTAGTATAGTGCGGGGTGTGGCTGGGAGGGGCTCGGGACGCAAGTATATGAAAGAAAAGGTAAGTGTGATCGGCTCCTGGGGGTAAGGGTGCAGTGCGGAAGTCAGTGATCTGTGGGGCTAAAGCAGGAGATCCTAGAATATAGTCGACGACACTGGCTCCTCCGCCATGTGGGAAACATGTGAAACCAGAGGAGGCAGGCCACCGATCTAGTCCATTGTAGATGACCAGATCATGTATACGTCCAAGGTCCAAAAGAGCCTGCCCATACCCAGTAACGGGAGCGCGACTGTCAGCCGAGGAGCGAGGGAAGCCCGAGTCGCCGAGGAGCGAGGGAAGCCCGAGTCCTCTGTGTCCATCTCAAGTAATAGGACCGGATCTGAGTGGAAATCCAGGAGTGATGTCTGACATGCACCTGTCCTTGCGTTGAAATCCCCAACTAGGAGGACCTCTCCGCGTCTGGAGAACTCCACAATGTCTGAGTAGAGATCTAGATAGGGGGATACCCCCGTATCCTCGCGAAGCATCCGTGCGAAATGTGACGTCTCAGGAGGAAAATAGCAGACTGCAATAAAGAGGTCGCGTGTGGAGGGGCGTCGGAATCGGAGCCATAGGTAACGGGCATGGGCATCCCGTCTAACCACGGATGTCAAGCTCGTGAGCGCTGAGCGAAGGAGTACTGCAACTCCGCCTGACCCTCGGACCCCCCCAGTATATCTGGTCTCCTCACGGAATACTGACTCCCAGGTATAGCCACTGACCAAGGGGAGAGGGCACTCGGGGCTCTCATGTGTCTCTGTATAGAAAGCGATGTCGCGTCCAGTGTATGACTCTGAGAAGTTCCCAGGGTCAAACCAGAGCGTACCATTACAGTTCCATACGGTGCATGCCAAGGGTACTGTGTGCTGAGTCTGAGTCTCATAGACCATGTCTCCCTATTTGGGGGGGAGAGTCTGCTACCATGTCTGGAGTACCTGGTGGGGCTCGACGGCGGGGGCCAAGTAACAGGCGGCCATCTCGGACGACAGCCCACTTCCCCTCCTGACGGGCTACATCTCGCTGCTGAAGCAAGGTGCGCCGCTCTTCCACCTGCATAGGTGTGAGATCCTCATCCATGAAGATAGTAGGGTGGTCCCGTACTGTAGCACGCTGCCTGAGTGCTGCAAGTCGAGCCTGAGTATCCTTGAATCGGATGATGAGTGGCTGTGGGCGCGTGGGATCCCGTCCTGTGCGCCATGCATGCTCGATCCCATGCTCGACGAGGCCGAGGGTAGAGGTCACAAAAGCAGTCGCGTCCGCTAAGGGGGTGAGTGAATCTGCGCGAGGGATACCTCGTACTCAGATGTTGAGAGCCTTACTGGCCCTCTGTTCCTTCTCGGCGATGGTGGCTGAGACTGCTGCTTTGGGTGCCCGTCTCGCAACGTCCACCCATCTGGTAGTCTCCGCAATAGCAGTCTGGATAGTAGCGATCCGCTCCTCTACCTCTGGTGTAGTACGCGGGGCCGCTGTGGCTGTAGCAGTGAGAGAGACAACCTCCTGACGGAGGTGAGTGATCTCCTAGCGCATGCTCTGAATAAGCTGGTCTTGTGCTACGGTGTGATCCCGTAGTCGATGTAGCTCCGCAAAGATGTAATCTATCGTCTCAGGTGGGACCTGGGGGGGTGCGAATTGGGACATGGCGTATGGCTGTGGAGGCATGGGCGATAGGCTAGCTGTATATGGCAGAGGAGTGGAGAAAGGCTACTGGGTGAGGGGAAGGGGGGACATAAGAGTGGTGGAGACAGAAGGAAGCTGTGTGGAGGGTGAGGGACTGTGACCCTCTCCTGTGGGGGGCAGGCTGAGTGGTACAGTGGTGGGGGGGGCAGTGATTGGAGTAGAGATGATGGCTACGGGAGAAAGAACTGCATTGGTGTCCATTGCACCCGATGTTTTCAGGGCTGGTTGGCTGTCAATTGCTAATCCACTCCTGGAGATGCGCTTTGTGATCTCTCCCACAATTGGCTTCGGAGACTGTTTGGGTTTGTGGGCCATTGTAGGACTTGTTCAAGTGCACGATTTCCAGGGGAGGCAGATCTCTTGTTCAGCATTGCTGTAGGGGTGCGCAGGCTTGCGCAAGGCCAGTGGCAAGCCAAGGCTTGCAGTAGACAAGGGCCCTCAGACCACGGGAAGGCTGCGAGAGGGTGTGGGGCAGAGGCTACAGGAGGGGGGGGTGGTGCAGAGGCTGTGGGATGGGGGGGAGTAGAGTGGAGCTACGGGAGGGGGGGGGCAGAGTGGAGCTACGGGAGGGGGGCAGAGTAGAGCTATAGGAGAGGGGAGGGCTGAGCGACGAGGGAGGGGACGAGCGACGAGGGAGGGGGAGGCTGAGCGACAAGGGGGAGGGGGCTGAGCGACGATGGGGTGGGAGGGGGGGGGGCTGAGCGACAAGGGAGGGGGAGGGGGCTGAGTGGCGAGGGAGGGGGCTGAGCGGCGAGAGGGGGGAGGCTGAGCGACAAGGGAGGGGGCTGAGCGGCGGTGAGGGGGAGGTGGCTGAGCGGCGGTGAGGGGGAGGGAGTTGAGCGGCGGTGAGGGGAGGGGGCTGAGCGGCGAGGGGAGGAGAGACGACGAGGGGAGGAGCGAGGGGAGCGGCGAGGGAGGGGAGCGATGAGCGAGGGGAGCGGCGAGAGAGAGCGGCGAGGGGGAGGAGCGACGAGGGAGGGGAGCGGCGAGGGAGGGGGTGGCGAGGGAGGGGAGCGGCGAGGGAGGGGGTGGCGAGGGGGAGCCGAGGGAGGGGGCGCCGAGGGGGCGTCGAGGGAGGGTAGCGGGAGGGAGGGTAGCAGCGGGAGGGAGGGTAGAGGGAGAGCGGCGAGGGGGAGGCGAGGGAGGGGGTGGCGAGGGAGGGGGCGGCGAGGGGGCGTCGAGGGAGGGTAGCGGGAGGGAGGGTAGCAGCGGGAGGGAGGGTAGCAACGGGAGGGAGGGTAGCAGCGGGGGGGCGTCGAGGGGGCGGCGAGGGGGCGTCGAGGGAGGGTAGCAGGAGGGAGGGTAGCGAGAGAGAGAGAGAGAGAGAGAGAGAGAGAGAGAGAGTGGCAAAAATCCGCCATCTTGAGAATGAGGGACTTTTGGTAGGGGTGAAGACTCAAAACAGCATGGACAGGCAAGGAAGGGCTCCACGGTCTTCCAAGGGCTTCTAGAGGTGACACCTAGGTGCCACCAGGCAAGCAGAGAGGCCAAACTAGCTCCACACATGGACACATGGCAAAATGAGGAGTGGGATTTTAATGCCCCTAGGGGAGTCAGATGGCACACCATGACCCTAATGCTTGGGAACCAATGATCCTAGTTTGTAGGATCTCTAGGGGGTCAATTTTCGAAGGATGACCCCACTGAACCAAACCAATGACCTCAGAAATTGAAACCACTCTAATAGCACTAGGAGTTGCACTTATTGCACATGAAATCATAGCACTTATTGCACATGAAATCATAGGTACCTTTTGGGTATTAATTAAGGCCCCTAGCTTGGTACCCTAGGCTAAATTCAGTGACAATTAGTTTGGACACTTCACCATCACCACCACGTCCCCATGACACCCAAATCGACCTCGCATCCTAGGTATCTGACTGACACACCCCTCTGAATCCATGTGAAATCCAAATCAGCCTCCCAATCTGGAGTGTTGTCATCACAGAGCCAAAAGCCATTGGACTTGTTCCAATTGATGTGAGCACCTGCTGCATTACAAAACAAATCCACAGCTATCCTAAAGGAAGTGAGAGTCTGAGGAGAGGCCTCCAAGAAGATAGCAGTGTCATCCGCTAACTCGTAATCAACGAGGTCCTCTTCCCGTCTAAGCAGAAGTGTGAGACCAAGAATGTCAGCTCGAGACCTAAGAAAAATGCTCATAGCCTCAGCCACAATGAGGAAAGAAAAGGGGCAAGAGGATGTCCCTAACGGACTGACCTGGAAATCTGAAATGTGTCTCCCCTAACCCCTCCTATGAACACCTAGCTGTGGGCTGACCTGTACAAGATTGAGACCCCTCTGATCCATGCATCTGAAAATCCAAAGTGATGAAGGGTGCCCTCCAAGAAGTTCCAATCTACCCTGTCATAGGCTTTTTCAAAGTCCAGGAGTAGAATTGCATTTTCCAAAAGGAGAATATATTATCAAAAAATGCTTTTGCCATGAACAAACCTTGTCTGCGTATCATGACTAAGATCAAGGAGAAAGGGATGCAACCGCAAGTAGATTGCTTTCGTTAGGATTTTGTAACAAGTACCCAATAGAGTGATGGGTCTTCACTATGGCACTAGATATTTGCACCCCCCTTTTGAGATTAAATGTATGAGACCCTCTATAAGTGAGCATAGACATCTCACCGGAGTCCCAAATGCCCTGCAAGGCTAAGGTGATGTAATTCCATTAGGAAAAAAGGGAGCTCATTTTGGGGCCTTTTAGAAGAGAGAGAAAATAGGCTCTCAACCAATCAGGAGTGGGCCAACGTAACGTTGAAAATTCAACAAAAGAAGATGAAAATAAGATAAAGAAATAGTACTATATGTTCGTAGAAGCATGTCACATTAATGAGGTGATCTGATTTGAATCTTTAAAAAATTTATTTTCTGTGCAGAATTTGGTGATTCTGACACCACAGACGCGTCCGGAACGGCCCAAAACCCCAAGAACGGCACTGGAAACGCTGGAATCGGACATCCGGAGGCCCGGGAACGGCCAAAAAAGGCCGAAAAACGCGATTTGCAACAAAATGCGGTGTGCTCAGCTATGGATAAGTCCCTTTGCGTGAGGTACCTATACTCATCCCATGCTCTAGAATCTAATTTCAAAAGTGCCAAATCGCATTTTGCTGCAAATCGCGTTTTTCGGCCTTTTTTGGCCGTTTCCGGGCCTCCGGATGTCTGATTCCAGCGTTTCCAGTGCCGTTCTTGGGGTTTTGGGCCGTTCCGGATGCGTCTGCGGTGTCAAAATCACCAAATTCTACACAGAAAAGTGTTGCTCTTATATGAACATTGAATGTAAAGCATGTGAAAGAATATATTTATTTCTTTTCACACTGACATTTCTCATGCAAGTATCCATATTTTCTTGCTTTTGTAGAGAGAGAAAAGAGAAAATAGTGAATTTCTTACAGGGCCCCAAAATGAGCTCCCTTTTTTCCTAATGCCCAATCATATCCCAAAAGGTCAAGAAAAAGGAGGGTGTAAGCCCACATTTGAACCTGGGCATGCATTCATACAAAACACATTCAATGTGATGTGATTAGATGGTACTTCCTCTCAACTTAAATCAGGGTTTATATCCCTGACTTGTCCAAATATGTCATTGACAAGGGAGAACATGATTAGATGTGCTTCCTCTCAATATAAATTAGGTTTATATCCCTGACTGGTCCAAATATGGCCATGGAAAGGGAGAACATGGTTTATGTGCTGGAAATCCCTTTCAGATGTAAGCAAGAAGAGTGCCTGGGTGAGTGGGTTTTAGCCTCGTTCTAGCATGTGAGAAGCCAATGAGATGCATGCTTGAGGATTTATGGATGAGGACCCTAATCCTTACTATTGTAGAAGTACACACACATTTGAAGTGTGTAGCGTGGAAATGAAATCCAAATTAAGCACTAGGAGTTGGATAAGCTCGTCTCCCACGTTTGAGTTCTTTGTTCTCAAGCTTCCACCACGTGTCTCTCTTGCAATTTGATTTCTCCACATGGCATGAGAGTTCTCTTGTTCTCGAGCTTCCACCACGTCTCTCTCTTGCACTTTGATTTCTCTACATGATATTATAGCCCCGAATTTCTCTTTTCACACTTTTCCTTTTGTCACTCCAGTTTTTTTGTGTTGAAGCAAACATCTGAGTTGCTAAAGGTTTTATAAGCTTGGCATGGTTCATTGGATGCAAGGCCCACTCTATCCTTAAACCTTTGAGTATTCACTGGTTTGACTGGTCATATTGTCCCTTCAAGGCCTCTATTTTAAATTGGCTAGCAACAGAAGGTTATTCCTGGTTCAAGTGCTACTAGCTACCCATCAAATTTTTTTCTCAGCCTCCAGTTACCATAAACTCTTCATTAGTCAACTAAGACTATGTATCGAAGCTTATTGATCCATCTTCTTTGTGAAGGAAATCTACAAAGATGACTATTTTGTATTTTACAGTATCATCCCTGTTTCTCTATGCTTGTGCATCTTTCATTGCAATTCTCAAAAGTAGCTATATATTACTTTTTTTTTTTTGCACTTGTTTTCTCGGAAGCTTGGGTATAGTAGCCATTCTTGCAGACAAGAATTGGCCAAAAGTTCTTGCTCAAGTAAGGTTACAGAAAGCCAAGTAACATTGTTGTCGGTGATTCACCGTTTGCTAGGAGAATCTATAGAAATGGAGGACCTTATCTTTTTAGAAGCTATTCGTGGCTTGGAGGTCCTATTTGCTATTGGCTACCTTGTAGATCATGCTTTATTTTGCCTATTATATGGGCACTTATGAAAGGAGTTTCTTCTTCTTTGTAATTTGTGTTTTTCAAATTAAAGAAGAGAACACTTTTTCCAATTGATAATACTATACATTTTTGGGTTCTGGAGTAAAATGTAAGTGATATTTTATGCATTCTTTTTTCATAAAAGTACTAGTTTTTTAAAATGTTTGACATGAAGTATATATTTTGTCCCTCTAATTTTGACAAAATGCACTTATGAAGGGCAAGAGGAGCAGTCTTGAATTCTAGGTTGGTAAAGGTGCATCAAGAGAGACTCTCATATCTAGAGTAACCAAAGGGATACATTGCCAAATGACCTATTCCGCATCACCTGCAGCCACACTACCAGGATCTGCTGAAAGAAGGGAGGCATTAAAATCTGTAGCTATGCGCATGACAACATCTAGATCTGACTGCAAAACTCCGTCTGAGTCAATAAGCTGAGAGACACTCTCTCTACTATGTCTAGGGCCATGAGTAGAGAAGAGCTGCTTATTGACTCTACCTCCCATTTGTATCTAGAAGAACTCTCATGCATGAAAGGCAAACTCTACTATCTCATCCAACAAAATCTGTTGATGAGCCCTTTCTACAGCAAGGTGCTCGTGAATCCAAGCATCAAGTGGCATCTTCTACTCTTCCCTCTGCAAAGCTGCCAACTATACCAATCTCTCGCCTGAGAATCTCACGTCTTATGGTACTAGCAACTAGATGATAATTCGCTAATATCAGAGAGGGCTGCTGCCATATGTGAAGGGGACGGCACTCCACCTTGCACATGAGAAACCTAGATCTACAAAGCTGTCTCTGAGAGGTCCTCCTCTGCATAAAGGGTATCAAGAATCCTAATGTTGGCAGACCGTCCTCTCAAATGTGGCTCGGAAACCATGAGAACCACTGGAAAGTGATCCAAAGTGAAAACCCCAAGGGCAAATGCGAACAGATCCTCCTCTATCCAAGGCCCAATCATCAACATAAAATCTATCAATCTGTGCATGGATAGGCATCTGCGGCCTCCTGTTCGACCAAGAAAACAAGAGTGATTGTGACTGAGTGTGAAAAGCATTGTCAAGCCAAACATCTCTACCACTAAAATTGAAGAGAAAGACATCCCAAGCCGCCCTCTCCAAAGAATGGATGCTGCCCTCTTTGCTCCCTTTTTTATCTGAGGGTAACTCTACCATGTTGAAGTCCCCTCCTATGACCTATGAATCTGCAATGGGGGCCCAGGAGAAAGAAAGAAAGAAAGTTTATTAAAGTCTTCGGAAGACTGATGGGTCTATGAGACTGTGAAAATCCTGATACAACAAGCTGTGGTAGTGGAGCTAGTAAACGAGCGTCCATACCAATGCAAAATGGCAGTACTAAGTACTAAGTACAACATAGTCATGTCAATGGTCGACTAAATATCAATCTCAGCATCGTCATCAATATCATCATCATCATCGGCAACAGCAAGATATCAAGATGGATGAGGCAGTGGAGGCATGAAGTCGGCAATAGAGTGCTATTGGCCACTCAGAGGTGCGGTCTTGGCACATCTCCTGGTCGTAGCTCTGCGTCTGACCAGGGCTATTGTGACCCTTGTCGGTCGGGCTCCGACTCTAAACAAGGAGGGGATGTCCCCAAGTGTGATCTGTGTGTCGACCCTTTGTCTGAACTGTCGGGTCACACGCTCCGGGTCACGGTCATGTCGAGGCCTCATCTCGTGGGGGTCCATGTGATCTAGCTGAAAGAACTCCGTGATAGAGCTCTGAGAGATATCAACCGAGGAAGAAGTCTGCTCCTGTCTCCGTGCTCGGAGTATCCTCTCACGGTGTCTAAGTGCCTCATGAATGAAACCTGCCAAACATCGCTGGTCTAGGTAGGAGAAGAAACATGCTAAAATCCCATAACTATCCCTGAAGAGGTAGTGGAAACGCCCTCGAATCTCATAGTACACAGGACACCTGAAGATGAAATGCTCCTCTGTCTCAACCTCGTGCATGTCACACAGTGTGCATATGCGCCTCTCCTTGGGTAGTCGCTCTACTCTGCCGCTCTCGATGCGAAGTCTGTGTGAAGAGACCCGAAACTGCCCAAGAGAGATCCTCAGCGAGGGGTAGGTGAATCTCTGTGTATCTTGGTGGGTCAATGAAACCCTTCGCTGTGATATGTAAGAAGTGATCTCTGTAAAAGCTAAGCTTTACTAGCAGTTCACTCGGTCCCAACCAGGTCCGAAATGCATGTAGCTGTAGTAGATCCTCACGGATAACCTGGTTGACCTCGTGTGGTAAGAGGGGAGAAAACGAAGCATCCATGTTGTACTGGAAGGGACGTAGTCTATCCATGTGGAGCCCCAATCGCTCAAACCATCTCTCTGTACGTGCATACCAGCACCTCTGGTCTCCTCCTGCTGCAAGTGCCATAGAAGAGGATAGAGCTATCCATGGTAGCCCGCTACGCCCCGAGGTATAATCCCCATATTCCCTAACTCGTTACAGATACATGATGACCTGAAATGCAACATGTAGGTGTAAAGGGGGTGACCCAAACTCATCCTGAATGATCTGGTGAGGAACAGATGACTTACCACGAATCATCCGTGATAACATGAGAACCTATAGCCGCTCCACATGGGCCCACTCTGTATCCGACAAGTCTGTCCCCCAGCAAGGGCTGCCGTACATCCCCGCTAGGCCAACCAAGGAGTCAAAAAGCAACCCCTTGGTGCGTGGATCCTGAAAGTGCGAGCGGAAGCACTGCCTCTCTAGTCTGGCCAATCAAGCATACCCTCTACTCAAGCGTGCCTGCATTGCCGGTCTCATAGTGAAGTTGGGTTCGGAGAAGATAACCCCAAGATAAAAGATAAGTGTATGATGAAACTATCTCAACAGATGACCCCGCAAGTGTGAACTGCTCCTGACGCATGATGGCTCGAGATGTATTCAAGATCATGACCTTGGTTTTACCCAGGTTGACCTTCAAATTATGAGACTCACAAAAGTACTGTAGTGCGTCTAGGTGTCTCTGAAGCCCCTCTGCTGAGGAAGACAAGAGAGCCACGTCATCTGCGTAGAGCAACTCCTTCCAAAACAATACACTATCCCCTCTATTATTGGGGGTGTAAATGTTAAAGAGTCCAACCTTGCGACCCCCAATTTAAAAGAAGAACCCCTTGTGCTCTAGAGTGTAAGATCACACCATGTTCCACAACCAAGGAGAGAAAAGAATCCGAAACTGAAATACAAGTAGCTCCCCTAGTACCAAAGGCAGGTGACCAAAAGGTGTGACCTGATAGTAGCTTGCCTGACTTGTACAATCACTGGCATCTGTTTGTATACCTGCAAGAGTAAAACATCAATAGAGCCACCTGTAACACTTGGATGAAGTTGATTCCGAATCAGCTGTCTGCAGCAGCGATGAGGGACGTGACCAAGGCCCTGTATGTTCCAGCCTGACAATCCTCATCGGCGGGAGGATGTAGAATGAAACATCTTACGTGACCTAGTGGCGGAAACAAACCCCTCAATAGGGGAAGACCTACTCAAAGAGCGAGGGATGGAACCAAGTGGCTAGAATCAACATGAGAAAACACCCTGCCACCTGAAGAAGAAGAAGCCCTATCAACAGGAATCCCAATCACTGCCTCACCAAAAGTAGAGGGCACAAAATCCTCCTCTGAGAAATCTACCATGGTAGAAAAGGAGTTTCTGTGAATCAGGCTTGACACAGGGGTGTAGAGGATCCCTTCAGAGGGAAGTGTATCAACGGGGTACCCAACTCCCGTTCCTCTATCCAAGAGAGGAGTTGAAGATTGCTCATGAGAAACCTGTTTCTGAAAAGCTACAGAGGCCCCTCCAACTAGAGAATGTGCAAGGTCAGGGAGAGGGGCTACCACTGTGACATGGAGAAGAAGATGAAGAAGATATATTAACGTCCACAGGAGACCTCGCGGGTCTATGGGACAAAAAAACACACACCAAAATCATCAACATCAGTTAGAGACTGAGAAAGAAAGAAAGAAAGATGTATTAACGTCCGCGGGAGGCCTCACGGGCCTATGGGACAAAGTGCAGGAACAAAGTAAACTTAAACAAGCCACAGTGGGCTGGAGCGAAGGGTTCGCTAAGGCCCTTGCTGAGTACTAGAAAACACATAAACTGAAATACTAATGTAGTACATCATATCAAGTCAGGCTAGAAAAGCCAAATAGTGTGTAACATGAGTGAGGCATGTCAAGCGCTCAGGGCTAATGCTCCAAGAACATGATCTGGCTCCATGTATCCAGGCTCCATGATAGCTCTCTGGTGTGACACAAAGAGCTCATGTATCTGCATCTATTGAGCTGTCTGGCGCTGTGGTGGGGGGTGTGGTCTCCTCGATCTCTGGATCCGATGGGTGATGTCAAGTGTAATGCCGCGTCTCTATCGATTGACTCTGAGAAGAGCTGAGATAGGTCGAACCTCAATCGTGTGTGCTCTCTGATCCCCGTGACCCTCGTCTAGTAGTGGTGTCGTGTCGACTACCTCTACTGACCCAACTATCTCTCATGTCAGCTAGCTCCTCCTCCTCTACTCCTGAGTGCCCTGGAGCTGACTCAAATGCATAGAAGTTGGTGACCTACCTCTACGCTCGGTCCACCTCAGTGTCTTGTGACGTGGTGGTCGCATCCTGCTGCTCTTTGATCCATCGCAGTAGTGTCTCTCTGTGTCTCCGCATCTCCATCAGGTAGAGCCCAATACAGACCTGATCCTGGAAGTGGATCAGCCGTGAGACTGGGCCAAACCCGTGTCCCTCCTGAAAAAGGCAATGGTAGCGCCCTCGGATCTCGTAATAGGCGGGACACATACAAAGAAAGTGCTCCTTAGTCTCGACCTGACCCATCGTGCATAGCATACAATTCCGCTGCTCTCTGGGTATGCTTGTAGCTCTCCCTGCCTCAATCCTCAGCTGATGGGAGGAGACTCGCATTTGTCCAATGGCAATCCTCATTGCATGTGAGACTCCTCTGTCCTCAAGATACTGGGGTTTGATGATGAGGCCATCCTCCGATACTCTCAAGAAATGGTCATAGTAGAGCTGGGTCTTGGTGGGGAACTCTTGGTCCCCCCGCCCTAGTCCGAAGTGTGTGAAGCTGGAGGAGGTCTAACCGTATGATGCGGTTAATCTCATCTCGCAGAATCAGCTTAGGGGGTGCATCCATGCTATACTGAAAAGGAGGGAGCCTGTCCATCTGAATGCCATGATTGGCGAACAAGCAGAGACGCATGCATACCATGCTGTATCAAACCCACTCTCTGCCAGTCGGATAGAGGATTCCAATGCCAGTCTCGGTAGCCTCTCACGAGGTAGGTCCCAGACTCTATGGAGGAAGGTCACTGTCTGAAAGGTGGCATCGATCTGAAGAGGGGTCATAGCAAACTTTGCCTGTACTATCTGATGGGGGACTGAGGGCTTACTACGAATCATCCTGGATCCCATGATTACGCTCAAATATCTTCCACTTTGCTGCTGAAATATCACACCCCTAGAACGGTGCTGCATACATGGCAGTTGGTCTCACTAGGGTGTCGAAAAGCCAGCACTTCGTCGGTGGGTCCTAGAAGTGCGCCTGGGAAAACTGTCGCTCTAGCAGGGCTAGAGCACCATATCCTCGTGTGAGGCGTGCTTGATCTGCATGGATCATCGTGAAAGCTGGCCCAGTGAAAACTGCACCCAAGTATGTGTAGGACTGCATAATCTCTACTGGCTGACCTCGGCAAGTGAAGCTATGTCGATGGAGCATTGGGTATGAGGTGTTGAAGATCATAACCTTGGTCTTCCCAAGGTTAACTGTCAGATCTCTCTCTGTGCAGAACTCCTCAAGGGCCTCTAGATGTCTCTGTAAACCCTCTGCTGAGGACGACAAGAGGACTATGTCATCCGCATATAGTAGTATCGGTACCAACAAATCAGCCATGACCCCTCGCCTTCCAGGCAGTCTATGAAGGATGTGATCTCATCAATGTAGAGGCCGAAGAGAGTCGGTGAGAGTGGGCATCCCTGTTTCATCCCAATTGTACTCTCCACCCAGCCTGATAGGCCTCCTGGGGCACGAACTCATCCTTTGACGGACTCATATAGGCTCATCACCCCCCAAATCAGAACCTCTGGGATCTCCATCTCCTGGAGTCTCCTGATCATGCGGGATCGTGGGACAGTATCGAAAGCCTTCCGAAAGTCTACAAAGCAGGCATAGACTTTATGACGCTTCGACCTCGCCTCCTCAATGATAGCCCTCAGTGTGAAGATGTGGTCTAGGATGGAATGCTGTCTCCAAAATCCTGCCTGTCCTAGGGCACGCTGCCCATGTGCCTCTGTGTGACTGCTGATCTTTCTCTCTAGTACAGATCCATAGATCTAGGGCAGAGTGTGGCCAATCATGAGAGTGTGGTAATTCCCAGTGTCCATGGGGTCACTTGCCTTGTGTATTGGGACGATGGTGGTAGTGCTCCAAGAGGGTGGAAAGCCGTGGCATATGGCGTGGTTGAACATCTATGCTAGGATCAGGGCCAAAACCTCATGTCCGTGTGCGAAAGGCTCCGTCTGTAGCCCCTCATGATCCTGTACTCTCCGGTTATGTAGCCGATAGAGTGCCGCCTGCACGTTCTGTGCAGTGAACAAGTGACAAGCAGTGGGTCTGGGCATAGCGGACATATCAGGTGGTGCCTGCATCCGAACATCATAGAGAGAGCATGCGTATGTGTGCCAAACACTATGGGTGAGGAAAGCCCGCCGGTTGCGGCGTGTCAGCCGTCGTTAGATCCTTTATGCCTCAGGTGGTGTCAGGTGGCCCAGGGCTTGCTCAGGTGTGAGGCGAGCTCTCATCTCTCTGCACTCATCATCATACTAGGTTCTGAGGCATCTTTCCCACCGAAACGCGCCCAAGCCGAGTCGTAGGGAAAGATCTGATAGCTGTGTTCGTGACCACTGTGGCAAGGGTGTCTGATGCATGGGTGAGGTCTACCTTGTCCCCACGTAGTAAACCTGGGAGCTCGTGTGCCAAATGGCTCACATAAACAGGGTCAAGGGTCTGGTCAAGAGTCTTTGGGGGAGTACATCAGCTTAGCCCCAGTTTATTTAGATGCATAACTAGCTACTAATTTACCTTAGAAAAAAACGGCTTGAGCAACATCAGTTTAAGACTGAGAGTCTTTGGGTTTAGATTTGAAATCACGGATCAAGGCTTGTCCATCCCTATATACTACCCATTTTCCATCTTTGCGTGCATCCTTCACTTTAGTAAGTTCAACATTCCTTTGTTTGAGCTGATTTGGGTAAGCTCCTCAGATATCCATACCCGTGTGCCTTTCAATTTGTTTGTTTGTCGGAGAATCTTGACTTTACCTGCCCTCTCTGTGAACTCAACTTGTACTTGTGTTCCCTTCTGAGAGATCCAACTGATGTCAGTTTCATCCCATTCTATCTGTGGTATCTCCTTCTTGAGACTGGTGCTCTTCTACTGTGTATCCCTCCATAAAATCATCTACAGGACACCCCATACAATCCTCTGGCAGCCCCCCTATGCACAATCTCTTCTTGTTTTTTGCTATGGCTTCCTGCTCTTTTACCTCTGTATATAGATCTGCTTTGTTGAATTTGTTGTTGGCTAAAATAGCCATTTCTTTCTTGGCTGAGCTTACCTAAGTCGTGATCATCTCTTCAACCGTGGAGACAAGTGTTGGCGCTATTGGAGATGTGTTCTATTATTCCATAACCTCTGCAATAATTTCTTGATTGCCTTTGCTCTCCATCTCCTTCACCTTTCTTCCAAGAGCTGCAACCATAAGCCTGAGCTCTCTCACTTCTTGCTGTAAAAAGCATATTTGCTCTTGTGGATCAGATCCAATCCTCCGCTTGTAGTGCAATGCATAGAGGCTAGGTGTCGATATGGAGGCTGCAACATCAGAGTAGGTGGGCTTTCTAATCGGTGTAGAGGTGAAAGTCTTCATCTTCGGGAGTTCCATAATGGCCTGTGCAAACTTTAATGTGCCCTTTTGTTGACGCTAACCCCGAAGCTAAGCCAAAGGGCTCAGCTCAGCCTGGGGTGAGGGAAAGGACTGTACGGAGAGGTATTATGGGGAGAGAGTGTACGATGGAGGTACAACTAATGGAGAGTTAGGTACGACGGGACTATACAGGACTGATACGACAGGGCTGTACAGAGAGGCTAACGATGTATGGAGAGGGGCAACCAATGGGTCTGGGGGAGAAGCTGCAATCGGGTCAGCAACTGTAGCTGAAGCTTTCCGGACTGCGTGAGGTGCAACACTGGGAACAACCAAAACAGGAGACTCCAAAGCTCCTAAGGAGGTGGAGTAGAGGATGGCGTCCCCATGAACTGACGGGGGTGGAGGCTAAGTACAAACTGAAACCCAATGAAGTGCTGTAGTTTGTGGGTGCCACTGGGGGACGTGAGGCACCGGAGGTAGGAGGCGGTAGTACCGAAGGGGCACTCTGCCGAGGAGGAGGGCTCTGAGGTCGAGTAGTAGTACCACCACCTTGTCGAGGTCAGGGAGCAGGTGTAGGAGCTGTCCCACCCCCTATCGAGGT
This sequence comes from Dipteris shenzhenensis, assembly GCF_047967505.1. Lineage (NCBI taxonomy): Eukaryota > Viridiplantae > Streptophyta > Polypodiopsida > Gleicheniales > Dipteridaceae > Dipteris > Dipteris shenzhenensis. The sequence goes on along the minus strand of NC_141602.1, from coordinate 39,703,256 downwards.
CAAAGGGGAGTTGCTGTACTAGAAGGATTTTTTAGCCTTTTCTTCTTCCTGGGAAAAATGCACAAGGGTCCTGCAGATCCTGCACTGGTCCTATCTGCTTGCAACCTCTAGTCTTTGCCGAAAGAAAGATTCATCCAAGCATTGAAGCAAGATATAATAATCCGAAATGTTAGGGTCCTCTGTAAGGATCCTAACTCTAGGGACCCCGGTAGACCTGGTTGCCTCTGCAGCTGTCAATGGCAACCCAGGGAGGGGAGTATCTCAGTGATCGTACCAAAGTGCTCCCCAATGACATGAAGAAGGCGATGGTAGACATAGGGGAGCACGAGAAACCTAATGAAGAGAGAAAATGCCTCCTTATCCTCCTCCACAAGGTCGAAGCCTAGAGAGAAGGCAACGAAGAAAATCTTCCTGTGTCCTAGGTATAGAAAACGGGCTTGGAGCACGGCGCTCGCAGCCTCTGGAGAGTCAAAAACAACCTGGAAAAAACCTCGTCCCAAAAGGAAAACATCTTTAAATCGAGGGGTGATGTTTGGGGGAAGCGTCGCAAGCATCCAGGATTTAGCTTGTGATGTGGAAGGGTGAGACCCATACGTGCATGCGATCAAAGTGGTCGAGCATTCATGCTCTACATCCTTCTTGAGTTGCTACAACTCGTCTTTTGAAAATGTGATAGTTTTCACGACTGGTGGAGGCGGAGTAGGATTGATTGAGGGAGGATTCATCACCAATCGAGGTTCCAAAAATGCTGCGAGAAGGGAGAAAGGCGGAGAGGGGCAAGAAAAGGAGAGACGACGAGAAGGGATCAGAGGAGGAAGCAAGCAGGAAAAGCAAAATGGAAAGGAAAATGAAAGAACAAGTGCTAGGCAATGATAACCAAAATACTCACATGTAGATAGCTTAATGGCCAGGGTGTACGAGGGATGGACCTAAGATCCCTCTAAGACCTCTGTGAATCTGACCCTCCAAATCTACCAAGCAGTGATGCTAGCCAACATCTCCCAAGCGGTATCCCCATCAGCATGTATTGGTCTATAGCGGAACATAGGCACATCCTCTAGAGAACAAGTCTCAACTAGATGACGTCGAATCGATATGGTCCAAGACTCTGCTGAAAAGAAAGAATGGACCTTGCAGAATGTGGTTGAGTATTGTGGTATGGCAAGAAAGTTTAAATCTGTTTTTCTAGAGGCAATATGTGTTGACGCAATGTTGCCTAAAGGTTTAGTAGAAGAGGAAAAGGAGGTTGATGATGTGATTGTATGTGAGGAAAAGGAGATGGTACGTGACCAGAAGGACACTAGTTGTAGATAAATTAGTTCCAATGGACCAAGACCTTAACTCGTTTGGCCCTGAAAATGAAGTATTGAGATCAAGGTCTATGAAGATGGAATACTAGTAAGTGTAATCTCGATAAGACAATGTTGTGCGCTAGCCCAATTACGTCATGACATTCTTGTGGAGACAAAGGACAGTATTTCAAAAGAATTCTCATTCATTATCAACAATAAAAAGATACATAGAATGTTTAGAAAATGGTTCGTTATTATATTCATTTGTTATATTTACATGATTCATTCATTGTCTTCATTTGTTACTAACAAAACATTGCAACAGCTATTGCGTAGGAGGGAGAGCACAATTCAATGCAAATGCATCACTAGAGAGATTGTTTATATTACTTCTCAATTATAACAATGTATAGAATTTTTCATGATTTTTGTATATGTATAGTACTTCTCAATGATTTAGTGACCAACAGCCACACTGATCTTAGTAATTGTTTACATGTGTAAATATCTACTATGGTCCAACTCATAGAGGAGGCTGATCCTCATTCACAAGCTGCTATACGGGGACCTCCCTAGTTGTAGGGGAGCTCCTTTTTTGGATCCTATTCTCAATGCAGTTTCTATTGCTGGCTGTGATGGAAACTTTCAGCTTCCACTATACCTAGATGCTCCTCAGGAGGTGTGCATGATGAGGAGGTTGAGGTCTTAGATGCTTTGACAAAGGAAGTGAGTGAGGGTGAAGCTCTCATTGCAGACATGATACATAGTAGTCAGTGTAATGATATGCCTAAGGGTTGGTGCCATTCAAATCTTTTCTATGAGCATTCTTCAGATGGGAAGGATGTTCATTTACTCCTAGATTTCACTGATGACTTAGGTGATGTGTCTGAGGGTATTGGAGCTTGCAGAGATGAGGCAGTGGAGCCTGTTGAGGAGTCTTCAATTATAGATCATGGACTGGGTGGCTCCGAAGGATCTATGTTTGTGGAGGTGACCTCGAAGGCTGTGGCTTATGTGGAGATGAGCCAGGCTCATGCTACAGTTGTGATGCCTAATAATCAGTGGAGTTATGTGCTGTCTTTGGTATTGAGATAGTTGCAGAAGACTCTTGTTTGGGGATGCCCTATGACGGTTCCTTTTAGATGTGGCAGTGTTTTTGGGCCTATACCTTGGCCATGTTGGGGAAGGCATTATGTGGCATGGATTGATGCGCTACATGGTAGTTTTTTTATTCGGATCTTGATATTTCTACTGCGGGCAGCAGGCATGTGGGGGCTAGTGGGGCCTTGATTCTCTAGATGAGTTCTTTTATATGGATGGCAATTTTGCACATTTTGTTTTTGATACAGGTTGATGGCCCTTTCTTGGGAGCTAAGCACACACTGCATACTCCACAGCTGGGAGGAATATGTTCGGTGAAAATTTATTTCGTTGCTATTTGGAGTGGTGTGCAGGTTTTAGTAACACGTGTGGGAGGCCGTGTCAGGGTGGTTTGTAAACTCACCTCTACCATGGAGTCCAAACGGAGGTGCATTGTTGCAAGAGCTTTTGGATGTGACTAGGTTTGCATTGAACAGGTAACTAGAGCTCGAGTACAGGGTCATGTTCCTTTTGTTTTTTTGTGGGGGTGTGGGGGGTGGAGGGAGGTAGAGTAGTTAGTTTTTAAAAGGAATAAGGTTCAGTGTAAATGAAAGGATAGAGGAAACATCTAGAGGATGAGGGACAGGATTTCTCTAGAGATAGAGGGCGTGGAGAAAAGCGGATCATGAGATGAGGATTTCGGGTGAGAGATACTGTATGAGATACAGTTTTTGGATGTGGAGCAACGAACTGAAATCCACAGCAGCAAACTATTACAGAACCATGCAAATAGGTTAAGAACATGTATGAGAGGAAAAAAAAGAAAATCCATTGCGCATCCTACCACAGCCCTTTGCAACTCCTAGCAAAGTATTAGCAAATGAGGGGCAGGCAGGAGCGCAGTGAGCAGGTCGTGAGAACCAAGCGAAAACAGTCCTATGAAGGAATAGAGAAGACAGCATATGCATTTTCTTTTTGGACAGTAGCCCCTGGAGAGGATGAGAGGCTGCAGGTCATGATGCTATCCTGCATGATCTAGGGGAAGAATTAGCCCACACGAAATCCTAGCAGAGTTTGCAGGGAGACCCTCCACACAAATGCCTCATTCCAGATCATTACCTATCTAGACCGAGTCAGATAGGTTGGATGGACAAATGTAGGTCAACAAAGATCTGGTGTAGCACCATAAAATCACATAACAGAATCTCAGAAAAACCATTCAGCACCATCTTCTTGTGCCTTGCTCAGCATAGGAACATTGCATTAGGTACCTGTTCACACAATATTGGAGTTGGCTCTTAGAAGAAGCAAAGAGTACAAAGCATTCTAAAGGTTTGCTCCCCTCTAAACAAGGTGATTAGGATATAGCAATTTCATTTGGAGAATAAGGCATACACGATGCAGGCACCATATCGAAGGTGGTCAGATAGCGAATAGAAGGAATTCATTTATGAATTTGGTTGGACATGATGCACAACCTATGAACCTAGTGGGGTGGAATAGGTTTAGGAATTTGGTTGGACATGATGCACCCCCTATGAACCTAGTGGGGTGGAAGTCCATAAAATTATTAATTTCCTAGAGATAGAATAGCAAAGTCCTGCAGGGTGTGGGATTGTGGCACTTTCTCTTTGTTAACACTGTATGTTATACACACTGACTTGTTTATTGTTAAAGGCTTATCTCAGGAATGGGATCTGCCTATGCTGGCCTAATACAAATTCTTCATTTTTCAATTTTCTCACATATAAAGTTTGTTTACACCAGGGACCTCCACCTGATATATGTATTCTCTTTTCCTTCAAGATTGGGAGTTGCCATTGTTGGCTCTCCTACCTGATGTAGGTTATCCTCCAGAGATTTTATGTGTTATCTAACAAGTTGAATAAAAATAAACTCAAGAACCTAGAACCCCACATGCTTCACGTACAGATCTGCTAATAATATGAGCATTGTATAGATTAGCTTTTGGGCCTCTATTGTCATTGAATCCATGAAACTTCTATGTTTATAAGTTGAAAAACCATAGAATACAAGAAGAGGCCAACCCTTCATGTTGTGCCCCTTGAGTGAAGGCGAACCCTCTACTAGTCCAACCAGATAAGTTCTCTTCCGGTAAGTTATAATACATGATTCATGTTAAACGGCTAAACATATCACAGAAGCCTTGCCTTTTTGTATTTAAAAGGGATAAACTGCCTCTATTCTATCCCTATATGATTTCTTGTCAATCATTATCCATCCTTTCTTAAACACATATCAACTCCCAAGGAAAAAATGCTTCTATGAAAGAATGCAGCTGTTCCATTCTGATATGAAGATCTAACTAAGTAACGTGTCTACAGTTTATCTCATTTTAACACCTTTTTTTCCTAAAAATGAATAATATGTTGAATAAAGATGTGTGTACATTGAGATTGCCTGTCAGTAACTTTTTTAAAGATCTTGCTGTGTTGATTTGCAAAGGCGTAACATCAGGCAAACGGGTAAATGTTTCTCCTAGCCTGCTGCAAGCCCAATAAAGATGTGCATTTGTTCCTTCTTTTTCCTGAGGTATAAGTTCAACTGGTCTTCCAAAAATAGAACTTTTCGTCTCCATCTCATTAGAATTTTCTGTCTGATCACCTTCAAGCTTATTGGTCTCAAAAATATAATAGTTCCTGCAGAAATAATGTTTTTTGAAACAAAGCTAATGTTCTAACATGAAATTTTGATCTTTGCTAGTTCTTCACTAACTCCTAGTTAAAAGTATATGATTTTCAGAATATACCGACAAAAAAACCTGTTATTGTGACACTAAGATTTCAAAAGAAAACTCAAGCAACGTTAATATTAGGCCTTGACGCAGGTACCTATATGTAACATGTGATACAGTTCATATCCAAACCATGACTTGCCATTGAAATTGGGAAGAAGACCTCCTTAAGTATTATGACCATATGCATATTAACAACACATCAGTGTTTTAGAATCATCACAGGTGCACTTTAGCAGAGAGGATATGTCATTATCAAAAGTTTTCGCTAATTCAGTTGTCCAAAAAGATCTTCCCCCTTGAAATAGACTTCTATTAAGTATGAAAGAAACAGCCAAGAGAAGAAACTCAAGCCATAGATGCATCATGTGGAGCATGAAAAACCTGTGGTAATATACCACTCAAAAAGTCTGAGCAAATGAAAAACCTGATAAGAACCAAGACTTTGGCTGGAAAGAAAGAAAGTTTATGTATGTATGTATGTATAGAGAAAGAGAGAAAGAAAGTTTATGAAAAGTCTTCAGAAGACCAAAGGGTCTATGAGACTAAAGGAAACTTGATACAATGAGCTGTGGGGTGAAGCCTCCAAGCGAGCCACACCATGCTTGTGATGGTCTGTGAACAGAAAGAACAACCCCTCCACTCTTTGAGAAAATCGTCCTGTTGGCTGAAGAAGACCTAGAAGATCCCTGCATCCTCCAACCAAATAGCCATCAAGGTGTGTACAATTTCTGTCTAGATACCGGCCATGGTATTAGCTGGGTGGATCTAGGTGCCATCCATAGCCTCTATGGATCTAGATCTGCATACATGCCCGGCAGTGATGCTCATTATAATCTCCTAGCAAGTGTCCCACTGATGCATGTGTACTAAGAGACATAGGTGCATGAAGTTGACAAAACTGTACACAATGGTTGCCGCACCATGATAGTCCAAGAGGAGTCTCGATTCATAAAATACATGAGGCCTAGAAGTGAAAGCCAGGCAACTGAACCCCAAGCAATGAACAAATAGAGGAAAAACCTGCCTAAACACTCTGCTATACCAGTCCAAATGATCTTAGCTCTACACTACAGAGGTAGGGCTGAAAAGACTCCTCAGTCGATAAGCACCATGGACAAGAGGGATCGACCCCAAAAATATTTCTCCACTGATTTACTGCAATCCCTCCATGAATAGAAAGCGAGAGTGAAGTTTCTATACCTGAGGGGATATCCAGAACCTCCTGCGAAATGGACTCTGATCTCTAAAGTGATCTAAAAGCCTCCCAATGGTGAGCTCTAGAAGGTCTCCAATTTCTCGCAATAACCTGGAATTTTCTCGCATTATTTACTATGAAGTCAAAAAAGTAAGACCCTTTAAACGGTTGTCTCCTACAATCCACTCCCTCTCATTTGGATCCCAATCAAGTTACTTTTTGGGGCCACCGCCGCCTCCAAATTATATCTTAGCCAAAAGCAAAGTAACTACTCAACAAGGCCCACTACTCCGAGTGGCTCTAGGTGTGCATCAAAAACCACATCATAATCAAAAATTTAACCAACCTACCTCTAAACTGCACATTGAAAACCAACTCACCTCTATCCTACAAGAGACGTATGACCTAAAGAGGGATGCATGTGCCTGAGAAAGCACCCATCCACCTGATAGGTCTATGCTGTCTTCTATTCTAGTGGCCCACTCCAAATGTATAGCTGCATCTATCTACGCAATCTGCCTACCATTCCCTCTGAGATTACTAGTCGCGACGGAAGTCTATGTTCTTCAAGAAGGTTCTTGAAAACCTTCCAAGGACCCACACATGAAGCAAGACCTTTCTTCCATCTCGACCAATGCATATATACTGAGGCACCAAGAGGTCTATCAAGCTCATCCAATATACAATCATTCCACATAGCTGGCTGCCTATCAATCTCATCCTACATGATGGAGTAAACCCTCTACGATGAGTTCTTGAAGCTCTGCCAAGCTTTGACAACAACAGCCATAAGAGGTGAGGAGGCATCTTGATGTCTGTAGAAGAAAATTTCTATCTAACAGTATACATTCAATCAGTGCCCAAAGAGGGAGTGCAAGACCCAATGCATCAAAGGAAAAAATATTTCCAAGGCTCCAAACCTAGCATAAGTCCTCTGACCACAAGCTTGCAAAGCAAAGATCTGCATTCAATATCAGGATCAATAACATAGAATAGCAGTCCCGCCAGCACCTCGTTTCCCGCATGCAGTGAATATGTCGAATTCCTTGAAGAGGGTTGCTAGGAAAAAAGCATCCTCCTCACCAAGCTTAATCTCCTGAAGGCATACTATGTTCACCCTCCACTGACGTATTCTCTCCACGAGTATCCATCTCTTGGCCTTGAGGCCCATCCCGTGCACGTTCCATGTCAGTATAGTTAACCTGCATGCTTAACAAAGAGATTAGAGTTGCCCAACACCTTGAACATATTCTGCCTACTGTTTTTACCTTACTTCCCGCTGCTCTTGCCAGCACTGTTTTCCTTCTGATGATTTTTCTTGGAAAATATTTGAATGTCCTCCTCCGAAAGGCCAAGCCTCTGAGGTAGAACCATCTGGTTCGCTGAGGATGTCTCACCCAATGGGGAAACTCTAGACCTCTACGAAGCCACCGTCAAAGCAAGAGGTCTTTAGGGGGCCTTGCTCTTGATGCATTCTTCCACTATCTTCTCAAGGTTGCCTTGCCTAGTTCGTCCTTCCTTTTGTGCCACATCCACCAGTGAGGCTTCCACCTACATGTTGTGTATCGGAGCTTCCACCTACATGCCGCATACCAGAGCTTCCACCTGCATGTCACCTTGGGGGATCTCCTTCTTCCCTGCAGTAGCTTTATGAGGGCATTGTCTCGCGAAATGACCAATCTCTCTGCATGCGAAACAAGCGTTAGGGAAGGGACTGAATTTGACCCGGATCCTGATCGGTTCGAACGTCCCTGAGTCCAAATCCACCACATCGGGTGGTTTCTGAGAGATATCCCACATGATACATACTCTCGGGGTGGGGTTTGTCTCAACTGCCCGAGGCGGGGGGGCAAAGATGACCTGCCCAAGTTCCCTTGCAACTTCATGAACCACCAGGTCTGAGCATGAAGGGAAGGCCTAGGAATGAGATCCATACTGAGCAGACATTTTGGAGCTCTATTGCCGAGTCGAAGTTGGCATGATACACCACTGCATAGCCAACAAATCATAGAAGGGGACGCTGCCCCGGTCCAGGATCTCTTCCACCATTTTAGCAGAGTCGAGACGGAGCAGATAGAAGCCTCGTCCGACATAGGATACTGTGGCAATCCCGAATCTCCGCATGGCTAGACTCATCCTCCATCTTTGCTTTACCCTCCCTCTTGGGTCGTAAGAATCAAAGTCTCCCAAGCCACTCTAGATCTCCCATCTATAGACCCATCCATCCGCTCCAAAGAAAGTTTTCGATAGGCCTCTTAAGCTGTGAAATGCAATCCTTGGAGTGGCAAAAATGGGTAGTGGCTAGCAACATCTGGTTAACAACTACCACTCTAGAGGCAAGATCTAGGGGTCGAACTCCAAAAAAAGAGTTTCATCATGATACTCTCCAACATGGAGCAAATTGTTGTAAAGAAGAATGCATATGCCAACCTAATAGCCCGAAAATCCAACAGAGAGGCCTCTTTCAACCCATATGAAGCCGAAATCCAAATCCCAGCTAGAAGAGTCCTCATCATTTCCCAAATCCATTGGATTTATGTCAATTAATCTCTTTCCCTACTGCAAGGTAAGATAAATCCGAATCCGTCTTGAATACTGTAAGGGTCTCAGGAGAGGCATTCAAGTAAACCCTTGTGTCATCTACAAGTCCATTGTCTAATAGCTCCTCATCTCATTTGAGGGGAGTCTCAAACCAAGGATGCCCACCTTATATCGAAGGTAGAGACTCATAGCCTTTGCCACAAATAAATATAATAGGGAAGCATATGGGCAAGGTTCTAATCATTGGGAAAAGACACCTGCAACACACTTTCATGTTTGAGAGAGAGGATTTGGAGGTGGTACACTCCTACAAGTACTTGGGCCTAGAATTCATAAAGAACTACAAGTGCAACATGTGTGTGGACAGCATCCTAGTGGGAATGAAGGAACTTTTCAGCCTACAAAGCAAATGCCAAAAGTCCCACATCTTTTTTTTTTGCAAAAAAGAGACTTCTATTAAGTATTATAGAAAACCGTTAGAGCAAGCTCCATACGGGAATACAGGATACACCATGCAATGCATGAAAAGCTCAAGAGCCAAAAAGAAAGGATTGGGGCTGATAGTGCCATTTCAATCCGGTAGCAACCTCCGAGAAAAAGGGAGAACCCCTCCAAACTCGAAGAAATACAGTCCTCCTAGAAGAGGCTGCCCGTGAAGGGCCCTGCATGCTAGCCCATATGGCTATCAAAGTGTGAACCGCGTCACTCCAAATAACCGTGAACACTTGTGATGGGTGTATCTGGGTGTCATCCAAGGCCTCTGTGCATCTGGCTCTCCAAATGTGCCAAGAGGAAATGCTGGCCAAAATCTCCTAAGAGATGTCCACTGAAACATGTGAAGTTCTGAAAGGTATATGTGGTACATCCTGAAGAGAGCAGTGCTCTATCTCCTGTCAGCGGATCGAGAGTGCCTAAGAAGAAGGCTCACCCTCATAAAACACCTGGGGCCCAGTAAGGGATAACCATGCGACCGAGCCCCAAGTCATGAAGAAAGGGGAAGTATGAAAAATGTTGAGTATCCGAGCAACTCCTTTCGAAACAATTCTCGCTTGATTGCAGTCCCAAAGGCAATGACGCACTGACTCCTCGCAGAATGACAACGAGGGCAAGAGGGATCAGCCCCAAATCGTGATCTCCACAGGTTCACTGCAATCCCAAAGCCAGAGATGATGGCCTTTTACAAAAGAGAAATCCATCCCATGCTGCCCTATGTGGGACAATAATATCTCAATGAGTGATCTTTTTAAAACGAAACTAATATGCTAGCTACGAACCAGCTCCCACGAACTCCAAGTAGAGACTAGTAGATGGAAAAATGTGCCACGAGAGGATCAACTTTGCAGCCTATGCCCATCACGGGACTACAAGATGAATGCCATACACTTCTCACCTATCAAGCCTATAGCACCTCAGGGAGAAATATGAGATAAAGATGCCCACACGCACGACGTCCACATTCTCTTTGACCGACCACCGAAAAGGATAGGAGCTTACATCAAGGAGGTATTGGCACATCGCACTAAAGTCTTGGACCGAGCACACACACTCACAAGCATTCTTAGGGATGCAAACACATGGATTGTTGTTGTTGACAACTATTTTTAGAGATGCAACATATACCTTTTTCATGGATTCACCTTTGTCCTCTTCCTCCCCCCATCTGAACCCAAAAAGACTCCTGTGCGAGAAGAAAGCTCATTCATAAGAATCCATTGGTGAGCCTTTGCTAAGCAAGGCACTCATGGACCCAGACATTTGAGGGTCTTTTCTGTTCTTTCTTTTGCAGGGCTGCCAACTGTTGACAAAGGCAACCTCCTACCTTAGGCATATTATATCTCCTGCTCCTAGTAATGGAGTTATAATAACCACTGACAAAAGAGAGAGCTACTCCAAGCCACCCTAGAGACCTCCACTCTGGTGGCACTGTTTGTAGATATGGCTAGATGAGAGCCGACTAGTCCAAGTCCTCCATCAAGTAGAAGAACCTGCTGAGTTGGTGAGGTTGATCAAGAGTCTGAGATAGTATATGATGGACATGAGACAGAGTCTCCTGATCCGTGGGAGCAGAAACAACAAACCTAACATCTCTGACTATCCTCCATTTCTGTTGAGGAGGAGCAAGCGCATAGATGGATCCTGCCCCGAGAAGAAAGAAAGATACATTTATTAATGTCTATGAAATACTGAAAGAGGCTTATGAAACCAAAATCTGAGTACATCATGAAATGCACCCCATGTAGGGGAGAGCTAGAGGTGTCCAATACACCCCCCCAAAGTACAAATGACATAAATAAAAAAATTGAAGTATCTGAGATATAGTGCTGAAATGATGGAAACACTAAAGATACTAGTACACTGGTACTTTAGCCCTAATCAGTGTCTAGGATCTGGTGGGCTCTAATACCTCTGCATGATGTCTGAAATCTGCAATGTCGCCCCTTCATTTGCCTTGTGTCTCACACATGGGAAAAGTGTGCTGGAGTCTGCTAAGACATGGGCTGACGAGTAGGGAGAAGCATTCTTTCTTTTCATCTTGGGTCTTTTGTCTTCCTTAGGCAATACTTGACAAAATGCCCAAAGAGTTTGCAAATATGACACTCATCCTAACAACCTAAAATCTCAATCCTTTGTGAAAAAAGGGAGCCATTTAGTCGCTGGAGCATATGATATGATCATCAATGAGGTTAGGGCCACAAACAATGACCCTAACAGGAGGGGCTCTGTCAGACCTAACTACCTCTGCTGCCGAAGAAGGCAAACCAGGAAGTGGAGGAACCTCCATGACCACTCTGAAAGAAGCTCCAATGGTGGGGAGGAACCAGTAGTATATCTGTGGAAGGCCCAAAAAACCTGATGAATAAAAAGGTGATCTGCCTATCCTCTTCTATTGGGTCAAAACAAAAGGAGATACAAGAGAGGTCTAAGAAAGTGTCTGGGAAAGGGGAGGAGGGGCTGGAAAATAGGGTGACTGAGAGGAGAGGGAAGGAGCAGGCATGAGAGGGGCATTGGGAAGGTGGGCAGAGGGCTGAGAGGAGAGGGAGGCAATATGGACCTGTGCGTCCGTACAGGCTGTTTGTACGTCATACAGGCTGTACAGCAAGAGGAAAGGGAGGGACTGGGCAGGGTGGCGGGGAGGCTGCAGAGGGAGGGCGGCTAGAGGGGGGGCCAGGATAGGGAAGAGATGAGGCAGAAAGGGGGGCAGGCAGCAGGTCACGCAGCAGAGGAGCAGCTGTGTTTTAGCTGTCAAACTTTTGCTATCCAAATTGAAAATTTTAGCTGCGGAGGAGGGCAACTAGAGGGGGGGCAGGGAAGGGCAGAGATGAGGTAGAAAGGGGGTGGGGAGCATTCCCTCGTTACAGCATAAGAATCACATGTAAATGTTTACTGTTGTCATCCATACATGTAAATCAGCATGCTAGTTTTGAAAACATTTTTTTATTTGCGCTTGGGATATAATGAACCTACCCTGATGTTCCAAAGAACTTCCCAAAGAACCTTGCTTTAAGAATTCCAGGCTTAGCTGCAAGCTGCTTTAGGGTTAACACAATGAGATATGTCTCCGTCTGTCCTACACCGATTCCCACGGTCTCAAAGAAAGCACATTCACTCAATATATCAGGCACGTCAGCATCATTTTCAGCATCAACTGTCTCTTCCTGATCCTCTGTCTCTGCATCTGGATCAGCTAGAGCTTTGGTAGTTCCACTGCACAACAGTCCATTCCAACAATGGCAAATCAGAGTTAAAATCTGTAGAATATTTGGCAATTGAATGTCTTAGACAAGAAGCATAAATTTTATGACAACATAAGCTCAGCCCTCAGACGCTTGAGCTATTTTGGCAATAAAAAAAGCAAGAGAAAATTCAAGTGTGCCTATCATTTCTCCTAGGATGAGACCTTGCTTAACTCTCAGCCGATGAATCTTGTCATAGGCATTCCCCTTTTTTTTTTCTCATCCAGACTTTGAGATCACATTTGCTTGGCTAGAAGCCTCAAGATGCAAGTGCACCACATTCTTTTAAGATTTGGTGTCTATAACTTACTTTTCTTTTGCACATCATATATCATTAGAGCTTCATCTTTAAGATACACTGCTTAAAATTGTTAGGACACTCCATTCCATTGAATTGGTTTCAGATGCAGGCAGAAGCAGCAAGAAACCAAGAATACAGTCCACCTCCACAACTCTTAGAAGAACCAGATTGTGATGACTCCTTATGCAGTCTTGACCCATCAGGGCCTAGTTTTCCTTTGTCTTGAAGTGTTCCAAGGAGTGGTTTTGTTCTAGCCAGGACTCGACGGAGTCCTTATCATAGGCTCATGGATATACACATTGTGCACAAGAGGGATTCCCACTCGGGACAACATAGGATCAGCAATAAGCTAGAGTTAAGAGTTTTGGAAATATCCCATATAGGGTTGACAGCCATGCAAAAACATTTTTTCCTTTGGGTTTTTTCATGTGTTGAGGGGTAATATTGGGGACACACTGGTTATGAGCTCTGGGACCAACAACTTGTAAGAGTGCGGAGCCTTAAATAGTGAGGACCTACTGGTTATCAGCGAATAGTGGGGACCCATTGATTATCAGCTATGAGGACCAACAACTTGCAAGAGTGTAGATCCCTAAATAAGAGCCTCTCAATTCACTGGAAGGCAGCTCAGATGTTGTCAAGAAAAGGAGACATGTGATTAAATTCACTAGGGGTTGGAATCACTTGGCTAGCAAAGTGATTTTCTCACAAATCATGTAGACGGAGGCAGCTCGGCACTAAATCAGGTTCCAATCTTATTGACCTAGATGGGGACTCAACATGGGAGCTCATGGCTGCTGTTGTCTTACCAGACATGGTGTTCTAGATGCACTACTACCAAGGGTGAAGTAAACCTGGAAGGACTCACCATGAATTTCAATGGACCTTCTGTATACTCTAAACCATACATGGGACCTCGGCATTCAAGTGCATAAACATTCAGGATCCCAATTTTGGCATTCCCATTCCTCATACCTCATCCCACCACTAGGGACAAAATCTATAGGCCCCTCCCGAGAAGAACGTGGCTACAGTGCCAAGGTTGAGAACATATGCTCTTGAAGCATCAAAATATCCATTGATCGCTCTCTGCAACTCCTACTATAAGATCAAGTAGTGCAACTACTATTGTGCATGTTCCAACACACTAGCGTCTAGCCCATGGAAATGATGGGGGGTTGAGGAACAAGGTCCATTTGGTGCCTAGAAGCCTACATGACCACTTCTATGAGTACGTGGATTTTGTTGGGGGTTTGGAGGGGGAGTAATCCAGATTTGAACGACAATGGACTAAAGGCATTATTCGCTCAAAACCCATCTTGAGAGCCCAATGCATAAAAAAGGAAGCCTCAACTCCCAGTCAATTGGCACACTGGTCCCATGGACAATGAGAAAACTAACAGAGCTTCTCGCTCGTGCACAAACGGATCACTGCCACTACACATCCGCATCTAGGGTTGTCTCTGGGAAAAGCAGCCTAGAAAGTGGCATGGTGACGATGTGCTACACACGGCTCCTACTGCCCCAACCAATGCTCAAGCATTTAAATCAAAGACCTTCACATCATAAGGTTGAAAAGAATAGGAGCCAATTGCTCCTCTCTATGGAAGTGAAATTGAAGTCCTAGAGAGGATGGACGGAACGCCTTACTACCACTCTAATGGCGCCCCCTTTCAAGGGCTATGAGATCAACTCTTACAGGCAGCCTAAGGAGAATCGGGGGGCTGAGTCCTTAAGTCAGGCCTAAGGAGGGGTCATGAGTGGCAAAGAGGGTGGTGCGGGGAGCCAAAAACGCCTCAAGCAGGGCAGGAAGGAAGCAAGGCCTCTGTTCTCGGCCTTGCACAAGCCAAAAAAGGTCTAGAATCCAACCCATGGGCTGGTGAGAGAGGGCAGTGCACAAGAGATCAGCAATACTCCAAGACAGGCTGTTGGCAGCCAAAGCACAAACTGACTAGAAGAAAGAAAGTGTATTAAGGTTTTCGAAAGACCAAAGGGTCTATGAGAATGAAGAAAAACCAAATACAATAAAAGCTAAAGGGTGAAAGCGGGCATCCACACCCCAGACTAATGTCTGAGAACAAAGACAGAAAGGGGGGTGGGTAGGAAGGAGGAGGCGGTGAAGCAGGGAGAGCTATCACTACCAATGGTTACAATTCAACTAGATTCCATGGAATTGCCCCCATGCCTTGGAGATTAGTTTCCTCCTCCTTCAACTAGGGAGAGGTGGTTCGATTGGGGTAGTACGCAATGCAAATTACCCTACATTTGCAGTCCACTTTGCAACTTCTGGCAGCCGGTCATGCCAGTTGGAAACATAGGGTAGTTGCTTGCTATTAGTTACCAAGTACAAAAACTGCCAACAGATGTACCGATGCCTTCAAGAAACAACCACTAAGGTAAGTACCAAATCTAGCTCCAATTGCTGCACCCTCTCTGAAGTGAACAACTCTTTTGCCACGTACTTGTAAGTAGACTTCAGTATCTCCTGGAAGGTAGAGCACTCCTGCAAAGTTCTGCCCTAAGGTTCACAGCAAACAAAGCTCCCTCCAAGGCACCTCCTTACGTTCTCCTATAGGGTTTTACGTGCACCTAGAATTGCCGCAGATGTCTGGGAGTAATGCTCTGAAAGAACTGCTCAAACTCTCAGGCTCCCTCTGCTCTTCTTCCTCTGCAGGCTGAGCACAATAGAATACTAGAACCCCCTCCCAATGGGCGGCCCTCATATAGGCATTAGGCCTTTTGATCTGGCCAACCCGACTGACAGACTCACCAACCTGGCAGACTGCCAGCCAACCCAATCTGTGGCAGTTCCAGCCCCAAACGGGCTTTTGCCTATATATTCAGGTCGCTCCTAACGGCACTTGTCTGCTGGACACTCTCCCTGCAGTGCAGTCTTCTCCAGGACCTGCACCAGCCCCGACTCTGCTAGCTCCAGTCACCATACATGCTGCTGTACTGCCGACCTGTTGCAGACAAACCATTGAAGTAATGTACCAAATCTGGCTTAAATTGCTGCACCTTCTCAAGTGGACAACTCCTCATTTGCCAAGTGACTACATGTAGGCTTCACTGTTGGTTCAAAGGGTTCACTACAAAGTTCTACTCTAGGGTTCACTACAGACAAAGCTCCCTCCAATGAATCTCCGTATGCTCTCCTATAGGGTGTAGTTCAGCACCTGGGTATGCTACAGATGGCTGGGACTGCTCAAACTCTCAGTCTCCCTTTGCTCTTCTTCGTCATGATGATCTGCAGGCTGAGCACAATAGAACACTGGAACCCCCTCCCCCCAAATGGGGGGGGCCTTATATAGGGCACTAGACCCTCTGATCTGGCCAACCACACTGACAAACTCACCAACCTTGCAGACTGCCAGCTGACCCAGTCTGTGGCTGTTCCAGCCAACCAAACAGGCTTTTACTTATTATTCAGATCACTTGTATGCTGCACACTCTCTCTGCATTGCAGTCTTCTCCAGGCCCTGTATCAGCCCTGATTCTCTGCTGCTCCAGTGTCCGTACCTGCAGCTCCTGTACCGCTGGCCTGTTGCAGACATTCCACACCTGCTGTACCTGCTGCTGCAGTATCTTCCATACATGCTGTACCTGCATTGGTAGCTGCTGTTCCTGTGTTCTGTCCTGTTCCATCCCTTTGTCCCTTTCCATAGTCTCTTGGCTGGACTACAAACAGCCCTAAACTTCAATCTGACAAGATCTGTGTACTGCCCATGTGGCAGCAAATCCAGTGCCCACATGGCAGCCCTAAACAAACCCCCTTTATCCCATCCTACGTTGTATTTCATCCTCCCCCATATCCTCCTAATATGGGGGCTCACAAGTGGGGAGGTGACCGGTCACTACCGTGACGCCAAAAATTGATATTTTTTATTTGGCATTGGTATTGTTTTCTTCTATGTTTTCTGCTCGGTAGTGAAACTTATATCAGCGTGAAGCTCTCTTCAAGGCACATGTTCCTATGTGATTAGACCTTGAATCAGATACTACTGTAAAAAGTTATGAGTCTCTGTATCTGACAGTCTGTTTTCATGACACTTTTTACCCCCGTCGAGTAAACCGCCCATAACTTTCTAGCCGCTTCTTTGTTTCTTACGAAACGTATATCAGCACGAAGCCCATCTCAAGGCGCATCTCTATATGTGTTTGAATCTTTGATATCATGTCTCTACTGAAAGTTATAGGCCTCTGTCTCTAATAACAGTTTGTTGAGTGTTTTGAGCTAATTATAAAGGTATCTATGAAGCAGGTGCAATGTTTCCTCAGAACCTACCCATCTGACCCAATCAGCCCCTTCAAACTCCTCGATATATATCAATCCATGTCATGTTGAGCCGCAAGATCTTCTTTCAACAACGTATCGCTCTTCTCTTTGGCGCAGACCGGCTTGCTGAGATTATGGCCTCTGCTGATCCTTTCCTTCTCCCTATGCTTGAGTACAACATCACTTGGGATGTTACCATCTTCATTCTCATCTAAGGGAGGAAAGTATGGTGTAGTCTCTTGGTATAAAAGCTTCTTTTTAATGTCCTTTTCCCAATGAAAAACATCTCTATTCCTCAGTTCGAAAGCAGTAGGAAGTGAAGAGGTGCGTGAAGTTTATTACCGCCAACTTCATGTCACATCTTTTGGTGGAGACGCCGGATACGTTTGGTATTAGATTCATCCCACCTTACTAAACAGTCTCGGGTGTACTTAATTGCATGTTACGCCTAGTATAGGCATGTGTTTTCTTATGTGATAAAGAAGATGCCTGGAAAAACTCCGTTAAAAGAGATTGCAGTCCGTTTAAGAGAACTAGAAGATTGTGAAAGTGATGCTCAAGCTATTCACACGGTCATCATGATCATATTCTTTATGTTTGGATTCTTGAATATGTTGGTGAATCGACAACGCCGTCAACATGCACAATGATAGATTGGAAATTGTTTCATGCACTGGCAGCTTGGTGTGAAGAAGACTTGAGTCTTTGGATAGTTTTGGACTATAACAGTGGAGTGGTGATTCTCAATGCTTTCAACTACTCTAGTTGTTATTTGATCTTAAAGAAAAGGAAGCTCATATCACCTTTGGTCAATTACTTGCTTTGTTTCCAAAACTACGGAAGGAATGGGGAAAGCTAGCAAGCACAAGAGTGTCAAAGAAGAAAAAGAAGAAAAGTGTCATTCCTGTTGTTCAAAAGGTAGATATAGATGTTGGTGATGATGTACCTGTGATTGATGTGATCATTGATGGTCAAGTGATTTCTAATGTGTACATTGATGGAGGTGCATCGATTAATGTCATGAGTGAGAAGACCATGATAGATGCTGATTTAAATTACTCTAGTACTACCTCTCCTTATCGCATCAAATTGGCTGACAACACTAGGATAAAGACCTTGGGAGTTGTGAAGAATCTAGAGGTGGATGTATGTGGAATTTCTATGCCGACTACTTTTTAGGTGATCCCTACCGAGCCAGATGCACGTGCCTATCCATTGATTTTGGGAAGGCCTTGGCTACGCAAGGTAAAGGCTGTCAAAAATGGGATACTGGAGAATTGATTTTGCAGAGAAATGATAAGAAGGTGCGCTACAACATTAGAAGTCGCAAAAAGGAAGCTGTCAAGGAGGAGTCTTCAACATCAAAGAGTTCGAGCTCTGACTTAACCGATGAAGAAGAAAAGACAGGGTGTAGCTCCGAGGAGTCCAGCTCAGAGGGTGAGGTGGAAGGAGTGGCCTTTGGTCTTTGTCTTGGTGCTGATCGGGATGAGTCAGGAGGAAACAAGGTGGTGGTACAAGAAGATCCTGTAGAGACACTTCATGTGGAGGATGTGGAGCACACTAAACGACGCCAACGCAATAAAGAGCTTCTTGGTGATTCTCTATCAGGTAGTAAGAAGCTCCAGTACTTGGATATGTTAGATGATTTTCCATGTCTCTTTGCAACAAGCTATTCACAGGTTTGACTAGTCTCTCTTGTGGAGCACAAGATTGAGTTGAAGCCAAAAAGCAAGCCAGTCGGATCCAAGCTGAGGCACTAAAGAAAGAGGTAACACAACTACTTGAGGCGGGATTCATCTTTCCTATTGATGATTCAAAATGGATATCTCCTGTAGTTGTCACACCAAAGAAAGGAAATAAGTGGCGGGTTTGTGTGAACTTTTGTCCTTTGAATGCATGCACTAAGAGGGATCATTTTCGTTTGCCATTCCAAGATGAAATACTAGACCAAGTAGCAGGGCATGAAATGTATTCTGTATGTAATGGGTATTCTGGATACTTTCAAATTCGTATTCGCGAGGAAGATCAAAAGAAAACATCATTTGTCACACCTTGGGGAGTTATTGCTTACAGAGTGATGCCTTTTGAGTTAACCAATACACCAGCTACATTTCAAAGGTTCATGAGTCAAGTGCTCAAGCCTTACTTGGAAAAGTTCATAAGGGTGTTTTTAGTTGATTTTTGCATTTATTCTCGGCGCATAGATCACATGGAGAAGTTAAAGACGGCCTTAGCTAGGATTGATGAAGCAAAAGGGTTTCTAAATCCTAGTAAGTGTCATTTGGCTAAAACAAAAGTAGTCTTATTGGGGCATTTTGTGTTTGAAGAAGGCCTGCAAAGGAATCCTGACAAGGTTCAAGCAATTATGGCATTGCCAAGTCCTGAGAGTGTCATTGGTATTCGCAGAATTCTAGGAAAGAGCAAGTATTATCAACACTTTTGTGATGATTTCACAGAAATAGTGCATCCCATGAGCTTGTTGACAAGAAAAGGAGTTTCTTTCCAATGGGATGTGGAGCAACAAGAGTCTTTTCAGCAACTTAAGGAGGCCATGAGTAAGGGCCCAATATTGAAGCCCCCTGATTGGTCTCAAGACTTTTATGTAAATCCAAGTGTATCTTTGCATTCAGTTGGTCCTATATTGCTATAAAAAGGGGAGCCACGTAGAATGTAACCCGTCTATTATGCCAGCTGACAACTTACAGAGGTGGAAACAAGGTATGAAGAAATGGAGCAGCAAGCCCTCTCTTTGGTGTTTTCAGTCAGAGAGTTTTACTCCTATTTATTACCTCAGCCATTTTTCTTCCTTACCTCTCAGTCTGTATTAGTATATCTAGTTCGCAAGCCTAATCCTGGGGGGAGATTTGCAAAATGGTTGTCAGAGCTTCAAGAGTTCTCTTTCTCTTTTGTCACTGAAAATACCACTAGATCCACTATGACAGATTTACTCACAAAACAACAGGATCTAAGAGAAGAAAAGAAATATAAGGAGGACATTAACGATGAAAGGGAGACACCACCAATAGCTTTTGTCTTGTATTTTGATGGAGCTTTTAGTCCTTCACGCCAACAAGGAGCCGAGGGGATAGTCTTGATGAATTCTGAAGGTCAAGAGGTGTGGGCAAGAGGACAAGAGCTTCCAAGTATCACAACTAACAATGCAGCTGAGTATAATGCTTTGATTCTTGGTTTGAAGGGTTGTCTTCAAAGTCAAGTTAAAGAATTGGAAGTAAGAGAAGATTCTCACCTTAATATAAAGCAAATGCAAGGGCATTACAAGACAAGAAGTCCTCATTTGAAGGAGCTTAATCAAAAGGCTATGGCACTATGTAGTCGATTTGATTTTTGCAAGTTTATTCATATAAACAAAAAAGAAAATCAAAGGGCAAATGAGTTGGCTACTCAAGCCATTGTAGTACAAGACCGGGGGGTGGTTTCTTTGGTAGACACTGGATGGCTGCAAGATGTTCAGCAATATGTGAAAGAAGGCATGTTTCCTGGAGGGTTAACTCCATAACAAAAGCAGAGATTGGTTACTTTTGGCCACGCCTCCATAAGGATATATATGAATGTCACCAATGGAACCTATCAGCTTGAGGATGTTGACGGCATGGTAATACCCGGACGCACCAATGAGTATCGCCTTAAATTCTTCTATGCTTGACTACCTTGAGGGCCATCAGAGCCTCTCTGTCACTAGAGAGGATTTGCTGGGGAGGGAAACATGTAACGCCAAAAATTGATATTTTTTATTTGGCATTGGTATTGTTTTCTTCTATGTTTGATAAGAGTTTGAGTATCAAGTGATAGCCTAGCGGCTCTCACTTATTTCTATTTTCTAAGATATTGTATGAAATTGAGAGGATGAGTGGAATGGATCAATGTAAGTACCATAGGTATGAATTATAAATACCTTGGTATGGGGTGAGAGTTATTTATGTATGGGATATTATGGGGTTTTTAGAAAATAGGAAGAGTGAGTCATATAAAGAGATGGGCTCATGTCCATGTGTTCCAATAATATAAGAGAGGCCACATGCCAAGCGTGTGGAAGGCATGTGAAGGAGTGTGGAGTCAAGAGGAATCCTTCTAGAATTCCCATGTGGAATAAGGAGGATGTCGACATATGGAAAAGAGAGGGTCCCTATGGGCTCCATGTGGGGAGACTCTTGACTTTCTCAATATTTTAAAAGTCTTGAGCATCTTTTGATGGGACACATGGCAAGAGTAGCCAAAAAGGACATGGATGGTGACATACAGGCTTATGTGATTGATGGGAAAAGAAATCTACAGACAACAATTGTAAATGGGTGAAGGAGGGTGACAAAATCTCTATAAAAGGAGCCCTCCTCTCCCTTGTTCATCATCTCTTCCACCATTAGGTCTCATGTTGCTGTAGCTCTAGTCTCCTCAAGCCTCTTCCATGAGCCTTCTCTCCCTCTTGTAGATATTCTCTTATATAGACTCTTGAGTCCATCTCTCTCTAGTTCATTCTCTCTCTATGAGTAGTCTTGGAGCTTCCGCTCCCTCTTGTACGTATGAAACCTCTTCTTCTCCCTTGTGTTTGTAGTATTTTGAGTTGCATTGGAGTGGAGCCTCACTCTATTGACCATGAAAATCACTTCGTATTCCCTCTCTTAAGTCTCTCTTCCCTTTCCTTTCTTTCAAAGCCTTAAAAGTTCTTTCTATTAGGCCGCTCATTGCACACACATGGTCCATCCATTTCTCAAGCCACCAAGGGAGTTACTTACTCTCTTCCAGGCACAATCTATGAGTGGTAGATCGTTGATGAAGATGGAGTCTTGAGGGAGCATCTTGCTCAGGCGAAATTAGCATGGGTGGAGGGCAGTTTTTATGACAATTTGACCCCCTGTTAGTGTTTTGCTCATAACTTTCTGCTCGGTAGTGAAACTTATATCAGCGCGAAGCTCTCTTCAAGGCGCATGTTTCTATGTGATTAGACCTTGAATCAGATACTACTGTAAAAAGTTATGAGTCTCTGTGTCTGACAATTTGTTTTCATGACAGTTTTTACCCCCGTCGGGTAAACCGCCCATAACTTTCTAGCCGCTTCTTTGTTTCTTACGAAACGTATATCAACACGAAGCCCATCTCAAGGCGCATCTCTATATGTGTTTGAATCTTTGATATTATATCTCTACTGAAAGTTATAGGCCTCTGTCTCTAATAACAGTTTGTAGAGTGTTTTGAGCTAATTGTAAAGATATCTATGAAGGAGGTGCAATGTTTCGTCAGAACCTACCCACCCGACCCAATCAACCCCTTTCAACTCCTCAATATATATCAGTTCATGTCATGTTGAGCCGCAAGATCTTCTTTCAACAACGTATCGCTCTTCTCTTTGACGCAGACCGGCTTGCTGAGATTATGGCCTTTGCTGATCCTTTCCTTCTCCCTATGCTTGAGTATAACATCACTTGGGATGTTACCATCTTCATTCTCATCTAAGGGAGGAAAGTATGGTGTGGTCTCTTGGTATAAAAGCTTCTTTTTAATGTCCTTTTCCCAATGAAAAATATCTCTATCCCTCAGTTCGAAAGCAGTACGAAGTGAAGAGGTGCGTGAAGTTTATTACCCCCAACTTCATGTCACACTACTATTATAACAATGCCATTAGTGCATTTCACTGGCTATCCCTCTCCAAACCCCCTTGGAAGTCCGCACATGTTAGATATTTCTCATAGGCCTCTATATCCCATGGATCAATATTTGTGCCCCCTTACCCCCAAGAACCTCAACAGGAGCTGAACCTTTGTGAGCTAAAATGTGCATGGTTTCCATGAATATGCCTATTAGCAGCCACAAAGGCTGATCCTGTGGTGAGAGCTTCAAAGAAATTTGAAGGTCTCACCACAGCATAGTAGGCGAGAAGTTTCAAAACGCAAAGTTTCGAAATGGGTTTTGGGGTTTCGGAAACGTTTCGGGGGAAACCTGAAACGTCTATAAAGAGGTTTCGTGCATAATAGGATATTTAAATATCCATTTTTTCTCGAAAATTATTAAAATACTTTAGATTATTACCACCAGAAGTCCAATACTTGAAACAACTCATGAAACATAGTGCACAGACACTTCATATGTCACTTAGAACTTGAAATTGGATGCCTGAAACATATTACGAATTTCTAAATTGGAAAATTAACAACACATCATTGTAGATTCAAGCATCAATGGTCATATTTCAGAATTGAGAAAGATACATGGAATCATGAATCATGATTCATGTCCGTGCTGCACTTGGAAGGGCTAAAGGCAAATGTATGGATGAAGATCGATTTCAGCATACGGGCGACGTGTGCACAGCGATTTGAGACGTACGGGTGGCAAAAATGCAATGCAACACTATATTTTCCAAAATCGGGACAAATTAGGGTTTTTGGAACATTGCGGGGTTTTTTGGGGGCCAGAAACACGGGTTTTAGAACCGAAACATTTCGTACGTTTCGGGCTGTCCTGAAAGACGTTGCGGGCCTACTATGCACCACAGGATATTCCTCATAGGCCTCTATATCCCATGAAGCCCTGTTTGTGCCCCTCCTCCCCCCAACAACTTCAAGAGGAGCTGAACCACTGTGAGCTCAAATGTGCATGGTTTCCATGACTATGCCTGTAAGCAGCCACAAAGGCTTAGCTTGTGGTGAGAGCTTCATGGAAATTTGAGACGCAACCCAGAAGACATCCTAATGCTTCAAAGCATATGTTTCCAACAATAGACAACTGATCGAGGTATTCGCTGGTTATATAGCCCCTCAGATTGGCTCCTTTCCGTTACTTTCTAAGGTTAATCAGAAGTTTGTTGGTTCATTACATAAGCTTCCTAAAACATCTCTACATTGATTAAAGATTCACTATTAAAGGAAAATTATCAAAGTTTTCGCTCAGCAATGTTAAGGGTATCTTCCTTTCTCATAAACATGTTCGACATGTTGGGAATATGAAGCCAAAGTGAGTCTAAAATGAGTGTTCTAGGTGGTCTAGGTGTGTTTTACATGCCACGTGTCATATTGGGAGTTATCTGGTATACACTATGGCTTTCTAGAGTCTAGTGTCACACTATATAGTGTTGTACTTGTCTATTGTCTATCACATCAGTCAACATCAAGCTCTTTGGTATCATGTGAGTATTTGTCTATTGCTTTCATTTTCTTTCCATTTCATTTCCATTATACTTGTTATCATTCCTTTCCATTCCTAGTGTTAGCTTGCTTCTCTCCCTACCACTATGATCTTTCATGTGGTATCAAAGCCATGTTCCTAGCCTTGCTCTCTCTTTCCCTTTCCCTTTCCCTTCCAAGAGGTTGAGGTCAGGGAGGCCAATGAAGCTACGCTACCTCATCCTCCTTGGAAGGCTGCCCTCTCCTCTCCTCTCATTGAGCACTCCCTCTTCTACCCAAGCCTCACCATGTTCTTTCGTCGCCATCAACTATCCCCTCCTCTCCTTACTTGAGCACTCACCATGCTCTTTCCTTGCCATCAACTACCCCCTCTTCAGCTACTACACCCCGCTGCAAACAGCCCATTGTAAGCAGGCCGTACAATCCGTACGGACTCTACGGACTGTTTTCGTACAGTCTGTGCCGTACCAATCTGCCCGTACAGCCTCGAAATACATGCCAACTCCAGCTGCTCCTGCCCTCAATTGAAGCGACACTAGCAATCGTCACATTTGCTCATTCTGCTCGACATTCTCTTGGAGCTGCTGCCCGCAACCATGGAGTCTTCCAAATCAAATACCATTTCGTTCGAGAAGTTTAATGGTAAGGATTTCCCTACATGGCAAACCAAGATGCGTCTTGTACTTATGAAAGATGGAGTGTGGAATGTTGTGCGTGGCAAGGAGAAAAAGGCACAATCAAATGAAAAGAAAATTGCATAGTGGGAGAATCTAAATTGGGTGATGACGTTATTCATCATTTTGATTTTGATTCCACTGCTCACAACTTAGGGGATAAGTTTGAAGAATTGTTCGGCAACAAAATCATCAATTCAAAGGTATTCCTCAGATAGGAATTCTTCAAGCTACAAATGAAGCATGAAGACTCTCTTCTTGCTCACTTGAATTATATGGAATCCCTTGTCACTCAGCTTGCTAGTCTGGCGGCCCTTGTAGGGAAAGATGATCAAGTTGCTGTGCTCCTCTCGAGCATTGAGGAAAATTCTAAGTACCGGGAGATCATACCAACATTGCGTGTGACACAAATGGGTTATCATGATATGGTTGCTATGCTTATTGATCATGACAGACGGTATGCAGACACTCAGGACTCCACTGTATTGTACTCCAAGGGCAAAGGCAAAGGCAAATTCAAGCCTTTCAAATGCAATCACTGTGGGAAGCTTGGTCACATCGAGGATCGCTGTTTCCAGAAGCTTGCCAAGCAACGACACAAGGATCATGTCAACTTGGTTGGGGCTGCAACAAGTGAAGACGAAGAAGAAGATGATGCTTCGACACCGACTCATGCTCTTACTGCCGACATCAGAGATATCTCTCTCTATTCAGAGGTCTATGTACCTGATGATCGGGACTTTTGTTTCTGATCTATTATTCCTACAGCTTGACGTATTTTAGGGTCCTCTGCCCTAGGTAGTCCCCCTAAAATGATATGTATTGAGTGTTTGGTTTTCATTGAGTCTAAAGGTCCTCTGCCTTGGATAGTCCTCCTAAAAAGATATATTGGTTTTCATATTTTGATGTATGGCTTCCTAACATGCCCTGTTATGAAGCCAAGGGGGGATGTACTGTGGGAGCCATGTATTGGCTTTGATAGGTCTCGTTATCAGGCCTGGCCGAGTTCCAGGATATTGGTGTATTCCTAGACCTGTATTCCTAGACCTATGAGCTGGTCATGTAGCCATGCTATAACGTGAGCCTCTGAGCATGTTGAGTCTCAGGCCATGAGAGAGCTTGGATCAACCTCTAAACAAGCTCAGACTTTAGCCTCTGAGTTACATAGGGTGCACAGTTTGATGACTGCCATTGTCATGTTCTGTTCTTGGTTCCATTCCAGTAGTCTCTCACTTTGCCTTCATGGGGGGGTGTTTAAATATGAAGCCAAAGTGAGTCTAAAATGAGTGTTCTAGGTGGTCTAGGTGTGTTTTATAGTCTAGTGAGTCCTAGACATGCCACGTGTAATATTGGGAGCTATCCCATATACGCTATGGCTTTCTAGAGTCTAGTGTCACACTATATAGTGTTGTACTTGTCTATTGTCTATCACATCAGTCAACATCAAGCTCTTTGGTATCATGTGAGTACGTGTCCATTGCTTTCATTTTCTTTCCATTTCATTTCCATTATGCTAGTTATCATTCCTTCCCATTCCTAGTGTTAGCTTGCTTCTCTCCCTACCACTATGATCTTTCAGGACACCTTAACTACATCTTAGAACTAAATTAAAATACACCATTTTTCAAACAACGTATTATGATTGCAACATAAAACTTGTCATTGCATATCTTTCTTTTTTTTCTGAAAATGAAACACTGTTAAAATATACTTTTTTAATTCCTTCAGATTTCAACAAATTTGGAAAAACACCAAAGATCAATAAATTTAGGGAGTTGAAAACATGAATAATGAACCATTAATGATGTTCACTTACTTGAATAGCTCCAAAAACATTTGCACTGTCTTCTCTTCATTGGGATTCCTTCCTTCCAAGGGAAATGTTGATGCATCCTCTAGAAGCAATCGTGTTTGCTTCAATAACATGCTTGTCTCCAATAGATCGATAGCATCATCTGCTTTTGTCTCTAAAATCTGCATACGTCAACAAAGATGTAAAAGCCTCTAAATGGGTGTAGTACATCCATATGTCTATATACATATACATACATCTATCTATCTATGTATGTTGATAGATAGATAGATAGATAGAGAGAGAGAGAGAGAGAGAGAGAGAGACATACATACGTACATACATAACTGCCCGTCTGTCTGCAAATGAAATGCGCGCACACACTTTTTTTGGCCCAGCAAGGGTCCTCAGGGATGAACTTGTGCTAATCAGGTCGATCCCAAATTTTGCAATGCATTTGATCAAGTTGACTCGTTTATTTAGTATTTAATGTTATGATTAGTGATAGTTTAGGCCATTGTCATGAGTTTTAGGTTCGAGGCTTTCACTCTTTGTGGAGATCCTAAACGACTTTGTCACTTTGTGTGGATTAAGTTTTTGGCCTACATGAGGGGTAGTGAATTATTTTGTCATTTACCTTGTAGGATACCACCTTTAATAAAAGCATGTGATATTATTTAAATGAGGATCTCTTGCTAAAATGGCCACGTCTCCACTCATATTTAATGCTCCATCCCCTCTTTCATCTCTTTTCTCTCCTCTCTTTTCACTCATCTACCTTTCCCCATATCCATCTTCACTTGCATTTTTCTCTTTCCCTTTCCTTCCAATTTATGCCTTTCCTTTCCTTTGCAAAAGTCTCCTCATAGTCGATTGTTGGCCACTGAGCATAGCCCTTTGCCACAAGTCTAGCCTTGTGCTTGTCAATGGAACATCTGAAGTTAACCAATAATCGACCAATCCTCCAAGTAACTGGCCACATCCAACCCCTCCTCTTACATCGAGCCCCTACTCTTACATTCATCTTATATATCCAGCCCTACATCCAGCCTTGGCAAAGCCCCCCAACTACTAGCAGAAAACCAAGGAAAGAAGAGAAGAGAAAACTACCATCATCGGGCAAGCACACCCACAATAATCGCCCTCGCTCCCTATGGTATAGATAGGAGATGAACATAATTCTAATAGGACGCAGGCTGGAGGAGCAACTATGCATTTGAGAATGACTGCATGAAAGTAGATATATGGTATTGGCACTTGAAGGGACATCAATTTGGCACCCCGACCGTTTCCCCCCGCTCCCTCAGCCCTCTCCCCCACCCTCTACCCCCACCCTTTCCCCCCCACCCTCACCCCTTCTCTCCGCCACCCCAGCCCCTAACCCCGCCCCCTACCTCCGCCTCATACTTCAGCCCCTTCAGCCCCTACCTCCTCCCCCCTCCCCCGGCTCCCCCTTCCCCTCCTCCCTCCTCTCCTCTCCTACCCCTTCAGCCCCTCTGCCTCTCCCGTCCCCTCCTCCTTCATCCCCTCTCGTACTTTCCATCCCACCCCCCCCAAAACTTCTCCTTTTCAGCCCCCCCCCCCCCCCAACGGGGATCCCTCCCCGTTGACAAGGGATCCTAAGGGTCACGGCCACCCTTGGATCCAACATCATCAATGGCCCCTAATCGTGCCACGGCGGATCGCGAGGATTCTATCCTAGAGGCACCGCGAAGATTAAAGCTAGACGCATGGCGCATCGAACAGCGAACCTGCCAATCGGATGGCCTAAGAACTCACCTAGTTGGCACAAAGGATCCAATCACCCACGGGCGATGATGGTGTGCCTTAAAGGCTTGGATGACATGGCCCTAGGCCTCAGAGGTACCCAGTACACGTGGCAGTACGCGTGGAGGACTGTGGGCAGACAACTAACTGCGTGGCAAGTCGCCGAGCAACATGGCATGGCGACAAAAGACGGAGGAAAGCCACCTAGGCACTCTGACAGTGGGAACGTGGACGGCGCACGCAGCCACATCGCGAATCACGCACTAGAGGATCTTAGTGGACCGCAACTCCAGTGGCGGCGGGTCCCGAGGTGGATCTGGTGGCAGATCAGCACATGTGTCGCGATGCCACTCTACCACGGACCACGAGGTGCCACAACAGCAACAACGACAGACGAGTGGATGGAGCGCCCGAGTAAAGCGCGCCAACAAGGCGGCTAACGGTCGCAACGACCGTGGACTACCAACCGCAAACCGACACTTGGGATCCATCCAACGGATCGACGCGGGCATTGGACGGCTACGGAGCGTCGTCTCCGACCATAAGAGATACACTTGCGACGTAGTGCAAGTCGACAAGTTGGAGCCGGGAGAGTGCGAGTGCCACAGCGAACCAGCAAGAGCGCGTCAAGAAATGGAGATCGAGTCTGTGAGGCGAGAGGCTTCATGGAGTCGCTGGTCTACGAGTCCAATAAGGAGGAGAGTAGTGTAGGATCTCGTTGGCCTTCGAGTTTGTAATGTTGCATCTCGCAACAGAGTCATGAGGTCCTATGAATACGAACTTCTTCGTCTCTTTATCTACGAGTATGCTGTGTTTAACTGTGTGCTTAGTGTGAGTTCTTTGCAAGCATTTGTGTTAGAGTAGGAAGCGACTCGTGAGTCTTCGTGAGAGTTAGATGTCGAGGTCCGTTTGCGTATCCATGGCTTTCAAGCTCGTAAAACGTGAACCCCCACCCTCAATAATGTTATAAGCATAAAGATCACCTAGTTAGGGGAATAGTGGTCGAAGTTATCAAAATCGAGGTGCTTTGCGCGAGTCTCGGCCGGCAGGGTGACGAACTGAGGTCTTCGGACCGGGCATATAATATTGCCTCAGGGAAAGCTAACGGAAGGCAACCAAGGACGGTCAGCTCCCTTGGTTAGCCCTATGATTCCTCTGAGGGCATGTCCCGAGTTCGAGACCCGTTGGCCCCTTCTGCACGCAGAGAACCAAGGAATACTCCGAGGGTGACCTACCCTGACCCAACTAGAGCGGTGGGGAGTAACCCTTTTGGGGGTTTGGTTAGATAGTTCTAGTTAGGACGAGCGGGTAAGGTTATAAAGTTGTGGGGAGCTAACTAGGAACCAAGGCCCCATACCGGCTCTCACATGCTGAGGACGCAGAACTCAAGCGGCAGTTACAGGAATTGCTAGATGCCGGTTTCATACGCCCTTCCAAATCCCCGTATGGTGCTCCAGTATTGCTCGTCAAGAAGAAAGAAGGAGATTTGAGGCTCTGTGTAGATTATCGAGCCCTCAACAAGATCACGGCCAAAAACAGGTACCCCTTGCCCAACATGAGCAAATTATTCGATTCACTGGTCCATGCTAGATATTTCAGTAAGATTGATCTACGCTCAGGGTACCATCAAATCCGAATATGTTAAGAGGATGTAGAGAAAACGACCATGAGAACAAAATATGGCTCATATGATTGGCTTGTCTTGACCTTTGGCCGGACGAACGCGCCAGCCACCTTCTCGACGCTCATGACCGAGATTTTCTAAGATGTGCTAGACGACTACGTTGTCCTGTACCTGGACGACATCTTAATTTATTCCCAAACCTTAGAAGAACACATGAGCCATCTAAGCGAAGTCTTCGAACGGTTGCGCGCCAACAAGCTATACCTCAAGCCGAGTAAGTGTGATTTTGCCCACTCTACCATCTATTACCTAGGTTTCAAAGTCTCAGAGGGAAAAATCATGATGGACGAAGGAAAGATACGTGCCATAACCAAATGGCCAACGCCTAGAACTGTGCACAACATACGTTCATTCAATGGCTTAGCATCTTTTTATAGGTGTTTCATTGAGATGTACTCTGAAATCACAACTCCACTCACGCACCTAACCCGTAAGAGCACTACTTGGCGATGAAATGCTAAGCATGATAAAGCATTCGAAGATCTCAAAAGAGCCGTGAGCTCTGAGCCCATGTTGGTCCTCCCGGACTTCAGTCAACCATTCGAGGTCCAGACCGATGCTTCGGACCTTGCCATTGGAGGGGTGCTTTTGCAAAACGGGCACCCAGTGGCTTATGAGAGCCGCAAGCTCATCAATAGGGAGACCCGGTACCCGACCCACGACAAGGAGATGACGGCTGTGGTACACTGCCTTTGGACGTGGAAGCACTACTTGATGGGAAAACCGTTTACCATCTACACCGACAATGTTACCACATCGTACTTCGTGACCCAACCCAAGCTGAGTCTCAAAGCAAGCGAGATGGCAAGATTTTCTTGCCAATTTCGACTTTGAAATCAAATACAAACCTGGACATGAGAACACGGTAGCAAATGCCCTCTCGAGACGACCGTACCTATCTGCCATTCAAATCATCCAAGGGGCCACCCTCTTCGATGAGATCAAGAAAGGGTATGCTGAAGACGCATTGGCTCGACAGATTCTTTCTGAAGAAGGCAAGCGTGCCCATGTCGAGATCAAGGACGGTCTGATCTATTTCAAACAGAGGCGAATCTACGTGCCAGCAACCTGTGGATTACGAAGACGTCTGCTGCAGGAGCATCATGAGGCAGCATGGGCCGGGCACCCAGGTCAAGAACAAACCATGGGGCTGCTGAGCAGGAGTTTCTGGTGGCCACTCATGGAAAGAGACTGTGATTCCTTTGTGAGGACCTGTCAAATATGTGCTCAGGACAAGGTGGAGAGGAGGAGACCTGTAGGGTTACTTCAACCTCTGCCGATACCCGAACGACCTTGGGAGAGCGTCTCCCTCGACTTCATTACGTGCCTGCCAAATTCTGAAGGGTACACTCGCATTCTAGTCATGGTGTGCCGATTAACAAAATATGCTCATTTTATACCTTTTAAAGCGCCATGTGATGCTGAAGCGATGGCTAGGCTTTTCTTTAAGCACATTGTCAAGAACCACGGTCTGCCGAGGGAGATCGTGTCTGATCGGGACGGCCGGTTCACTAGAGCTTTCTGGCGAATGCTCTTTGCACTGTGTGGTACTACCTTAGAATTTAGCAGTGCGTACCATGCCCAGTCGGACGGCCAGACAAAGCGGGTGAACCAGTTGGCTGAGGATTACCTCAGACATTATGTTAAGGGTGATCAGGCGGATTGGTCCCTCTACCTCGACATAGTCGAATTCGCATATAATGCATGGCAGCACGCCTCAACGGGTTTTTCACCATTTGAGTTAGCCTATGGCTATCAACCATTAGCGCCAAGTGAAGCAGCGGTGGTTACCTCCAAGCATACGGGTGGAGTCTCGCCAACAGGCGGGTCATTTCATGAGTCATGGGTTCAGAGGCTAGCTAAGGCTAAAAGACGCTTAGAGAAGGCATAGAGGCGCATGAAGAAATGGTACGACGCCAATGACGCCCACAAGAGTACCAGGAGGGAGACTATGTCTATCTAAAGCTCGATCCGGATCAGTTTGAGTACCCCAACGAGATCACGCATCGCTTAGCTTGTAGATATGACGGGCCTTTTCGGATCACGTGACGGATCGCGTCACTGGCTTAAGAGCTCGCCCTCCCTGCTCAGTACCATGTACATCCCGTATTCCACGTATCTATGCTCAAGAGTTCCCATGAAGACCCGGATCCTAACAGACGGCAAAAGGTTCGTGAACCAGCAATGGTCGTCAACAAAGGCGAAGGAGAAGATCTGGAGCAGATCATCTAGCACCAAGATCGTCCAAACCAATTTCGACCTAACAGGATATACCTGTGTCAGTGGAGAGGCCAACCGGCATCTGCTAATTCATGGCGGGCGGAGCCATCGTTGTGGAGGTTCCGAGACGTGGTGGTCGCTTACAACCATGTCCATCCTTCCCGCGACGCAGGGGAGGAGGTAGAAATCTGAGAGGGGGTACATAACGAGGATCCCTCCCTATTGACAAGGGATCCTAACAGGTCACGGCCACCCTTGGATCCAACATCATCAACAGCCCCTAATCGTGCCACGATGGATCGGGAGGATTCTACCCTGGAGACACCGCGGAGATCAAAGCTAGACGCGTGGCGCATCGAACAGCGAACCGGCCAATCGAATGGCCCGAGAACTTACCTAGTTGGCACAAAGGATCCAATCACCCACGGGCAATGATGGCGTGCCTTAAAGGCTTGGATGACATGGCCCTAGGCCTCAGAGGTACCCGATACACGTGGCAGTACACGTAGAGGACTGCGGGCGGACAACTGACTACGTGGCAAGCCGTCGGGCAGCGTGGCATGGCGACAGAAGACGGAGGAAAGCCACCTAGGCACTCTGACACTGGGGACATGGACGGCACACGCAGCCACAGTGCGAATCACACGCCAGAGGATCTTAGTGAACCGCAACTCCAGTGGCGGTCCCGAGGTGGATCTGGTGGCAGATCAGCACATGTGAAGCGACACCACTTGACCACGGACCACGAGGTGCCACGACAGTAGAGGATCCCGCAACAGCTACAACGACAAACGAGTGGATGGAGCGCCCGGGTAAAGCGCACCAGCGAGGCAACTAACGATCGCAACGACTGTGGACTACCAACTGCGAACCAACACTTGGGATCCATCCAACGATGCAGGCATCGGACGGCTGCAGAGCGTCGTCCCCGACCATAAGAGATACACCCACAACGCAGTGCGGGTCGACAAGTTGGAGCCAGGAGAGTGCGAGTGCCACAGCGAACTAGCAAGAGCACGCCAAGCAATGTAGATCGAGTATGTGAAGCGAGAGGCTTCATGGAGTTGCAGGTCTGCGAGTCCAATAAGGAGGATAGTAGTGTAGGATCTCGTAGGCCTTCGGGTCTGTAACGTTGCATCTCGCAGCAGAGTCATGAGGTCCTGTGAATACGAACTTCTTCGTCTCTTTATCTACGGGTATGTTGTGTTTAACTGTGTGCTTGGTGTGAGTTCTGTGCAAGCATCTGTGTTAGAGTAGGAAGCGAGTCGTGAGTCTTCATGAGAGTTAGATGTCGAGGTCCGTCTGCGTATCCATGGCTTTCAAGCTCGTAAAACGTGAACCCCTACCCTCAATAATGTTATAAGCATAGAGATCACCTAGTTAGGGGAATAGTGGTCGAAGTTATCGAAATCGAGGTGCTCTGCGTGAGTCTCGGCCGGCAGGGTGATGAACTGAGGTCTTCGGACCGGGCATATAATATTGCCTCAGGGAAAGCTAACGGAAGGCAACCAAGGACGGTCAGCTCACTTGGTTAGCCCTATGATTCCTCCAAGGGCACGTCCTGAGTTCGAGACCTGTTGGCCCCTTCTGTGCGCAGAGAACCAAGGAATATTCTGAGGGTAACTTCCCCTGACCCGACTAGAGCAGTGAGGAGTAACCCTTTTGGGGGTTTGGTTAGATAGTTCTAGTTAGGATGAGCAGGTAAGGTTATAAAGTTGTGGGGAGCTAACTAGGTCAATATACAGAGTTGGGTTGGCGTTAGGTCGTTGGGCTTGTGAGGGAGAGTTTCTTGGTTTGAGCCCCGGTCAGGGTTTTACGCACGGACTATGCTGGCAGGCACAGGTGGCCTTCCCTGGAGAACCGGGCTATGGTAGCGCCCGTGATACCCTTTTGCCACGTGGAGGCCTCGGTGGGCAGTCTGCAGATCCAAAGCCAGCTATCTGAAGATCCACAGCCTTAGGCCATTTGGCGGGTCGGCCGAATCGGACGGCCCCAGTTCAAAGCACCAGATCGACGGACGCGTTTCAAAGAGATCATCTAACGGCCGAGGAGCTCTGACGCCTAGATCAACGGTGCAGGGCCATCTCTCCCACACTTAGCGTTTTGTAGTACCTTAGCCTAAGGCTCAACGGGCAGCCGAGTTCAAGGAGTCTGTCGCCCCTAGTCCAAGGTCGGCTTGAGCACCACGGAGAGAGAGCTCCATTGAACAGTTTGATCCTTAAGGGGAGCACACGGAGGAGAGTTTTTTTTTTTTTAAAGGTGATTCTCAGAGCCTCCGTGACACCCCCACACCCTGCCTTCTTCCTCTTCTAGCCTCTCTCTCCATCTCGCCCTCATCCTCTTCTTTATTCTAAGCAAATTTTCAATCGGACGGATCTCATTAGTGTTCAAGTCGGCATTTCCACCCCGAGTGACAATGGCTTTGCCTCCAGCCAATCCTCGCCTGCTTCTACCGGCCGCAAAAACCATCACCTTTTCAAAAGACGAGTTGGAGTAGCTCAAAAAAGATACAGAGCAGGAGAGCTTGACATCGCTCTTTGCTCACATCCATGGGTCCCACCCTTCCAGGTTACAGGCCAGGGACTAGATGCTCACCGCTCTACCTGGAGATCTCGCAAGGCACCTCACAGATGTTCGTCTGCTTGGGCAAGGTTTCTTCCAGATTGTTTTTGACTCCTCAGAGGTAGCATGTACAGTGCTTCAGGCTAGCTCGTTAGCACTCAGCTCCAAGAGGATTTTTTTGACCCCTCTCTCCTTGGGGTTTGATCATGTCAAGCAGGACAGCCGGACGACGTCACTCTTCATCAGATTTCCCGGCCTTCCTCAGGTGTACCATCGACTTTTACATTCCATTGGAGCCGCCTTTGGGATGGTGACCGAGATACCCCCTCTCCTTGGGATGTCTTCCTCAGCAACAGAGGCAATCTGGTCAGATGGGGTACCGCATGTTAGGTGACAAAATATGAAGAGGGGAGGGGAGAGGAGAAGAGTGGAGATGAGGAGAGAGGGCACAGCTAGAGAGCACAGCACAAATGACTAACTGTACACTAGATTTAGTTGAAAAAATAGAATATATACAAACCCTTTTAGGGTTAGGGTTAGTGGATCTAACCCTTTCCTTTATAGCACTCTATAAGATTAGTGCTATGCACATATGATCATGTGATGGTGCTATGCACACATGATCACATGATGTTGAGCATGAACTCTCAACACCTTCCCTCAAGATCAACATCATGAAGTAGGCCTTCCCACAAGATGATGATTCTAGGAATCGAAGAAGGACTGAGCATTACATTCCATCACACCCCTTTGATGGGAATGTCCTTCCTCTGCGTCAAACCAAGAGCTGGTTGGTGTTTCTCGAATAGCTCTTTACTGAGTGGTTTGGTAAAGATGTCTGCGACATTTTCTTTGCTATCACAATGCTGCAGTGTGATGTCACCAAGTAACACTCTTTCTCTTATGAAGTGCTCTCTGACATCAATGTGCTTTGTCTTGGAGTGATATACTGGATTTTTGGCCAATGCTTGAGCCGATTGATTATCACAGTATATTGTTGTTGGCTTTGACTCATCAAAATAATCTGTTTCTGACAATAGTCTTCTGAGCCATATAGCCTCACATGCACTTGTAGTGAGTGCCCTATATTCTGCTTCAGTTGAAGACAAAGAAACAGTTGGCTGTTTGTTTGACAAACATGATATAGCACCTTGACCAAGGAAAAATGCATATCCCTGTGTTAATTTCCTGGTCTCATGATCTCCGGCATGGTCACTGTCACAGTATCCATGCAACCGTGGGTGACTTCCTCTGTATTCTATCCCAAACTGTCTTGTACCTCTAATGTATCTCAAGACTCTTTTGGCTGCATTCCAATGAGACTATTTTGGATTTGCCATAAACTGTGCTAGTGAGCTTACTGCATAACAAATATCTGGCCGTGTGATTGTCAGATATATAAGAGATCCGATGAGTTGCATGTAGTATCTGTCATTGACTGTAGGCTTTTCTAAATCTGTAGTAAGTTTCAAACTCTGTTCCATGGGAGTGGCTGCAATCTTGCAATCTGCCATATGAAACTTCTTCAGGAGACTATCAACATACTTGAGCTGACTCATAAATGTGCTATCTGAATCTCTCCAGAACTCAGTTCCAAAACAATAGTGCATAAGTCTAAGATCTTTCATGTCGAACTCTGCAGATAAGTCTTGTTTCAATTTTCTGATGAAGCTATCCTTGCTTCCTGTCACAATCAGATCATCTACGTACAAAAGTGCAATAGTAATGTCTTCCCCTTGAACTTTGTAGTAGAGAGTATGATCTGCATTGAACTTCATGTACCCCAGATCAGAAAAATACTTGTCAATTCTGCTGTATCAACTTCTGGGTGCTTGCTTTAAGCCATAGAGACTTTTCTTGAGATGGCAAACTTTTTCTCCTTTCCTGGTTCAACATAACCTGCGGGTTGTTGCATGTAGACTTCCTCGTCTAGATAACCATTGAGAAATGCATTCTTGGCATCGAGCTGATACATATTCCATTTGCTGAGTGTCGCTAGTGATATCAAGAACCGTATGGAATCCATCTTTGCTACTGGAGCATAAGTCTCATCATAGTCTTGACCATATTGTTGTGCAAATCCTTTTGCAACTAATCTGGCTTTGTATCTCTGAATACTGCCATCTGGATTGTACTTCACTTTGTATACCCATTCGTTTGCTATGGCCTTCTTTCTTGGTGGAAGGTCGGATAATTCCCAAGTATTGTTCTTATACAAAGCATCCATTTCTTCATTCATAGCAGTTTGCCATTCTGGCTTGTCTACTGCATCTTCGAAGTACACTGGCTCTTCTGTAGCCATGATGGTAGTCATAAGAGCATAGTTGGTGGTTTCCACCCGAATTGCTTTGCCTTTCTGAGAATATGTCAATCTGGCTGGTGGTCTGCTTTCCATAGTGGACCGTCTGAGCTGCTGTGGCTCTGCTTGGGGTGTTGCTGGCAATTCTTGCTCTTCTTCATCAACCTGTTCTGTAGATGACTGTGAAGTCGATGCTTCTATCTCTTGTGTAGGTGAGGTTTTCCATTCTGATTCCTCATCAAAGATTACATCTCTGGAGATAATGACTTTGCAGTTGATGGGATCATATAATTTGTATGCTTTGCTTTCTTCACTGTAGCCAACCATGATGCATTTGCGTGACTTCGCATCCAATTTTCTGCGATGATCATCATGTATGTGGGCATATGCTATGCAACCAAATATGCGGAGATGCCCAATGCATGGCTTGTGTCCAGTGAATGCTTCATAAGGAGTCATACCCTGTATCGGTTCCGTAGGAAGCCGATTAAGCAAGTAGTTAGCTGTAGCTATTGCTTCTACCCAATACTGATTCGGAAGATGCTTTTCACTAAGCATTGCTCTAGCACTGTCTGCTAAAGTCCCATTCTTCCTTTCAGCTATTGCATTCTGCTGAGGAGTATCTGCACATGTGAATTGTCTTCATATGCCGTGATTTTTGCAAAAGTTCATGAATGCTGAAGACATGTATTCACCTCCTCTGTCTGATCTCATGACCTTGATCTTTCTACCTGTCTGGTTTTCTACCATGGCTTTGAATTCTTGAAATCTGAAAAACACTTCAGATTTCTCTTTCAGAAAGTAGACCCAACAATATCTGCTGTAGTCGTCGATGAAGGTCGAGTAATAAAGTGAACCATTGATGCTGCGGGTCTGGGCATAACCCCATACATCTGTATGAATCAAATCAAGAATACCTC
This sequence comes from Dipteris shenzhenensis, assembly GCF_047967505.1. Taxonomy (NCBI): domain Eukaryota; kingdom Viridiplantae; phylum Streptophyta; class Polypodiopsida; order Gleicheniales; family Dipteridaceae; genus Dipteris; species Dipteris shenzhenensis. Next base: position 39,665,025 of record NC_141602.1, on the reverse strand, counting down.
GTGCACGAGAGGTACTTCTGACAAAGTTGGTTCGCTTTTGTTTGCCAAAGCAGCATGCTTCACAAACCTTTCCAAGAAACTGTAGCTTCGGAATCCCAATTGCCATATTCTGATTCCTTAGATCTAACAAGTACTTGAAGTTGACATGACCATATCTCTTGTGCCATTTTGCAGATAGTGGCATCTGTTGCATTTGAGCTGACATGGCATGCTTATCTGGTACTGTAGCGAGCATTCTGTATAAGCGTCCTTCCTTGACACCTTTTGCTACTAGCTGACATCTTTTAGATTTGTCTCTGATAGTGCATTCATCACCATCGAAGATGACTTTGTAGTTGTGTTCCGTCATTTGACCTATTGACCAAAGGTTCTTGCTGAGCTTCGGAACATAGAGCACATCTTTGACTAATCCTTTTGTACCAGTGAAATTGTTCATAGGGATAACACCTGTCCCTTGAACTGGATTCGGTGTATTGTCTGTTGTGTAGATGACATTCTTCTGACCTTCTAATGGTTTCATCTATGTGAACCATTCCTGATGATTTGTCATATGAGATGATGCACCGCTGTCAATGTACCAAGGATCCTGTTCCACTTGGTCGACTTGATAACTATAATCCTCTTTGGGATTGAAATCAGTGTCTAGGTGCATTGTATCAGTCTGATGCAATTCCTCACTTGCAAGAAAAATATTTCCATGTTCATTTGCAAAATGACTGTGACTAGAATGTCCACCACGATGATTTCCTCTTCCTCGGGAATTCCCTCAATTACGCTGGATTGACCGCCTTTGTCGTACTGCTTCTTGCGGCAATCTCTTTCATAGTGTCCAAACTTGTGACAATAGTTGCACTGAATGTTTGACACATTGGTGGATGCATTTCCTCGTCCTTGAAATCTTCCTCGGTTGGAATGATTTCCTCTTTGCTTATTGTGATGTTGCTGAGGATGATGCTGATGCTGATGCTGATTTTGACTTTGATTTTGTTGATGATGACCACTTTTCTGGTATGATCTACCTATGTTTCTGCCTTTGCCTCTGCTTCTGTCTGAAGCTGTGAATGCCTGATCATTAGAATGACCTTTACGTGCTTGAATTACCTGAGTCCTCAGTTCTTCACCAAGTAGAACTGACTGAAGTTCTTCCAGTGTTGGAATTCGCCGTTGGATGGCAATACTCTGGACTAGATTCTCGTATCCTTCTCCTAGTCCATTCAGGATTACTTGAACCATTTCTGCAGGATTCATAGTCTCTCCTGCTACAGCAAGTTGATTGTTGTAGTCTTTGATGCGGAGTACATAAGCATGACCGGTTTCATTGCTGTTGCGGAAACTCTGGTTGATCTGGTTTCTCAAGGTGAGAATCCTCGATGTGTTCTTGGACTCGTAGAGAGCTGCGGAACATATCCCATGCTTCTTTTGATGTCTTGACTGTGTTGAGCTGTCCTAGCATGACATCTTGCACATTCTGCTTGATCAGGTGATAGGCATACTTGTCTTTCTTATCCCATTCTGCTTGAGCTCGGGCAATGGCAGGATCTGCTACTGGTGCGGAAACTGTTTGTGTAGATGTAGATCCCGTTGCTGGTGCTGTAAGAACAGATGGAGTAGAGCTACTGGTGACTGGATCGGCCAATGGTCTAGGTGTAGACCCATCGACATACTCCCATTTGTCCTGAAGCACAAGAATGGTCTCCATTCGGTATTTCCATGTACCGTAATTGGAGTTGTCTAACTTAGCAGATGCCTCCAGATTGAGGTTGCTAGTCGACATGGTGCAAGAAATGTACTCAAAAAGTGTCCTGAAAATCTCTGTATGAATCAACTGCAAATACACTGAAGATGCCAAGTGAAATCTCTGTACCGTCAGTGAAGATAGAACTGCAGTATATAAAATCTGATCTGTGTTACAAGGCTTGTGGAAATGATGCCAAGAATAGCCAAGAGGCTTTACAAGGCTGAAATGATGTGCATGATGCCGTGAGATAGCCGAATAGGCTTTACAATGGTGGCATGTGTGTGTGAAATCAAATGCTATCTGCCCACTGAATCAATCTGCAATGCCTCTGAACTCTGAAGTCTACTCACTGAACTGATGAACGTAAGGTTTCAGGTAATGTAATGATGTGAAATCGGATGTGAGCGTATGGACTGACTCCGAGTAGGTACTAGTCGAGAATTTCGGGCATGGCTTAGATTGGCAACTTGGGGAATTCAAAGCATCCCCTCTATGGCGATCTAGTCTACTTTGATCTAGATCTAAACCAATCGTCGATCGATGAAAGAACAGCAAATAATTCCTTTTCTTTTGTTCTTTTTCAAAGCTGGGTCAGATGCGTCGATGTAGAGGCAAATATGTGTGAAGGAAGTGGTTTTGTCGACGAGGCTCAAATGTGAGTGTAACTTGCGTCGAAATGTGCGCGTGATGTAACGAGCGCGTCAAATTCTTCCTGGATCAAGAGATATGACTTGATCTAGGTGGAGGGGCAAAAGGAGTGCAAATGGTGCTCAATGATGATGTGTCACTGTGAGTCACATGCAGTGATGATGTGGCACTATGCCTAGCAAGAGGTGTGCCTGCGGAGCTCTGTGCTGAGGTGGCAGGAGTGTGCACATGCAATGTGTGCACAGTGTGCCTGGCAAGGGACTGTGCCTGCAGAGGGTCAGTGCTGACTGGACTGCTGAGGTGGCAGTGCTGAGGTGGCACTGATGATGTGGCAGAGGTGACGTGGCAGTGATGACGTGGACTGCTGACATGTCAGTGTTGGTGATGACGTGTCCTGCTGAGCTGGCAGGGGTGACGTGGCAGATAAGGTCTGACATGGTAGTTGGAGATAAACTGATGACGTGGCAGTCGGCTGCCGCGTGTCCTTTGGCTGACCACACCTCAATGTGTGGTGAGGTTGAGGATAAGGGATATCCTCCCTTGCTACCACGTGGCGCTAGGAGGGCGATCAGAATCTTTCAAAGATTCCGACAGAATCTATTGATTCTGTCGTCGTTTTCGTTGGAGACGACTATGGAGCTACTGGTGCATACGGGAGCCACTGTTCGCTGGCTGTGTGGCGCTAGAGCGTTGCGCTAGAGACATGTGCCTCAGAAGCTTGGCTTCGCTGTTGATCAATACACTGGCACTGGAGAGGCCATATGCCTTGGATGCCCGCCGTTAGTGGTTGCGCCTCGTATGGACAGCGGCACCTTTCCAACACTACGTCTCCAACAAGCGCTTCCAAGGGATAGCGCAGCTCTTTCAAGCCCAGTGCCGGCGACCACAAAACAATTCGAAGCAGTCTCAACGGAAGAGGAGCAGCACACTTCGACCTACCAACCACCGATGGACATTCATCACCTCCTTCAACTATGGCTTCGTGGAGAGCCGTTGAGGGAGCTCGTGCTGTGAAGCGTGCAGTTGCGGCTGCTCAGATGCTATGTAGGCTTATGTCACTTGTGTCGCTGCGTGTAGTAGAAGGCAGTGTGCAGAGCAGGCGTGGAAGCTGTGGGTAGAGCGGTCCCTGTTGAAGCTGCAGGGCTGCGGCTGACTAGTTGCTGGATAGGTCGTAGAGCTAGCTGCTAGGTTGCTGAGTCATAGGGACTTCGTTGTTGTTGGCGGCTAGGTACAGAGATAGTTGGAGAGGCGTAGGTCGCTGCTACAAATGGGAGGAGGTAGGATTCAGCCTTCGGTTTTGAAGAACAGAGTATGGCGCATACGAGTTGCTGAGGGCTGGAGTCGGGGGCTAGAGTCGGCTGCACTTGGTTCCTTGCTGTGCATGCGGCTAGCTATAGTGCTATAGCCATATGTGTCGGCTGAGAAGCAGGAGGTCGATATAGTCCCTTTGATAGACTCGATAGTCGATGTAGCCAAAGATTGTAGAAGTTTGTGGAAGAGCCGCCGTTGGAATTGTCTCAGCCTCAAATTCTCTGCAGGAAAGACAGTTCTCTTTCTCTCTTCTCACAATGGAAGTCCTCTCAATCAACGGAAGTCTCTCTCTCTCTCACATGGACGGAATTGTATGACAGAAATTCTATGAAAGTAGATGGGAGTCTCTCACCGGAAGTGAACTCTGACGGAGAACACTCAAGAGAACTCACAATCACTCAATCTCTCTCATAATGATCTCAATGCCTTAGCGGAAGGCAAGGGAGCTCTGATACCATGACAAAATATGAAGAGGGGAGAGGAGAAGAGTGGAGATGAGGAGAGAGGGCACAGCTAGAAAGCACAGCACAAATGACTAACTGTACACTAGATTTAGTTGAAAAAATAGAATATATACAAACCCTTTTAGGGTTAGGGTTAGGGGATCTAACCCTTTCCTTTATAGCACTCTATAAGGTTAGTGCTATGCACATATGATCACGTGATGGTGCTATGCACACATGATCACATGATGTTGAGCGTGAACTCTCAACATTAGGGTCATTGTCTCTGACCCTAACATCTCGGATGACCACATTATCCTTCAGCATCTAGATGGCTCCTTCAAACAGAGAGTGGAGATAGCAGGGAGACAGGATCAGTGTAGGATTTGCAAGACCCTTGGGCACTTTGCCAGAGATTGCCCAAGGAAAAGAAAGAAGAAAAGACCTAAAAGGTCCACAGGTGCGACCCACAGCTCCACCCGACCTGGACCTTGCTCACGACCAGCTCCTACCTCTCCCCGCGCTGTTAGACCTTCAACTTCACAGCCAGAACCGGCCTCTCGTCTTGGTACTTCTTCAGCGCAGGCAGGACTATCAGCATTATGTCCTGGTATTTCTTCAACACGGACAAGACAGTCAGCACGTCCTCTTTCAATCGTCCGCCGTTGGGTCCTTGCCAGAGTTGGGGAGCCAATTCCACCTCAGTCTACCACTGATGGCGCCGCAGACCCGTCACTTCAGAAAGGAGACATTCCTGTCCTGGTTCCTTGTGCATATAAGACTACTCCTGCCCCTCCGGGTGTTCATGTGCAGGAGCGCTCACCTAGGGAGATCCTTACTGTAGAGACCCGTGCCTTACTTGAGAACAACGCCAAAGTCGTGGCTGATGTCATGCAGTTTGCTGCTGAGGCCTTGCAGCACCCCCCTCCTTCTTGGTCTACACCTGACAGAGGTAAGGGGGTTATTGGTTCCACTCCTCCTTCCGCAAGGCTCCTTCGCACTCCTGCGCCAGAGGTACTTTCAAGGAATTCATTTTCAGTTCTGGCAAACTTGGCTGAGTTTGAGGCAGAGGAGTTTGTACCCTCTACACTCGGGGAGCACATCTTTCAGACATCCGTGGACAAAGTTTATCCCTCAGCAAGTGTGTGGGTATGCTATCCCCAGTTGACTTCCCTCTTCTTAATAGGAGGAACTTTTCGCAGGAGAGGGCTTTCTCCGCTACCAGATCGGGTAGGATCTTCCATCTGGCCTCTTTCTCTCACAAATGAGGATTGTCAGTTGGAAGGTTCAAGGCCTCGGGGGTGTACCTCACCGCTGCCTACGGCTGATTCGTAACCAACTTCATCCAGGTGTTACTGGGGGACCCATTGTGATCCAGGAACACAAATTGGATGTCAGGGATTGTGCCAAGTCGGGTAAGCTTCTCTCAGGCCATACTTTTTTGTCACCCGCCTTGGGCACCAAGGGAGGTACTTGCTTTTCTGTTTCTTCTTCTATACTCCCCTTGGTGGTTTGGACACGGGATCATAGTCCCTTCCAGAGCTCAGTGGATTATAATTTTGATTGGTGGGCATAAGGTTGGTCTTTTGAACCTTTATGCACCCAATTCTAGAGGGGATCGTGTTGTGTCCTTCTTTGGAAGGAACTACTCTCTTAGTCACATATTGCAGAGGCTTGGATTATAGGGGCCGATTTCAACATGGTTGAAATGCCCTCAGACAAAAGGGGTGGTAGGAAAGGTGGTATCCACTCCCTAGAGAGAGCAGCTTGGGATGCCTTCCTTTTTCAGTACAGTGGCACGGATGCTTGGCACGATGATGCTTTTCACACTCAGCCACATTCTCTCTTGTTTTCTTGGTCGAACAAGAGATTGCAGATGCCTATCCATGCACAAATTGACAGATTTTATGTGGATGATTGGGCTCTTGATTGAGGTAGTACTGTTAGCATTGCAGCTGGGGTGTCCACTTCGGATCATTTTCCAGTGATTCTGATGGTTTCAGATCCTCATGTGAGGGACCGCTCTGCCAGTGTTAGGATTCCAGATGCCTTTTATGCAGAGGAGGGCCTTACAGAGACAGTATTGAGAACCTAGGTATCTCAAATGCAGGATGGGCATCTTTTTTCGTCAGACTTAGCTACAGCCCTGCTAAATGACCACTCTAGCGTCATCTGTGGCCTGAGTGTCAAGATCTGCTGTAAGAAGGGAGGCATAGAAATCGGTGGCAACTTGCAAGACGGCATCTAGATGTGTCTGAAGAACTCCGCCCGAGTCAGCAAGATGTGAGACGCTCTCCCTACTATGTTTGGGGCCAAGAGTAGAGAAGAATTGCTTGTTGACCCTACATCCCATTTGAGTCCAAAATGACTCTCTGGCATGAAAGGCATACTCTGCTCTTTGATCTAAAAGTCACTACTGCTGGGCACTTGCTACAGCAAGGTGCTCATGAATCCAAGCATCTGTAGGCCTCTTCTGCTCCTCCCTCTGGAGGGCAGCCAACTGCTGACGGATACCTATCTCATGCCTGAGGATCTCACCCCTCCTGATACGAGCAACTGAAAGATAAAAGTCACTAATACCTGGGTTGGTGACTGGGGATATGAGTGTCTCACTTTATACAGCCTTCACAACGTAGAGTTCAGGACTACTCTCTTTGCCCTTCACAAGGGCAAGTGTCCTGGTTCAAATGGACTTACTCCCTTATTTTGTATTACTTTTTGGGATCAGATTGGGGATCATATTACTTTAGCCCTGCAGAGTGTTTGGGACTCGGGTGAGATGCCAGACTCACTTACGGAGGGCCTCATTCATTTGATTCCGAAAGGGAGTTGCAAGAATTTAGTATCTCAGTAGAGACCGATTACCTTGCTGGCTACCTTGTATAAAATCTTAGCTAAAGCTATCAGCCTTCACCTGCAGCCCTTTCTTCCATATCTTATCCATGATACGCAAACGGGATTTGTGCATGGCAGGAGCATCTTTGACAACATCTTCTCATTTTGGGAGGCTTCGGATTGGGCCATGCATAATGGCCACAGGCTGACTGTTCTACTCTTGGACTTTGAGAAAGCTTATGACAGGGTAGACTGGGGCTTTCTGAAGGGCACACTTACTCGCTTTGGTTTTTCAAATGCATGGATCAGAGGGGTGTCAGCCCTCTACAGATCAGCCCACAGCCAGGTTCTTATTGGTGGAGTCAGGGGGGACAAGTTTGAGATTACCAAATCAGTCCGCCGCCAAGGATGCCCCTTAGCCCCCTTTCTGTTCTTATTTATGGCTGAAGCTATGAGCTGTGACATTAGAGCTCAAGCTAGAATTGTAGGGCTTAGGCTTCCCTTGAGGCAGGAGGATGAGCCCTTAGACAGTGGTTGGCGGATGATACAACTGTTTTTTTGGATGCCACTCCACAGACATTGACTTCATTCACGACGGTGTTGGATTTTTTTTGCATTGCAGCAAGTGCACACATTAACTGGAACAAATCCAATGGCTTTTGGATCAGTGATGAGGACACTCCAGACTAGGGGAATGACATAGGGTTCACTTGGATTCAGAGGGGTGTTTCCAGTTTATTCTGTCAAGGTCGACTTTGGATGACCATGGCAGGCCACTTGGAGTGTCACATTATATGCAGTGATCTAGATGGGAGAGGGGACTTGCTTCTACAGTAGGCTTGGACCCACACATGAGGCTTGGAGATCTTCCCTCTATTTTCAATGGCTCGAGGAGACGGCCGATTGGGGTAACAGTGGCACTTGTCCGACGGCAAGCTACTATGAGGTGGTCACAGAGGACTACTCAATGCAATCGCTAGCAGCACTCCACCACGGGTTTATCTCTCATCGATGCCAGCCTCACCAAAGCCACTGTCTGCCAAGACCCTCCTGTCCATCCTTAGCCAGCTAGTGGACCTGGTCCCTCGGAAAACATGTAGAGAAGGTGCACAGCCAGTTTTTCCAGCCCTATGCTTCCGTCCCCTCAGTAGTGAGCCCTCCACAACATTTCCCCTGCTCACTGATATGATATAATATTAGGTGTTACAGAGTGGGCAATAAACACAAGATTGATAAAATGAAACACTTCAAAGATCCGAGAGTATACAAAAAAGACTCAATTCTATTTCTAGAAGACAATCTGACCTCCACGCATCCCTACGGGGCTTGTTGTGGAGGTATTACAAGCATAAACTGAGCAACACAGGTTTACAACTAGCATAAAGCAGTAGACTGCATAAAATGACAAACCCTAAGACAATCATATGAGTCAGAGAGTCGTAGACATGCAGGTTGACCAGCTAGACTCACCACACAGGCCTATAACTCCAGAGAGAAATCTGAGAGCAATTGAATGTGATTATATAGAGGTGCGCACTGAAGGCAACCGACTTGGGAAGCAAGAACACCACTGAGCTGAGAACTGCACCATGCTCCTGCCAACAAAGCTGAAATTCCATCCCTAAGGCCCGTCCTAGAAGACCCAAAGCCCTTTCATTTTTTCAATCCCAGGCCTGCATCTTCTCCAGCCCTTGGTTATTGGCTGGCTTCTTCTCAGTCCCTGACACAACCCCCCAAAGACCCTTATCCATGAAAAGGAGCCATACGAACAGTTGCCATGAAGGAAAATTACGCCCATCAAATTTGAATACAGATGTGTCTGGCAAACCGGTCTTGCTCCAAGACTTCGACCAACTCTCCATTTCGATTGGCCAAGATTGATCTCAAGCTTCTAGACAACTCTCAGACCCTCACCGACCTGCCCTGATACCACTGTTAGGTTTAGAGCGTGGGCAATAAACACAAGGTTGATAAGAGGTAACACTTGAAAGATCCAAGAGTATAGACCACCAAAAAAGACTCAATTCTATTTCTAAGAGAATCTGACCTCCACGCATCCCTACAGGGCTTGTTGTGGAGGTATTACAAGCATAAAGTGAGCCACACAGGCTTACAACTACCATAAAGCAGTAGACTGCATAAAATTACAAACCCTAAGACAATCACATGAATCAGAAGAGTCCTGGCCACACAGGCTGACCAGCTAGACTTGCCACACAGGCCTATAACTACAGAGAGAATCTGAGAGCAATTGAATGTGATTATATAGAGGTGCACTGAAGGCAACCGACTTGGGAAGCAAGAACACCACCGAACTGAGAACTGCACCATGCTCCTGCTGACAAAGCTGACCAATCGATGTGAGCAGCTCCTCAAAGCACGGAGAAGCCACAGATGGCCTCTCTTTGCTCCAAGCGTAGCCGATTCTCATGAGGACCAGAAGGAAAATGTCTCTGCATGTGAAGAAAGAGCTGGGCTCTAGAAAGCTCCAATCACCATGTTAGTCATTTGCATGGACAATTGCCAAGTGTCCTTTCACGTGCTCACGAAGCTGCCACGTTATGCCAACAGATGCCCACTTAGTGGCCCCACCCCTTCATGTTTTCTCATTGTATCTGGGCTTTCAGGCTCATAGATCCTTAGGTCTTTCGAACACTCTAATAAACTTTCTTTCTTCTTTATTTCTTTCTTTCTTTCTTTCTTCATATGTGCTATATTGCTTTGTAATGACTCTTGGTGCACCATGGCCTAGAGTACCTGGGTAGCACGACACTGCTTTGTGATGGGGTGTAGTAGGTTCATCCTTCTACTTCACAACTCATTTCAATATGGTTTTCTAGCTAAGGAAGACGAGGATGTGCTTAGACAGCAACGAATCCTCACCAAGGCAGCTCATTTTCTCTAGAGCAAAAGGAGCTCATTTGTGTCAAATGCAATCACTTCTGCTTGAAAACCCAGAGACCTACTGTAAAAATTGTCGACTTTCCATGGCTTTTGAGACCATTTTGTGCAACTCCTCGCCCAAAATCAGGGATTTGAGAGGTTGGAACAGTGTCAGATCAGCAGAGCTCTACAAGATGCTGTCGAACCATGAAAGCCTAAGAAGAGACCTGCCCCTCATAAAAAATGAGGCCCTGTCAGAGACCCAGTGATTAACAAAGTGGAGGAACAAAACCTGCCCATGAGTTAAATCTATGGAATAGGTCTACAAAAGAAGATCAACCCGTGGACAGAAAGAGGTGTGTCACCATCACACGTAGGTATTCCATCATGACGAGAGCCAATAGTATCAGTGACCAAGGTTTTTTGAAAGTTTCATGGAATTCAAACAAGCATCAAAGAAGGTATCCAAGGACAAGGCTAGGAATTTCCTAAGGCTTCATAAAAGTTACATTCAAGTTTCGTGAGAGTATCAGCTGGACTAGCAAGGACACTGGTAGATGGCTCAGATTCGAAGGATGAGGCTGCTATAGGGGGTGATATAGGTAACGAACACAGATGCACAGATGCCCTTCTTCCTGGCTCTATTTGGCTTGTTTATCGACAAATTAAATGATGGATTAGTGATACATAGAAAGGGGTTAGTATTGTTCTTCATTTGCAAGATGTAGTTCTATTTGTACAAGATGGAAGCAGCTTGCAAAGATACACTCTTCCTTCAGCAATTCATTACGGTGAATGGACGGAAGGAAGTTCTTACAATCGAAAACGTTTCAAAAAAACGCTGATCTGTTACCTGAGACAGCCTTGGTTAAAAAGAAGAAGGCCCTCCGATAAGAATGGGTGATCAGCCCTGTTTTTATTCTACGTCCTGACGTTCCAGACGTAGTTCACGATCAATTTGGCAACTAGTAATCTTCATGTTCTCTATGAAAGAAAGAATGTGGGCCGGATTGTCATCCCTGCGTTACTTTTGCTTAAGGCTCTGCATGTGTTATTTTCGTTTGAACATCTAGTCTAACCGCTATAATACATTCGCTGTCATTATCCTTTTCGTATTTTGAAAATGTGGGTCGTACGCAGAAATGCAAATGTTGACGCGAAATCGAATCTCTCTCCCAGGGACTAGGAAGAGCATCCGTGTGCAACAAAAATTGGTCGCAATATGGTGGCAGATTACATGGCCAGTGGGAGACATGGTTAGTGCGACCATGGCAACGCGTATGAAATCATTTTGATCCCAGCGTTTTCATTATGCAATACAGTCGTGAATTAATCGAGAACAACCGAATTCAAAGAGAAACACAAGTAGGGAAAGTGGAGGGAAAGGTTAGAGGTGGCTAACGTGTTGAATGAGATGCGAGAGATGAGCGAAGACAGAATCGCCATCAGTGGTGCTCTTCTTATGGAGGAAAGCAAGTGCTCCTTCGACTGAAAGAGTGTCCATCTCGCAGTGTGGCAAAGTGGGTGGTTGATTCTGTTCTTTAGATTTATAACGGATGAGTATATTTGGATTGATGGGGAATGCTCAGTGGATTGGCAATCACGTACTTGACAGTTAAGACTTCCTCCACATTTTTCACTCCTTTTCAAATCAAAGCCCTTTCCTTAGGCCTATATATCCTTAGGCTCTTGTTATACACCGCCGCCCCTGCCCACAACCTGCCACACCCCCCGCCCCGGGCGGGGGCAGAAATGCAGTCGTCCACCAGTACGCTTGGTTACACACCGCTAGGAGGACAAGTTGTTGTGCATCCCACGACTGTATGATATATCCCCCCTTGCCCCCCCCCCCCTCCCTATGCAGTCAAAGCTGATTGGTGGAGCTCCCTTGTGGACGGAGTTGGGCAAGGGGAGCTCCCCCACCCAATTAAAAAGGAAAACAAGGCGAGGGGGAGCATTGAATGCTCCTTCAAAATCAAAATTGCCCATTGCCTAGTGTGTAAGCTTGCTCCACCCACCACTCCCAAATTAATTCATTGATTGGTGCATTTTTTTTTAACTGGGAGTCCGTTGCTTGGTGTGTAACTAGCCTTAGACTAATTTTGGCTTTAGGGGCCTTTGGGATCTTATTCATCAAGGGAGGAATACTAGAATGATGAGATATAAATTTATTCCTAAAAAATAGAAAAAAACACCACACTATCTTGCAGGCAGCAGCATAATAAGATGGTTTGTAGTGACATTAGCTTCCTCGTGATTTTCCAAACAAGGCATACTATAAGATTAGAAAGTAGGTTATAAACAATTTGTGATGGTTTGTAGCAACATTAGCTTCCTCGTGATTTTCACGACCAAGGGATACAAGAAAATTTGAAAGTAGGTTATAAACGTTACAAATTGCTAGCTCATGCATTTCATTGTTTAAAATCCCATTCACGTACTTTGCATATTCAATCATGGCCGAGAAAGCCGATACTCCAACCATCCCGATCATTCGATCGAGATTCTTAATGTCATACACTTGGTTCAATAAGACTTTAAAAAACTAATGTTTTGCTTATTGCATAGAAAGTGGGATCATCGAGAGAAAATAGAATCCAGACACTTCTATTCATAAAGTTGGTGATGTCAAGATGTGTCACAATCTAGAGACTTGTTACACTGCTATTCTTTATATAGAGAAGCTTTCATTTATATCTCTACTAAAAAAGGTACTTTAGAAAAATAGATATACCTTGTATATCCTAAACTAATCATTTACCTGTAGTAATTAGATACAAATATGGGCAACATGTTAGAGACCATTTGACAAAGGCACCATGAAAATTATAGATCTATGTAGAGATATGACAAGCACAAAACAAATATATTTTGCACATCAATATAATAGAGGAACTGAACTTCTAATCCATTGTTATAGTGTTGCTTCTAGTAAACCATGGAGTATAATCACACTGACCATATTTTGGTCTCCAGGGGACAATAATAAAATAAATCTCTCTCCTCTCTCTATCTCTCTCTCTCTCTCTCTCTCTCTCTCTCTCTCTCTCTCACACACATTGTGCTCCACACTCTGGGCAATTAACCAAATCTCCATACTCATGATGAAACAAAATACAATCATTAGGGCAAGCATGGATGGTGTCATAATCCATCCCAACCATCATCAACATCTTATTCACTTCATCTCTGGAACTGGGCATGGTGTTTGGGAGAGGCAACATCTTCTGGAGCAACCTCTTGCAATTTGCATATCGAAGAAACCTCGAGAATGAGATACTAATTAATTAAAACAATTAGGAGCGAGATACTAAGATCAAGGATCCAAACATGATTTGCATTAACCTCGTCAAGGCTGAGACACTTGTTTCTGACCATCCATACTTTGCTTGCAAATTCACAATCAAGAGGCAAGCTCGTAGTTTTGTCATCCTCGCACCATCATACAAGTGTGTTGATGCCAAATCTCTCATCACAGTCTCATGCTCAGACATCTCACCCCCATCTCACGTGGTGCCTTAAAAAAATATTGCCATAGAGGGAGATTAATAGTGTTGATATGCATAAGTCTCTAGATGGTTGCACTAGACATTGATCATTTTTGCCGTAGCAACCCACACTTGATGCCCCCTTGAACTTTCTTACAATTGACACAACAAGAGATTCATTAGATTATTCATGAGATGATCTATAGCAGGTATACATCCATCAGACATGGATGTCTCCCTTGTAGCCCCTCACAACCAAGTTGGCCTTCTATCGAGAGAATTTCCTTATCTAAGCAAGGATGACTTCATCCAGTCACCCAAGAACCTAAAAACTCTCCTTTCTCATGCAATATGAATCACCATGGTCTAGCAAGACCTCATCCCATAGAGTTTCAAATTAAGGTAGGGTGTGAGCTACTCAACATGGTAGAGACTTGAGGCTTTGTACCATTTGTAGCACACATGAGGTGGAGACGAAGGAGCATGTACTTTTACGATGCCCTGATATTATTGGATTTAGGGGAGGTATCATTGCCTTTTCCCCCATGGATACATAGGTATGATTAGTGTCATTGACTATCCCTTTTCACCCATAAATGCACAGATGTGCAAATACCCAGCATAAGCAATGTTCTCTTTCAAGAAATCTTTGTGAAAACATGCAGGGCAACACGTTGAAGGAAAGCTAACAATGTACTCGCAAGAGGATCCGTTGTGGGATTCCTATATGTATGCAAGACTTCTTCTTACTGCAAAGCATTTCAATCGTTCAAATGTCAACAGATATAGAATTATTCCTTTCCAACTCAGATGCAGTGAATCTGTAGGCTTCCCCAATGTCAAAATGGTAATTGTGGTGATGCTTCCCTATCAAGATCTTGTCAAGATATCCAAGTCAATTACGGTAATGTTCTACTGTGTGAACGGATTACCAGTGGTAGCAAGTGAGGTAATCTCAAGGGTTTGAATCTAGGGGCTGCATCGATGTCTACTATGCATCATTATGACATTTTACATTGGAATCTCCTAAGTATAAAAGTCTCCTCTTGCCACGTTCATAGAAGTCTCCTCTTTGCCATTCCCTTACTCAAGGTTCATAACCCAAGTCAGTTTTAGGGAGACAACAATCCTCAATAATAGCTAATTGTAATTGGTGTGTCTTTTACAGCCACACAAGGGTTTGAACAATTGTTACTCCAAGCCCTTGAGTTCCAGCGTGATAGATGCTGCCATCTATACAACCATTGTAGATCTTAATCCCTTTGAACTGCATGCTAGGGTCACTGAAATAGGTTTCCTTTGAACAGAAACCCATGCCAATTGGCAAGCAGAGTCTACTATAGCCAGCTAGTAAGACGCCACACTACTTTGAAGCGTACACAAGTATACCTTGCAGTGCACACTTATGACATTCATGATGCAATACAATGAAGAGAGTTGAAGGAACAAAACTGGGGCCTTGTTTCATCAAAATGGATCTCATGCTTATGGCATCAATATGGTGGATTCTATGCGAGGAATCTCAGCAAAGTTATTGATTGCTTTTGGTGCGTGGGGAGAACTTGGGTGACCCCAGAAACTTTGCAAAGTGCTATGGATTGGGCTTCTGGACATAGAGGTGTAGATTGCAACCTAATACAACTGGGAGAGCCTTACTATGTGCCAAATACTATTTTGTCACATGCCTCCTATGCTTTGAATAGTTACTTCCAAATTCATCCACAGAAATTAGGGACCAGCGATTTTGGAGAAGCTGCAATGCAACATATCAGATGTCAATCACAAGAAATTCCATACGGTTGAAAGTTGTTGTTGTGATGGGCTTAGTTTGTGGAACATGAATATTAAGGGGTTAAATGTTTGGCCCTTTCATCATTTTTCTTTGGTACTCTAGATTGGGATACCTAGCCCCAAGCTGCTTTCTCACCTTGATGGTTCCAATTTGTTTGCATCAAAAGCTAGAGCAAAGAAAGTATTAATAGTCGTTCGTGATGATTATACAAGCGTTCTACTACGATCACGGCTATTGACATTCAGGTAATATGCCAGTATCTTCATTCGCGAGACTTATTCTCAATGATTATATTCTTAGTGCATAGTGAAGGGCCCATTCCCTCGGATTATAACTCTTTGGGGAAGGGAGTGTGCCTCCTCCCCGCCCATAGTGTGTGTGGTTATAATAATTATATATTATATATTATAATACAAATATTTTCAATTGCTTGAGCATTCAAAATTTCTTGTTTTCAATATGAATTCTTACAACATTCCTCTCTTTTCATGCATGTTGTTGATGCGAGGGAGCAAGGAAATCCAAGTTGGGTGCAAGATCAAAAGATATCGACACTTTTATTCATATGCTTGTAGTCCATGTGATAATTTTGTATAGACTGCAATGAGGATCAGTTATGAGCTCTTGTGAGCATCTCCTTATTCATGAGTTTGTTGGGCTTCAACTCCCAAAACACACAAACAATATGCCCAAGTCAATAAAATATATCACCACCCCTAACATTTGTAGGGAGGATTGAGTCATAACAGACCTTTGTCGTGTCCTAACATTTGCAAGAGGGATCAAGTCCTAATAGACCTTTGTCATGTCTCATGTCCACATTTTTACTGATTCACTTTTTCCTTTAAAAGTTTGACAAAATGCTAGGATTCAGGATCCATTCTAAGTTAGTAGTTACATGCTCGATGATGGAAAGGCTGCCTACCACAACCTAGTTCATTTGCTTTATTCTAATTAATCTTTTCATTCAATTGCATTTGATCCATTGTACTTTCTCCTTCATTAAATCATTTAGTCAAATTAATGTAAAATTTTAGTTAATTACCTTTAAACTTTTTTATGAAATGTTGAGTTGCTCTTAGAATTTCTCCTTTTATATTAACACTTTTTAATGATCCTTAGTTTTATAGCTAGCATTTTAAGAACATCTTACATGCTTAATTTAATAGTGAATTATGAGTAGTGTGCCTAAGCCATCTATCCCCTTGGTCCTTAACTCTCCTATTGCTCTAGTTTATTCATTTTATTCATCAATATTTTTTATTTGCCTTATCTAAACTAATTTATTCAATCTATCCAATTTATTCTAACTTATTTTTTGCTCACACTTTGCTTGTGGACTAATGATGGTTTGAAAACACAACGTAAAGACTCAAGCCTCGTGACATGGAATTTTTGAAATATTTCTAATAAAAATCAAGGGTATGGAAAACCCCCCTTTTTTAATCTCTCTCTTAAGGGCATGGACTACCCCCCTCTCTCTTAACGGTGTGGGCTACCCCCCTTGGGATTTAAAGAAATGATCCTAACTTCTCATTTTAGGGTGTGGACAAACCCTTTGTAATTTTTCAAAATAATGGTTTTTTATCAATGCACTCTTTCAACTGTGAAATCATGATAATTTTATACTCTAGAGTATGGAGGGTTTTGCTTGTTCCTAGTGAAGCAATAACAAGCTAGGGAACACAATCATTACTTGTCTACCCCAATTAAGCTATATATGGTTTACTTGGATGGTGGCAGGTAAGTGGACCCTTACCTCGAAACCTAGAGTACCTAATGGATTAAAAATTTTTTTACCTATCTTGTATGCAAACTCAATATTAGTAAAAATTCTCAAATTTGGCCGATTTTTTTGCAAACTCTATATAAAGAAAAACTCAATATTAATAAAAATTCTCAATTTCGTCTGATTTTTTTGCAAACTCTATTTAAAGAAAAACTCTCAATTTGTTAGAAATTTGTCAAAAAATACAATTTAGTTGTCTCAAATAGTTTTGCCCTTATCTCATATATAACATTTTTATCCAAATGATGGAATTAATTGTATGGTTCATTTATGGATGGGACTATTAAATCTAAACACACACATCGATTCCCCAACTAGCCCTTGGTCCCGGGCTAATACCATACAATTAATTCATACTCATTGGATAATTCTTTGGTATGGATAGTTCTTAGTCATTTCTGATTCCCATTACTTTTGTATACTAGCTATTGAATTTAACTTGCAAAACCAATGGATTCCTTCTCTAGTCAAATTGGGCTATGTTGCAACTTCACCACTTTACCACTTATTTCCCTTACTTTCTAAAAGTGAACACACTCCACTTGATTATGATTGGATGATAATTAATATCTCTCTCACACACACAGACATACATCATAGCAAAATGGAGTAGCAGAGCACAAGATGCGCGTCATCTACGAAATGGACAGGAGTATGAGAGAGAGCACAAACCCACTCCTACGCACACATGCACACATAGAGATATGTTTACCCATACGTATGCACAGACATGCATTCATACATGCAAACATGCAGAAACGTTTACACACACACACACACATGTATATCCATGTATATGTTCGTCTATGTGCACATGTGTGCATGTGTGTGTACACATGTGCACACAGACAAACGTATGTATATACACACACAAGCGTGAATGCAAAGAAGAAGAAGCAGACAATAAATTTTTAAACGTAAGGCCCTAAGTAAGCCCCTCACGGGGTCATCTAACATCAATCCTAGGGATGAAACTCAACACAGCCAACAATGAGAGAGAGAGAGAGAGAGAGAGAGAGGCGCATGTGTTTATTAATGTCCAAGAAAGACCAAAAAAGTCTTTAAGATCAAAATACTAAAGTCAACAGGAAAGCACACCTCTTGTGGGAGTGAATTGGAGATGAGAACCCGTAAAACAAAAGATCCAATAAAGTACTAGTGAAACTAGGAATGACAGGAAAGGCTCCATGTTGCGGGAGTATTGCATGTCATGTCCTGACATGTATCATGGATCAAGTGTTGGTCATGAGTAGTGGTGCTCCCATAGGATAGAAGAATTGTTCCTGCATAGAGTCACGGGTGTGGCTATCGAGAACCTCAACTCAACCACAAGAAAAGAAATGGGCACTCTTTGACACATGGAAGCATTTTCCTTCATTCGCATTCGATCTCGCTCTGAGGGAAGTGATAAATGTAGGACAAAGAGGAGCCATCAGAGCATTTCAAATTGTGTTTTTGCTCCTGACATGTATGGGGTGGGAACTCAGTGGGAGCCTTGCAAAATTAGAAGGTAATCAAAGTCAAAAATTTGAAGGTAATCAAAGTGGACAGCATAGAGGCACGCTGTGTCTGCGTTGAAAGGCCTTGATCTGCCCGTAAGAGTCGACAAAAATTAACCTGATTCATTAAGAACCTTATCAAACTCCAAACACTAGAGTACAATCCGCAAAAATTGAGAACTTCCACAACCCACTGCCATGCCTAAATTGATCATCGATCCTTTACGCAGCCTTTAAATATGCAACCTTCACAGTCACATAGGGGAGTATTTATCCTCACGTTGCATCAGGGTGCACAAAAACATTAGAGTCTGCAAGCCATCGATTACACAAAAGAAGCACTTGATGCTTTTAAGAAAAGCTAAAGGCTACTATGTTTGGAGATGACTAACCAAATTTGGAAGAAAATTAGCAAGCGTTGGATCTTAAGCCACATCTTTTCATATCATCTAAAATTGTGACACATGGCTTCACCAGGGCTTAGAAAAGGGAAACTTCCCTCTGGGGGGTGCGTACATATTATGAGTGGAAACCCTTGAGCGGATTATCCGAGCAACACTCAATGGAGTTATACTTGAATGAATGTTTTTTTATGGAATATCTTTTTTTAAAAACCTCAATCGACAGCTCTCATATTAGCTGCATGCATGTACCAAGGTACAAAGAGCCAAAGACATATATATACCCTTGGTTTGAATGCTCTCATGATGCAATTGTGTGTATTATATTTGCACATTCATTGTATTTTCTATAAGCCTCAACATGCCAACAAAATTAGGACTAGTGGCATTGTTCACTTTTAAGTAGATATGCTTATTAATACCTCCCCTCAAGCTTGTGAGATTGCCAACAATTATTTGTTTTTAGTCTTTCGAAACTCAATAGAGGGATGGATATATATTTTAACAATCAAAGATGTAAACTATGAATTCACCTAAAAATTCAAACCTAAAAATTACAACTTGCCATACATTTCCAAAACAACTATGACATGTTCATATTATTAGGTCAAAGACCATTAAAATCACATGATTCAGAAGCCATAATCTATCAATCCATAAGAAGTTAAGGTTTGCATAAGAAGGTAATGGCTATCCATCCATAAGAAACCAGGTCTACATGAGATGATAATGAAAACATGAGAAATTAAGTTTTGCATCAATCCATAAAAAGCCAGGACATGCTCTCTAGACCTCATCAGCCAAGTCATCTATGTAGTCTAGATGCCCATGATGCCTCTCCACCAACTCATAATCGAATGTGCTATCTCCTGCCATTTGGGTAGCCACATCTTCTGCATAGCAAGGCAGAACACTAAGCTCAATTAGTCAGTATCTAACCATGCTTAAATTATACACATAGATCAAATAAATTACTCACTAATCAAGAGGTGCATCAAAGTCATAGTCTGTCTCCTCATCATCTATCATGAGGACTGCTTGATTCACACTTGAAGGCCCTGCCTCTGTGAAGTTGTCTCTAAGCATGCCTTCTAAGTATCCTGTGCAAATCTCTTTGTCATTGTCCACTGCCATGCATGGACGTCCTGAGTGAATTGCTGCTTTCGTCCCAGGTGCTGTACCTGCACCAAGCTCAAGCACAGAGCCTCCAATCGGACACAACAACTCCATGAACATCAACATCATGGAGCTACTCTTCTCCAACCCACCACGCCACTGTCCACCCTTTCCCTCTTTTATGCACCGTACACTTGAAGGCAAGTAATGAGTGATGAAATAATTGTCCATGCACACCTTAAGGGATTGGGAAACTTTATTTGCCCTATCAAGATAGTGATGTGCCTTCTTGCCAATCCTAGAGAACAATAGGATTTGAAAGGCAGTAATCTACATAAAACATAGATTGAAAAAGTTAATGGAGAATACTAAAATACGAACAA